>NW_024467471.1:6000000-6463649 GCF_001561935.1 Penicillium griseofulvum | reverse complement strand
TGCATTTTCGACCAAGCTCTTCTCGTGCATTTTCGACCAAGGCCTTCTCGTGCATTTTAGACTATGGACCTTCAACTTCTTAAGCTATAGGAAACTACTACATTTCGACCCTAAATCTACAATTAAAGTAAGAAATCATAGCTAGGTTATCTGTTTTAATTATCAAGAAGATATATTATTAATTAAAATAAGAGGTTAGTATTGTCAAAAAGGTAGAAGTATGGTTTGGTCGGAAATGCAGGAGAAAAGCTTAGTCGAAAATGCACGAGAAGAGCTTGGTCGAAAATGCAGTCATTATTTTCAGTCTATTCCTCATTGGGAATTTCGGACCAAACGCTAACCCAATTGGGAATTTCGGACCAAACCATCCAATGCAGTTCGAAAACTTCAACATCCCACCACAAATTTAATAAAATAGACAAAAATAAACAGATTTCACATGTCAGTTCAGAATAAAAGGGGGTATAAATGAAAAATATAAAAATAGTTAATATCATTCTATAGAGGGTACCATATACACCGGTTTTTAACTAGTAGATAGTCTGAGAGAATTGTCTTTGTCACGAGTTACGCTTCCGACATGCTTACTGCCTGAAGATATTCTTACATTCCGTGGTCTCTGCTCATTAAGTTTGTACCACTGCACCAACCAGCTTCCCTTCCTTAGCTCACTGTCTAAGGAGCGGAGCGGAATACGGCTCGTCTGTTTTGAGGGTTGTTTTGATATCCTCAAAGATGACCATCGATATATGAATGCCCTCAGTGAATTCCTGCTCTCATTTCGTGGGCTACAAAATCTTCATTTGCACCTATCAAATTTTCCTCCTCTCGGTGCAGCCTTCGTGGAAGCCATCCACGGGCACCGCGATACCTTGAAATCGCTCGTATACCATGAGCGACAACTGGTGCCACTAGAGGATAGTGGGCTGTTCGAAGATGATCGCGATGTTAACCCCAGCTGGGTTGGGACGTTTGACCGTACGATTGACCACTGCCGAGTTACCTTTTTGGCGCTAGCCATATGTCCGAGAACTGCGGTGAGCCTTCTCGCTCGATTGTTTAACCGAAACGTACTAACGAGATCAGCAAACAATTCTCGAGCCAGCCCGGGAACATACGCAGCTTCAGCTCTTGCATCTTCGCTTGAGTGGACCTGAGAGATTTCATCAGAACTTCGCTCGGGAGATCAGGACTTTGCTCATAGAGTCGGAGCGGACCAGTTCTGCGGGCACTTTTGCACTCGGAACCCATCTCTCAAATAATAAGCCAAATATTTACAGCCCATCGCGCTCTCGCCAGATAGCTACCCTTGAAAGTGAAATGCCACCGTCCATGTCGGAAGCCAAAGCATTCATTTCATTTGCCAGTTGGGTATTTGGTCCACAAGGCATACCGTCTTTACAAGTATTGGCGTTTGGACACTTCTCACATGAAGATCGGTATGAAGCCCAGCGCTTTCTGGTTCGCCGCCTCGACCCACTGAAAGAATCTCAGGTTGTCAGCAAGCATCTGGGTTTCGTCCCGATCGACTTGGCGGATTTGGAAAGTTGGGACGGGCTTTCGGGCAAGGGTGCCAAATTCCTCGCTGCGTGTCCAGGAAATAGCTTAATGGAGTCCCCATACGATTTTTGATTGTGGACAAGTTGAGGTTGGTCATCTTAGGTCAACAGGAACAGTCCATCAATGAATGCCAGTATGATGCATGTATCCTCACATACTCAACGTTTTAATAGTGAGACACTGTAAATGATTACAAGTCTAACAGCCAGTTGGGTACTGAAGATACCATTGACTTCGTTAGAGTAGATTTCCGTTGTCTTTCCAACGGCCACACGTATGTGTGGGACCGTTCAGACTGGGGACCCTAACCCGGTGAAATACAGAAGAACTGCTTAGTTATACGAAGCCACGTTGGGGTCATCGACCAAATAGACTAATAGACCCCTTGTCCCCAATATATAACAATTGAGATAATCGCGACACACTATCCCCATATCCCTGGAACTCAGCGCAAGCAGGTTTACATGCAAACAAACTGTACCATGGATGCCTCCACTCCGGTTGCTGCAGGGGACCGTCCGTGTAAGAGAAAAAGAGAGGACCACGAAGCGGGCGACTCCCGACTTGCCGGTGACCAGTACATCCCTACCAAGACGGCGAGTGATTCGCGTCGCAACAAGGTAATGTTGACCAACGCCGTACAGTCAACACCTCTAGATGCTAAAAATTTTAGGCAACACCCCGGGGTGCGAAATTGTCCCTTGTGGAAGAAATGAAACGAATCCTGGACGATAATCCCCCTTTCGCGTCCAAGACCATGGAATTCCTTGACCTGTACCTTTGCTTATGGGAATCGTATGTGATCGACTCGGCGCGCAAGATCCGTTTGGAAGAGGAGCAGCGACAGCTCCAGGCCGAGAAAGCCTGGCTGATACATGCGAACAACCGGTTGTATCAGGCTTGTGCCGACCGGGAACTGGTGCTGTGGGACCGACAAGAAGCATTTGATACCGTACAGGACGCCGTGGCCAAGGTACTGAGATCACTGAGAGTCCCTTTGATGACTAGTTGACCACACACATCCGAAATGATTCCTTGGTGAAGGGGGTTGGTTGGTCGAGAGTGGGCCCAAGAATGTGTGTTGGTGGGGAGGCGGGTTGAGAGCTACGGACCAGTGGCTCAACGACCGAAAACCGGCGGCCAATCTTCCACCATGCAGGGGTGAGCGTGCTAGACCTCTGTTTGCTAGAACCCTTTTCGAATAATTTTCAACTATCACAAATCTTTTCCCTCAAGTCAATTAAACATCCCACGACGAGGATAATATAAACATGAAAGCATGCTGCTTCACTTTCAAGATTTGGGAAATGCTATCCACCTAGGTTGGAGATCACTCTGGTTCGAAATTGTTAACATTATGGTTGGCTTCACTACTGAGGATCTCTCCCCCACTGATCCGTTCGACGTCGATCTTGACTCTCTTTGGACGGAGTTCGACGATATACCTAGCCTGCCACCATGCATTGGATCTGAAAACGAGACAGATAATAGCTTTTCTCTCTATCACCAGAATTGGCTTCATGCTTCGATCACGGGTCGATCCACTTGTGTGGAATATTTCTTTGATGCGGGCAGTGCAGTCGGCCGGTATTCTTTTTGGACCGGACCGGATCCGTTGTGTCCCGACACATGCGCGGACGACCTGTTTCTCTACATCACAACTTTTCTGCTTGTGGACAACTTCCAGTGGGTGGAATTTAGGCTTTGCAAGCTGCATGTCGCTACAAAGGAAGTCCTAGCGCAGTATCCTTTTTTTCTCCCTCGTGTGGAATCTCTACTAGGGAACTTGCAAAGGACGCGGGCAGAGATTGAAGCAATTCTCTCTCAGAACTCATTGATGGAGGGCAAAAGTTATCGCTTTCTGTTGATCATTTGCCCGATTTCGGAGCATATGAATGGCAGCAATGGAGCGGAGAGCGCCTCTATCCCTGATTGCGTGTGGCCAGTATCTACACTCGAACCACAATACTTTGTTAAAAACATCGTGGGCAATTTCCAACACTATTAGAATATAACGCTTGCAGATTTATCTATATGATTTAAAGAACTTCCACTGAATAAATTTTATATTCACAAAAACCATCTACTGCTGAATCAAGATAGCTTTGTACCGGGTAGACGAGTCTCAAATCCTTGAACACTAGAATACCACGAGCATAGCGTTTGCAGGATTTCCACAGAAGGAAAGTAAATATATTACAGTGAGAGCGCGTAGGGACATACGAGTTGGCGCTTGTTTCACTATACTGCATTGATGGTTCAACTATTCGCAGTAAGAGTCAAGGTTGCGTACAGCCATAGGACTATGATTTACATCGAAGTCGTTGATCCTGGCCTGGCAAAGACGGTGGGGTCGGACCGTTGGGACTGGCTTTCGTCAGCGAGTATATCAACCTCTTTCCACCATGCCAGGTGCCCACGGATACCTACCATCAACAGAAGTCTTATGCATTTCCTACCTATATTCAAACGACTTCGTGTTAAAGATCTTCAACTGCAAACCGCGAGATTACCAATTAATCATATACGCGACGTATGGCATTCTCACCCACAGTAATCGGGACGATATCTTATCCATGTCGCATCTGTAGAGTACATCAATTATACACCACAGACCTTGGGACTATTAGGAGGCAATTTAATTTTATCTTTTATCGCGTGTTTAATATCCTACCCTAAGCCCAACTCTCTTCCTATCAAGTGACTTTTCATCCTTTATATTAGTCCCATCATATTCTAAGATTTCTATCGTCCGCACTTCTTCCATACCTACAACTATGCGCTAGTTCTTAGGTATGGCTCTGTAGATCAACAACAGGTACTGAGAAGTCATACTCATCATATAATTAAGCTTCGCTAAACTTTCTTTTAACAGACTCAGATTGAAAGCGGCGAAAGAACAGCCGCCATCGTACTCAAGCAGGCCTGCCTCGGCATTTGCTTCTTCCCAGAAATGTAAAGCAAATACGCCACAAGTACCGCCAACTGACTCACTTCGATATATGATATGCCACGGCCGTCGATCTGCCTAGTATCACAGAAAGCATACGAGTGATCCAATCGAATTTCCCACAGCGGGCGTTTGTTCTCGCCGTCGAACAAACTATAAGCTCTATCGAGTGAGATAGAGCGCCTCTGCCATGGAAGTGCTAGCGATACCAGAGTTGCCGGCGGATCTAGATATAGAGAAGGGAAATTTAGCGAGCACGTCCTTTGCTAGCCTTTAATACCGTTTTTTGATACCATTCTAAAAACAGACTAGATTAGTTAATTAAAATATTGCAGAATGCTCCTATATCATCTTCCCCCTTGCAGCCTCTTTCGTATACGCACCGTAATAGACAGCATAATCATACTCCATTCACTTAAAAGGCTTCTATAGAACTATGGTATATCAATATGCTTCGCAGGTCAACAGATTAATTGTCAATCCTTATAAAGCGCACCGGTACTCGCCTCGGTAACATCTGCTTGCTCGGCTGGTGCAGAGCTCTTTCACTAAGCATCTTCGTGTTCGGACCATACACGACCCAGGCCCAGATTAAGGCTTATCAACCTAAGATTGTGACTAACATAGGGCTGGATACAGCGCCTCACTACACCACCCAGCTTTTGCCCGGCACACACTATAGAATTTAGTAGAGCTTACTTGCGGGATAACACATCTATCATATAGTCACTCACCAGCCACAAGCATCTTCCCCTATTAGTTTCTCAGGTAATATTTCATCTCTGTTTCTATGTCCACAGAATAACAATAGAAACAAAGGCGATTTTCCTCCTGGTAGGACGTAGGCTCACCTTTAGACAACGTAGTCTCACCACAGTAGATCTTAAATTGTAAAATCTAAGATAGATCAATAGCTAGTCGTAATACTTTAATTGTGATACCGACCTTAAATCCATAAAAGTCTGCTTTGAGAATATCCTGTCTCCATTTCTTAACCCATGGTGGATACGCTTCTAGAGTCAACTGGCGTCCTACGTGAACGGGAAATGACTAACCTGGCTCCGCGTCATCTTCCCACAAAATCTCCAGCTTTCAGACCAAGGCCTTTCGACAACAACTAGCCTCCACTAACATCTCGATATATAACAGGACCCGGAAAAACCCGATGTCTTCGACCACCATCACAACAGTACCATAACCAAGCAAATCTAGAGGGCGACCGTACGGGCCAAGCACAGTGGTGGGAAGCCGAAAGCCACTCAATAATACCCGGCTCTTTTCATAGAGGCGTTTCATAAGGCCCACGTAAGGCCGAGTCACCATACAAACAATCTTATGCGATTTGTCGTCATAGCATACAACCACATACAGGAGAGGCAGTTACATCCACGCCCTTAGCCCTGCTCGTGGCATCCATAACTGCAGGCACTGACCTAGGTAGATTTTCCAACTTAAGCAAAGGCTAAGCTCTAGCCATAGTAGCCCCTTTAAAGCATTCATAGTGATTTCCGGTCGATCATAAGTCCATAGGCGGTTAGCGAGTAGACTAGATACACCTACGATACCGCTAATTATCACCCAGAGACAGCCTACTACCAATAGACACCAACGGCTCTTAGCGTCTTACTCAACAAGATGGTATACAAGGCTGCTAATACCACATATTCCAAGGATATAGTGAATTTTCAGAGAAATTTAAGGGTGGCGTCTTTGGAAATATGGCCAACTGGCGGGTATAATCAGAACAAAACAGATCCCTACCTAACAAAGCCAATAAGTAACAGCTACATCATCTAACGGGGAAATGCACCTTACCAATATAGGGAGCAAGTACTAAGGCGTCCTTAACATAGATTGCTATATACTCGAGACGGCCGAGATACTATAGAGGAGAGAGTGTATCACGAATATACATCCTAGCCATCGATAGAACCAAGCAAAAGCATTCCGTTCAATATACAGCAAATCAGCGGGAAATGCAAAGTTAAGTCCCATACAAAGCGGAATAAGATTAATTACCGCCAGTAACGCAGCTCGTTTCTGAATTACTATCCAAGTTAGGGCCTTGAAAGATAGAGCAACCCCGTTTCCGATAACCAAAATTAAAAGCACACAGGCCTGACCCCATATGGTGATATCCAACCAGCTAAGAAAGCGTAACAAGGATTAAGAAACGTACCACCAGAGCTTTCTTACCTTAATACGCCACTAATATCGATATCGTTGGTTTTCTTCCTAACACCAGGCCCAACCATAGCGCCCAGCCGAGTAGAGCAGCCACGCAACGAACAACAGAACTATAGAAAAGGCATAGACTTCGGGAATTAATAGATAGGAGATCCATTAATAGATCCGTATTTATATCAAGGACATTTTCCTACCCTACTTTAGAGAGACGACGATACTCTCTATTTAAGTATTAGTACATGGTCTAACATTAGGGTTCGCTCTTTAAGATTATCAGGACACTCAACGAATGCCCTCAATTATTTACTATTAAAAATCCTCTCCGCTAGCATCCAGCAATTTCTGCCTATAATAGTAGAAGATCTGAACCAAAGATAATCTAAGGCCGCTCATGGTTTACAGACTATAATAGAAGGAAAACCTAAGTGTATCACTATTATAGGGCCTCAGATTTTTGCTTTAAGTGTTAACTTAGATCACAGTAATCCAGTTCTAAAGCTCAACTCATTTTTTAAATTCGATAATAGGGCTCCAGAATAAGACATGTGTGTAGGATTTAAGACTACTAACTACTTACTACATGCAACCAGGCAATTAAAATAGCAGATTTCTCTAGAATTTAAGACTTACATAACAGTACAGTAATCTTATCAGGCACATATTAGATGGCCGCATATAGAAGGAATAGAGGTTGTATATTACAGCAACGTTTCCCATCGCGAAGCAATTGCATTAGATACTCATCAAACCCACCACGGTAGTCTACCTCACCAGCGTTTACACATCACTGATTCATTAGGAGCTCTTAAGAAGCTGTCTTTACATCTTCCGAAATATATATATTCCAGTTCCTAAGTACATTGAGCATTTAGTCTCGGGCGTGCTCCATACTTTCCTAGAAAGATGCAAGTCGACCAACTTAGTCATCCTCACGTTTTTTCAGTCGATACACCTCCTGTCTTAACTCTACATTATCGGCTCGTAGGGCTCGGGTTATATCCTCGAGACCCTAAGTGTCGACATATTTAGAGACACATGACTCCCACAACCGCCGGAACAATCCTACCAACCTTACTACCTAAAAAGCAAGCTTCAGGTCATCGCGTTCCAGCTTGTCCAATATATCCAGCACCGATTGGAATAGCCGCGAACTCAATAGGTGCTAGTCATCAAACTGAAGTCCATCAAACTATAGTCGTCAGTATATTAAACTTTGTGAATCATTCTCGTAGGATATGTGACTACCTACCAGCGCACTCTCCAAAGGTACGGTCTCGGTCTCGGATCGCTAGCCATCATCTCCTTCTATATTAATTTCGCAGAGATTCTGGTCTTACATATCTTCCATTAGTATAGTCATTGATACAACGATCATAGGCCTTCTAGAGATAGTTCTTATAAGCGCAGCGTCAAGGCCTTTATAAGTCAGGTACTCAAGTTTTCTTCTTAAAGTTAAACCACTCACGTATAATATCCATCGGCAGACTCAATCTGTAAGTCTAGTATAGTCTCTACAATGTGGTGATTCTACCATATGATATAATCCTAACATCGCTACAACGGACATTCACCATCTTGTTTATACTAGGAACCTCACCGAAACATTCACCAGTGTCAAGGTACAAAGAATTAGGATCAGCGATTATTCGCAATTCTGCTATTCGGTAAAATTATACAGTAGAGGGTCGTCAGATACAGTAGTTTAGTCAATAATAATAGAAACTTAATCGTTATAATTTACCAGTGAAATCTAGCTTTAGGATAGTTAAACTTCATACTCCGTAAGCATAATAACGAACTAGCTTCTTATAGCGAAACCAATATTAAGCGTGCAAATGCCCGGACTATTTTGTGAATTCTTATTTATCGATCTCTATTCTTCTAGTCTAATCGTTATTAATTAATCAAAGCGAATATACACGTTATACTATATCTAGACAATAATTCGATTTCACTACTTTAGCAATCTCAACCACTTTATTAACCCCAAGCTTCTTAGAAACAAATTATAAGCTAGAAGCTACTATATAGTATTCTAAAGCAAGATAAACACTAACAATCGATTTCGCTTAAGCATCTAAGGTAAAACTGTTTCTAGCGTCGAGTATATATCTTAGAACTTATATTTTACCCCCTAGTTTAGAGGCGACAAGTTTCTTTTCGTTTCACACAAGAAATTATAAACAAAGGTTTGTTCAGTATTTGTATACACAGAAGAGAACTCCAGAAATTTATTATAAAAATATCAATATCTGCATTCTACTCCGAAACACATATTCCTTCATCCCAAAGCTTTACAGCCACATTCTCGTGCCGATTATATACTAAAGAAACCAGCCTCTCGATACTATATATATATACTTCAGTTTAAGTATAGTGCGCTGTTACGATAGCAAGGGTATACGTCTGCAGGTGTATTACTTTAAATCTATAAGTTACTACTCACAAGGCTATATAAATCGTCCAAATACGCAAGATTACTCCCACAACGCCCACAATACCAAACGTTGCTCAACTTCATGTCCATACTCAACGACAATACGTCTAGTGATAGAGCTAACTAGCAGCATAATTATATCGCGTGGCTTAATACTATTAGTCTTATACCGTAATTATAACGTGGATCCACCTACCGCATCAACGACATTACTACAAGTTGAACACCACAGACAAATGTCAGCAATAGAAGCCTCTAACGAGGCAGAGGAGAAGGACAACTCCTCTATTTCAGAGGCAATAAATACACGGTCATCACTTATTTCTAAAGGCATATCTTCCGACACGGTGTCAGAATCGGCCAAATAGGATAAGCCAGCACTCTAACTATCAGCGGCAGGGCAACTTATATCCGATACCATAGATAGAGATAAAGAGGGAGAATCATCAGACGATTGCACCATTGCAACTAAGAGTTCAAATTCCAAATAAAAAGTTTTCGAGCGTTTCATTAGGAGGGAGATAGTTCGCAGGAACGCAATACTTATATAACTAAAGTACAAAGACTATATATCAGATTTTGTACTATACAGTATAACCTACTGTAGTAAAGATACCTCACTACTTCACCACGTACACTAGCTCAACTACTAAAATTATATATCCCTCACTAGTAGACCTGGCAGTGACCCTCTGGGTGGTCCATGATCTTAGACCCTCCACCTGACCCTCCGAGGGTCAGGGTCGCTTATGAGCGACCCTGACCCTGACCCTGACCCTCCAAGGGTCGCTCGCGGGTAACCCTCTATGACCCGCAGCGACCCTCGGATACATAAATTTCGAGCGCTAAGCCTAATTAAGGTAGATAAAACTGCTTACATCTCTTAATAAAATACAGTTATTTATATCTATTTTATCCACTAGATTATAATTACCAATTTATGACTATTTAAGTTGTTAAATATTATAAAGTTATTTAATCATCTTATATTTTAAGTATAGTTCTCTTAGTTCTGTGCTTTTTTTATACTATATAACTATAGGGAAGCGGTACTTAGTAAGGTAGAAGTGATTAGTCTGTATTATAGTAGAAATATATATTAAAGATATATATCTATATATATAATATTACTTAAAAGAAATATATTTTATTTCTACCCTTTAGATATAAGAGAATTATATCTAAACTAGTTTAGAAGGCTTTATATAATAACTAGATATACTATCTATTTTCTAACCTTAGTTAGAAATATAGGGTTTAGAAGGCTTTATATAATAACTGGATATACTATCTACTTTCTGACCGAGATTAGAAATATAGGGTTTAGAAGGCTTTATATAATAACTAGATACACTATCTATTTTCTAACTGAGGTTAGAAATATAGGTTTTAGAAGGCTTTATATAATAACTGGATATACTATCTACTTTCTAACTAAGGTTAGAAACATAGGGTTTAGAAGGCTTTATACAATAACTGGATTATACTATCTATTTTCCGACCGAGGTTAGAAATATAAAATTTATTAAAGGTCTGGACGAAGGTTAGAGGGTCCGGACGAGGTTTATTAAGGGTCTAAACGAGGTTTATTAAAGGTCTGAACGAGGTTTATTGAGGGTCTATAAGGTTTATTACAGGTGACCCTTATAAACTAACTAATAGTAATAGTTTATTAAATAGTTTAATAGATCTACTTAGTAAAAATAGTAAATTTTAGTCCTTTATACTTTAATTATAGAAAATAATTTACTATAAATCATCTACTCCTTACTATATTTATATTTACCTATATTAAATATGTTATAATTTTCTGATACTTATACTTCCTTAAACTACAAGGGGGCTTTGTTAGACGCTCTTTAATACCTTCTCTCTAATAATACACTATTTATAACCCCTTACGCGTTAGGAAGTTAACAAACCTTAATATCGGTACGCGATAGTTATTAATTCGCCCTTCTTAGCTCTTTATAATATATACCTTTACCTCCTTATCTTATAATACTAAATCCTGACTATATTAATTCCTTTGCCTTATACTATGATATAATAAGTAAGGAATTTGTTAAATAGTAGCTTTAGACAGAATTTAGGAAGTCTAAGCACGTAAACTAAGACGCGCGCTATTAAGCAGAATACTAGAATAATTTCGACTAAGTGGCGAATACTAAAGATAGGAAGCTAGGTATAATATATAAGTAATGTCGGAAGGTTCTTAATTATCTAGTAGCTGCTTATATAGGTATATTATCTATAAATAAGTATAGGAAGGGGGTTAACTATGCTAAATTCGCGTTAAGAAGACTAAATATCAAGAATTTACTTAAGACAGTTATATATTATATCCCCTTATATTATCTTTATTACTAAATTATCTATAGGCATTAAATAAACCAGCTCTTATCTTCTTACAAGATATTTAGGAGTAAAAGCTACTAAGTCTTATTATTATTTTATATCTCCTATTTTTGTTCCTTAAATACTAGGAGTTTACTAATATTATTAAATACGTATACCTTACTCTAACTATACTAACCATTCCCTTATAACAAACTATCTATAAGCGGTTAAAGGCATTTGTCTATAAATACTAAGAAAGACTTCTCTAGAGTCTACTACCAAAGACAAAGCTCTCCCTTACGCTAGACTATTAGATATCGCTATTTTAGTAGGCATTTATAATAGTAATAGGCTACTTTCTAGACAAAGATTAGGAGTACTATAAGGTTCTCCTTAGCTTTAAGCCACTCTTTAGTATATACTCTAAATTAAATCTTAGTAAGGTTATTACTCAGATATTATAAAAACATAATATTCTTAATTAAGTGCTTGCAATCACTACCAATAATACCTTAAATAATATAACACTAGTTTAGGCTATAAACAACTTAGTAAGGACTATCTAACTAAGTACTAATTCTACAATTATTCGTGTTCCTTATATTACTTATATTATCTAAATTAGTCTTACGGATTTGCTTAGGAAGATAAAGGTATCCTTAAGTAATAATACTACTAAGTTAAACTAGTTTAATAATCGTATAAGGGTATTATATATACGCTAAAGAAAGTATAAGATCACAGATATACTTAATAAGGTATACTATATTCTAAGTATTACTTCTATATACTAATATCTCTTTTAGGTTCGTAACCTTACTATTTATATTAACGTAAGCCTATAGTAGCAGGATATATTTTATAATCTCTAGGATAAAGAGCCTAAGCTTATTCTAATCTAAGATATTAGGATATAGTAGAATTTAACTTTCCTAATACTCTAGCGAGCAAAGAGACTATAGCTAGTATTCGATACCTTCTACTTATAGTACGAGTAGCCTTACTTTATATTAAGCCTAGGAGAATAGAGGTAGATTAAATATCTGCTCTTTATTCTTAAACTATTCTATAAGTTTATAAGTCTTATTTCTAGGACTAAAGACTTAAGTATCTACCTTATCTTTAGTATATATAACCGCCTTTTTAACTATCTTAAAAAAGCGATTACTATACTTCGGCGGAAGAAGGTTCTATAGAAATAGCTTATATAATCTGCCCTTAAAGCTATATTAGAAAAGCTTTCAAAATACTATAAGGATATAGATAGTATTAATAGGTATCTTTATGCTATTAGTACAATTTTATCTCTATTCCAAAAGCTTCAATTCTTCTTATTAAAGGAATAGGAATCAGATAATCCTAGTGAAGCTAGTTAGAAGGACATTTACTAAGGTAGTCTTAAGACTTAGGTTAAGCGCTATAAAGAGCGGCTTAATATTAAGGATAGTTAGTTATCGCTAAGTAGTCTATTATCTAGGGTTAGAATATCCAAGCTTAAATCTATATTAGAGTTAAATGACTCTTAGTAGTCTATCGCTCTATAGGAGGATAAGCTAACTTAATATCTTGATTTTAGTAAGTCTAATAATCTATCTTTATCCTTTATATCTAACTAATATTAATAAATATCTAGCCTTATAGTATTTATTACCTCGTGTATTCTAGAAAGAAAACTAACACAAATAACTGATTCTTATAAGTATTACCCGTAATATTATATCTATCCTAGCTACTAATATAGGTATAGAGCAACTGTTTAACTCTATATATAATATTTATTATTACTAGCGAGGCTTACTAAAGCCGAAGATAATCTAGGATATTATAATATTTATATATATAATAAGGTTTAATCTATAGGAGAGTTAATAGCTAATTCTCTAGGAGTACCTATCTTCCTAAGAGATCGCAGCTTTAATAGAGGTAAGTAGTACAGTTACTACCTCATTTAAACTAATTAGTGATACTAAGGAAGATATAGTTAAAGAAAGTCAGTTACTACCTACTTTATAACTATTACCTAATATTATACTTAGGAGGAGATAAAGAAGTAGCTCACTAAGCAAAGGCGATAAGATACAATCTAGTACTAAGGATAGTATAGATAAAGAGGGCGAAATTCCTCTCCCTCGATCGTTTAGAAGAGTTCGGAAGGTTTTAAAAAGGCTTAATAGATATATAGTAGTCTAGTAGATAGGAACTAGATTCAAGAATATAACACAAGTTTTTATAATAATATATCACTAAAAATTAATGTTAAAGAACTTCGGACATATAATCAGGATACTCAAAAATACAGGGCAAATCTACATAAATTATATATATCACGAGATTTGCCTGTTTGTCTCGTTTAACAACCCTCAGGGTCACCCGCGGGTAACCCTCCGAGGGTCCAACCTCTAGGTGGACGACCCTTAGGGTCGGAAGGTTGGACCCTCGAACCGCCCCAGTGGCGGGGCGGTTCGAGGGTCGTGAGGGTCACCCGCGGGTCACTGCCAGGTCTAGGTGAGACCCACATAGTGCTGGAAAATTTCTGCAGGTACGATCCATAGTACAGAGGATTTCGAAAACAGATTACCCGTTTAACACAAAGGCTTTCTTCTACCTAAAAGGAGCTAATCTATATATTGCTAGTAAACGCCCTCTACAGGGGTAATTTCTTGGTGTGATTTTCATAAGGTACAGCGATCTCGGCCTAGCCCGTTAGTAAGTCCACTAGGAAAGAATGAGTGTATATCTAGGGGTAATCTGTTTTCGAAAACTACTATATACCAAGCAATCTGCAAATATCGACCTACAAATTAGTACTACCGCAGGGCTAAAAATTAGGGTCATATGCGTTTCCTAGTAGTATAGCAGCCTAGTAGGCGCCACCGTTGAAGTTTACCTATCGAAAGAAAGCTACCCGTTAGAAAACTTCAATTATCACCGTTACTAATAAACTCCTACAGTACCTCATCACCTCCCTATCTCACCCGATATAGTTAAGTTACACAGCTCAATATTCTCTTGTGAGGGGCTTACATATATCTATTTAAAATTGAGATAGGAAAATAGGTCAGGGCATTGTACTAGTTAAATGCAGTTCTGTAGACTTGAATAGGTAAGGACCTACAAGGGCATAACCTAGTCAATTTCCGAACTCACTAGCAAAAACAAAGCTCATAAAGCGTTCATAAGTCTTAGTAAATTCCAAAGTTTGCATTACGGTTACCGTTGAATAAACTCTTTAATATTCTCCAAACCTAACGTATCTTTGAAGCTCTCTCCGCTCCTACCATAGATATCCCACGTTGACCCCTAGTACTCGTTTCGACACAAATTGACTTATTTCTACCTCTGATACTCATACTATATCATTTTCAATTCTTTCTTACACTCAAGTCGACGTCATAAAATCGATCATTTCTCTAGTCGTACTGTCTAGTGTCTCTTTAGCCAACATCGGCCTTCCCACCGCTAGCTCTACGGTCACTAAAGGTGGCAACGTGATCGTTCAGCTTCAACGCCCTATATATTGTATTCTGACACGTGGAAGGAAAATAGGAAAGAAATCTAATGCGCGTATCAGAATTCCTTGACTGGCTCTACAGAGATCGCTGTTGTAATTGGAATGTCCTCCTGTGCACATTCTCCTTGTCAACCTGCAGACAAGGTCATGGGCACTATTCTTTACCAGGGCCCTTTCGATCCGCAGATGCACGAACCGAGCCAGCATCCCTATCAAAACTTCACCGTCATGCTTCCGAATTTGATTGCTGCCGGGAATGCGCAAATAAATGTCGCTCGTGCGTCACTTGTCGGAGTAAGTCAAATCCGGTAACGTAGTTCCCGCCCGTCCGGATCACCCGCCCGTCCGGATCACCACCTCCAGAATCGCGTATTCCTACCTACCTACCAACTTCAACCACCTACCATGACACCAATTCGCCCTGAATCCCGGCAGAAAGCTGCCAGTCAGGAGGGCAAGATCTTATTAGCCCTTTCCGATTTGAAAGAGGGACGCATCAATTCAATTCGCACAGCAGCAAAGCTATACGAGCTACCCTACACTACCCTTCATGCGCGTACTGAAGGTCGAATCTCACGCGTGGATAAGCGCCCAACTGGCCATAAATTAACCCAATTAGAAGAGGATTCGCTTACTCAATGGATACTCTCTATGGATTCGCGTGGTGCATCCCCTAGACCGGCTACTGTAGGAGAAATGGCTAATATCCTACTGGCCGCGCGCGGTAATCACCCTCCTCCTACCGTTGGCAAGAATTGGCCGTCGTCCTTTATTAAACGCCGCGATGAGCTTCAATCTCGTTTCTCTCGAAGATACGACTACCAAAGAGCCCTAAACGAAGATCCGAAATCGATTCGGCAGTGGTTCGCGACCGTACAGAGTGTGATTAATGAGAACGGTATACAACCAGAGGATATCTACAACTTTGATGAGACAGGCTTTGCAATGGGCCTTATATCTTCGCAGAAAGTAGTCACAAGAGCTGAATACTACGGTCGGAGATCTCTTCTACAACCAGGAAATCGTGAATGGGTCACTACGATCGAAGCAATCTGCGCAGATAGCTATTCACTTCCGCCATGTATAATCTTCAAAGGCAAAGTAGCTATTGCAGGATGGTTTAACGAAAACCTACCGAAAGACTGGCGAATCGAAGTCTCAAAGAATGGCTGGACTACCGATGAGATTGGTCTACGCTGGCTGGAAAAGCACTTTATCCCACACACGAATTCGCGCGTACGTGGGCGATTTCGACTATTGATTCTTGATGGCCATGGTAGCCATCTTACACCCCAATTCGACCGAATCTGCGCAGAAAACGATATTATACCGCTTTGTATGCCTGCGCATTCATCGCATCTACTACAGCCACTAGATGTTGGGTGTTTTGCAGTGCTAAAGCGCGCGTACGGTCGCTTCGTGAGCGATCTTGCGCGCAGAAGATATAACTATATCGACAAGCACGATTTCTTAGTGGATTACCAGCACGCGCGGCTCGAAGCGTTCCAATCAACCAATCCTACTATTAAAAATAGCTTCGCAGCTAGTGGTCTAGTACCATTAGACCCGGAGAGAGTACTTAACAAGCTTAATATCTCTCTACGAACTCCGACACCACCAAGCAGCCGGCCAAGTAGCAGATCTAGCGAATTCACACCACAAACGCCTAGAACCGCTGCTCAGCTATTCAAGCAAGCTTCTATGTTAAAAGATCTACTAAAACGGCGGTCAAATAGCCCTCCGAGCCCATCAAAAGAGATCCTAGACCAGATGATCAAGGGGTTCCAGCTAGCGCTACATAGCGGTGCTTTACTAGCAGAGGATAATGCGAATCTGCGTATAGCGAGTGAGAAGATGGTCAAGAAGCGCAATCGGTCAACTAGGAGGATACCTTGCGCAGAGGGTTTAACCATTGAAGAGGCTATACAGCTAGCTGAGCAGCTAAACCAGCCAGAGGAAGATGATGGGGTAGATTCGCATGCAGAGGTTGAATTACCTAGTCAGCCAATTATGCCAGCAAAGAGGGCACCACCTAGGTGTAGTGGGTGCAGGGAGATTGGCCACAGGATTAATGTATGTAAAAATCGCTATATCTAGTTAAATTGATGGATGTTGGTTGAGATAATCGATTTTGAAATATTCTAATGGGTGTAGGTGATCCGGACGGGCGGGTGATCCGGACGGGCGGGAACTACGTTATAATGGCAACGTACCTTCTGGTGGCAAGCTGCTGATTCAATAATCGAAGACTGGCCCTTTCCCCGACCTAGAGACTTTGAACCGTGCTGTTGTTGTGGCCTGAGGAGTTTGTGATGTGCCTTTCTGACGACTCCCGTGGCCATTAAGTGTTCTTGGTCGCATGTTTGTTAAACCGTACAGTATCACCTACTCTGCAATCATAATAACTCAAATCAAGCGAAATTTACTCGTTATCAAGGGCCAGACAACAATGAGTAATAATCTTACTGGATCTTCTTTTCTGTGGCAAACAAGGAAAACGCTATACAATCTGTCAAAGCGAGCTGAATCGGTATAGACTAGTATGCATATAGACGAATGAGAGCTACCGGAATCATCAGAAGAAAGATTAAAAGATTGAAGAAGAGAACCTCTCAAGACGAATAGGAAAAGGGGCAGGTTGAGCTGTCCCATGGCGGTGTAACCGAGTATTCAAGTGACAATACCGACGTTAAAAGGTTACCCGCATATTACATACAAACACATAGGAAATATGGGTTGGATATGAACCAATCCCATGTCACTGTATTAAACCTCTCCACTTTTCCACGACAGCAATTCACTCCTTTTAAAATCCTCGGTGATTATTGGCCGGCTAGAATTATCTTCAGTCGAACGAATTAGGAATGACTTAGAGCTCCATACCGGATTCAAGAAGCACTGTTTTTGTTTTCTTAATACTGTATCCCAGTGACTTACGTAATGTAGCTTAGCCCCCACCAGGGCCGGTTCCGCCCTCGTATAGCTTATAAGTCCCTCGATCACCTCTTCAACAATTCGGCCATAGTCTCAATTACCGTCTTCGCATAAAAACAGCCACGTATCTGCTTTCGCGTTTACAATTAGCGAAGAGCCCTCTTTACCTGAATTCAACATCCGTTTCTACGCTCTCGTTATTACCTAGTCGGTTCGGGTTGGTGACTTTCAAAAAAAGCCACTCTGCTATATCGCTTCCAGATCTCCCCCCAGAGCTAATCTTAGAAATTAGAAGGTTTCTGGAGACAGAACGTGATATCTATCATACTTCTCAGATTAATCGCAAATTCTATTCCCTTCTCAATCCATATCTCTATCAAATCAACGCTCGCACCTCTGGTTCAGCATTAATATAGGCTACTATACGAGGGCAGGAGAAGACCGCTCAAATATCGATTCAGGAAGGAGCTAAATCAGGGTGGACTGATTGCCATAGCCAAGGCTTATTATACCAGGCAGCGTTAAGTGGCTACGATAGAATACTAAAGTTATTACTCGAACACGGGAACATAAACATTAATCTAAGAGACGACAACGGCCGAACACCATTATCGTAGGCCTCATCAAACGGCCATAAGACAGCAGTCCAAATCTTACTTGGGACTGGAAAGGTACAGGTCGACTCAAAAGACAATCAAGGTAAAACACCATTGTCCTAGGCCGCTCAATCTAGCCATAAGGAGATAGTAAGATTACTACTCCAGACTAGAGAGGTAGATATCAATACCCAAGACGTCTATAGTATATCACCACTGTCTTGGGCAGCAAGGGAATCCAAACACGCGGTAATAGAGCTTTTAATCAAGACCGGGAAGGTCAATGTAAATACAAAAGACCACTATAGTATAACACCTTTATACTACGCCACAAGGTATAGATCTGAGATAGGAGTTAAGCTACTACTTCAGACCGAATTAGTCGACGTTAAATTAAAAGACAATGCCGGCCGAACACCATTTTCCTTTACTACAGAATTTGGCCTTAGAAATATCGTCAAATCACTTCTTCAGACTGGAATGGTAGACATCGACTCCAAAGACCATAACGGTCGAACCCCCTTATCTTAGGCTGCAGAATGGGGGAGTAAAGATATGGTAAAATCACTTCTCCAAACTAGACTGGTAGACGTCGACTCCAAAGACCATAACGGTCGAACCCCCTTATCTTAGGCCGCAGAATGCGGGAGTGAAGATATCGTAAAAGCACTTCTCCAAACTAGACTAGTAGATATCGACTCAAAAGACCACGACGGTCGAACACCTTTGTCTTTTGCTACAGAATTTAGTAGTAAATCCATTGTGATTCTGCTTCTCGATACCGGAAATGTCCGTATCGACATACAGGATAAGAACCGCCTGACACCACTATCCTAGGCCAAAAATAGGTTTAAGGAAGATATCATCAAACTGCTACAGGAGTATTAGAGAACACAGCTAGACTCACGTTAACAAAAGATATAAAAATCGTCATACCTAGCCGCGCAGAATGAAGAAAATCTATCGCAATATTCTCCTAGACTCTATTAAAACACAGCAGGTTGGCTGGTTGGTTCATCTCATTCACCCTAATACCTCGCAAATCAAAGTTAGATCGTAGATAACGTTATACATAGATATTGAGGTGGCAGCTACTACAACTAAAAATAGAGGTAAACGCGAAAGCCGAATTATATTGGCGGATCCAGTCTCGGAATTCTTTTACGCGAGTATCATCAGTTATTAAAAGCCAGCGCAGATAAGGCAGCGGCGGCGGCTGGATTGGCGTTAATTAAACAGCCCCTCGTTTGCAGCAGCGAGACAACAAAGGATTAGCCTGGGAAGAATGAATGTCTCGCTCAGCAAGCCAGTAAAGAGCCTTGCAAAAACGGCAGGTGTATTCCATACGGCCAAGGAGCCCTAAGCAGATTAGAATGGCTCCCCTCTACTCAGATTTAAAAGTCATTAAAAAGCATTCAGCCTTTCTTTCCATCAGAGGATTTCGAAAACAGATTACCTCTTTGACACAAAGGCTTTCTTCTGCCTAGAGGGAGCTAATCCATATATAGCTAGTAAACGCCCTCTACAGGGGTAATTTCTTGGTATAATTAGTTATAAGGTACGGCGATCTCGGCCCCGCCCGTTAGTAGGTCTTTTGGGAAAGCAGGAGCGCGTGTCTAGGCGGTAATCTGTTTTCGAAAAGTACTATACCTAAGTAATATATCAAAGCGAGCTGAATCGGTATAGACTAGTATACATATAGACGAATGAGAGCTACCGGAATCATCAGAAGAAAGATTAATTAATTGAAAAAGAGAACCTCCCAAGACGAATAGGAAAAGGGGCAGGTTGAGCTGTCCCTTAGCGGTGTAACAAAGTATTCAAGTGACAATACCAATATTAAAATGTTACCCGCATATTACATACAAACACATAGGAAATCTGGGTTGGATATAAACCAATCCCATGTCACTATTAGTGAAAAGAGAGGGCGGTGAAAAGAGAGGGTAGTAAAAAGAGAGGGTAGTGAAAAGAGAGGGTGGTAAAAAGAGAGGGTGGTAAAAAGAGAGGGTAATAAAAAGAGAGGGTAGTGAAAAGAGAGGGTAGTAAAGAGAGAGGGTAGTAAAAAGAGAGGGTAGTGAAAAGAGAGAAGTGAACGGTAGAAAATAGTGGGCTAGGAAAGAGGACGGACGGTAGAAGACTGGCGGCAGTAGAGAATAGAGTGCCTACTGGGCAATAAAAGGTAGTGAACAGTGTACAGTAAATAGATACCTATAAGTACAGTAGGTAGGCCGAAATGTAGGTCGGTGGGCAATCTAGCGTAGTGCCACCTGTCATCCTCGTCTTCTGTTATAATTTACCAGTCCTAGGCTTAGCAGGTGATCGGACCATCAGTCTTAGAAATGGATATCGTTTAGTGCCTTAAAGTTTAGTAAAAGGCTAGAAATCCACAATAGAACAGTCTACCAACAAACCCAAGAGTAGTAGTATGCGTGGCTACAACCTAGGGGCTTTACGCAATAACAGCAGTATCTGACTTCAAGGTGTTTAAATAAAAATATACTATTAAGCTTACGGTACTGTAACCCGACACTTCAGATTTCTCTCCAGTTAAAACTCGGAAGTTTTCTCCACAAATATCTACTTTTTGCCACACCGATGCCGATACTTCAACAATAAACGTAGAACCATAGCAGTATTAAGCTACTATAATAATGGTTTCAGACATAGAGTTTGTAGAGAAAGGGAGGGGGATATTTCCAACGAAGTGGAAACAGACATCGCCGTAGGGTACAGCAGTACAGCATAGAGAAAGTGTGGCATACAATGACAGCCATTACCCAGGCATCCAAACATCCGAGCTCGTTGCATTAAACAACTGTAGCTAGTCACTTAGTGAAGCTACATTGTGTAAGATTAAGAGCCTCAAGATCACCAGGGACCAGTGTCGATTCAAGCGACTGCGAAGAAAGCTAAGCATTAGCTGTTCTAACGTTAGCCGCTATCATCTTAGGTACAGAATAGCAGAGCGATCAGCACATTACCTAGCTTTCCATCACAAGTTACTCTATATATATACACGAAAAAGTCCATTGTATTCGATCCGTATTCCCACACAAAGCTTCAACGCGAATATCAAGAGCAGTCTAAGAAAGGTTGCGAAGACGGCGCTACCCCAGCCCCATAGATAACCTGCGTCCCGGGACTGCCAAATACTGTCTGCTAATTCTCGACAGTTAAGCACTTATTACCAACATTAGCAACAAACATATCCGGGTACTTATTCTCAAATGCCGTCACAGTTCCAGTGCCGCCACTAATAATAACATCTGCGCAGTTCATATACATCTCTCGGTTTCCGATTAGATTAAACCACGACCATACGAAGAGGGCAGTACCATCTGCCACATCTTTGGGTATCTTAAAGTTGTATTTGGATTGTAGAGGGCATCCGCCCTCCATAGACTATATCACCTTAAAGGTCGTACCGTTATTATAGCTCAGGGAGAGTTGGTAGGAGCCTCCGCCATGCGTTACAGAGCCGGACAGTGTGATATTGTAGGTATCGCCTGCAGTGTAACCGACTATTACGCGCCAAGGAGTGTTCATCTGGTACCATTTACAAGGGAAATTGGAGCCTATAGGTACCCGTTAGACAGTGCCAATACTAAAAGCAAGGTTCTTGAAGTCGAGATAACATACCATCTAGATTCAGAGGGCTGGTCATTAAATAGTCGATAAGAGAAGGGTCGCTATAGGGGTCGAACCGGCTACGCAAAGGATATAGCCAGCTCATCTCCATATAAGCGGCTGCCAAGCTGCTAGAGTAAAGGATGCCAAATACGGATTTAAAAAGCATCGTCTCCAGTTGACTTCGTCTAGACTAATTGATCTTAAAAAAGAAGCAGATTTATCTAGCCTGTCGAGACACCGTCCTCCAACACTTTATATACCACTCCCAGAAAGGCAACCCTCGCCCTCAGTGTTCTTGCTACTTGCCACTAAGCTAATCTAGCACTACGCGTCTCTTAATCGCACTCTTCACACTTAGCCTCGACGAAAGTCTCTACAGACTCTTATCCGAGAACCTATGCTTTTTCCAAGTATTACTGTCTCTTCTCAATGATAGGGGGAAAACATCTAAAAAATGAGGTGAATTCAGGGCTTTCTAGACTCATAAAATAATCCAGAAGAATCTCCAGTTGCGTCTAATAAAGCCCTTAAGTTCGGCGAAGAACTCTTCAATAGGGTTCAGGTCAGGCGAATAGGGTGGCAGATTAACCAGCTCTACTCCCGCGGCTGCACACAGCTGCCCGATCGGCTCAAGGTGGTAGGACGACGCATTATCCATGACCAGTACAGATTTCGGCTCTAGCCATCTTCCACAATAATAAAGAAGCTCATCGGAAAAGTCCTCGAACAAAGTTGCGTCCATAGCACCACGAAAGACACGGCAAATGAAGGCAATATCTAATACCGCTCATCACGGTAAAATTGTGAGACTTACACCGGAGCCACGCCAAGGGGTGACCAGCCCGTCCGTCTGAACCCGATTCATCTATCACATCTAGATTCATCAACGTAAACTAGGTGGTTTAACTAAAAGTCTGACGAATTGTAAAAGGTAGCTGGGCTTAGGATTAACTACGCAGGCTTATAGTACGAACGCGAGTCGGGCATAATGATGTTAGACATAGATTTCGTGTTCAAGTTCTAGGTTTGAGATACTCAATCGCTCCTGTGTATATAAATTGCGGACTTCGCTCAACAGCCCATTCCATATATCAGAAGCCCTAGCATATCATTCAAATGTAGGTAATCCCAGATTATTCCATAATCTATAGCAAGTAAACGGTGGTGTATTGTGACAGACAGTACTCCCGTTCGCAGAATAATAACTCTACCAGAAGGTACTACATAACGAGCTTTTATATAACAATTGATCTTTATCAGAATACCATGTTAAAAGATCGCTAGTCACTGAAATGTCTAGCTGTTCTTAGCGTTCCAACGAACGGTTGAGCCTAAAGCTGTGGGAAACATAGAAATTAGAGATGTTCCGCGCAAAACTGTTCTCGTCAAAAGTGGTCCAGGATATATTTCCGCGACAGTTCGGCTCATCCCACGCAAAAAGTTTCAATGGTAAGTAGAGCCCCTAAATAGTTAGTCATTCAGTTCGCCACATCGTAGTCCTTATATTTAAACGTACACTTGTGGCAGGAGCCAAGCCAACTTCGAGGCACAGGATACTTAAGAACTCCAGAGCAAACATTCTCCAGATGATATCGCCCGCCGTTAGACAGGTATGGTAAGACGCTGAAGATCTTTATAAGGTTACTACTTTCCAGTTTATGAAGAATTAGTATAGCCATTGTCCAGAGGTTAGGGGTGTCAATCGTTGAAGGATACAGTCGGCGGGTTGGCTAGTTGATGTCATTCACCCTAACCCATTGCTAGAAAGGGATGTACAGGCTACCTCAACAATATATCCGCGTAAAGGTACAGTACAGTACAGTACAGTATATGCAGAGTGTCCCATTTCATGGAAAACGAACTTAGAGCCTCATCACAGCCTGCGGTGACCAAATTGCCGTTCTCATCATTAGCCTGCCCTCGCGGCGCACGATTCCTGAACCGTTATGACGCCTCGGCGAGGTCCAGTACGGCCTTGACCGTCTTCGCCCTTGAGACGGTGTCTGTTTTACCTCTCTTACCTTCGGTTGAGCCCCCAGCAGTCATGAGACGCTTCTAAATGCTTCCCGTACAGTACATTCCATAACTCCCGGCGAATTTCCTTTAGACTTGGACAGTCCACCAGCACGTGGGTAGCTGTTTCCTGTGCACCACACACGCACTGGTCATTAGTGCGGGAGCAATGGGCTTTGGCGTAGGGATATGATCAATTGCGACCGGTGCGAAGCTGTGCCAATAGGTATGCGCAGGCTCTCATATAGCCTTCTTGTGTAGCTAGCCGGCAGCACCGTCGACCTTCTGTAGATGACTGCTTTTATTGTGTGCTATTCCTGCTCCAATGGAAAGATATAGTAAAGTGATCAAGCTAAGTTAGTCATTCAAATTTCATTTAATTCGGGCAAATGCTTCGTTGGCATTGATCAATGACGCGGTCGAATGAATTTACAGTACGTCATTATGATCTTGTAATTACGTACTTACACATAAGCAGTCCAATATGGTATCAAGTGGCAGCCGACAAGGGCGCGTGCATGCCTTCTGCATCATACAAGCAATATTTCCAGCAATCTCTTCTTGGTTGCCTGCTACTGTACCACGCTCGGGTACTCTTTCTACTTGGAGTGTCCAGCAAGGATAGAACCCCGCCGCTCACCTCTCCGAAGACCCGGAGGCCGTGATGAGCTCTCAACCTTTGGGAATTTCACATAACCTCATGTAGTTTTCAAATGCTTCATAAGAAGTATCAGAAAGTGCTCAGGCTCCCTGATAGCTTCCGAACAGAAGGTATTGATTGAGATGTGTTGGACGTGTTGGCAAAGGCGTGGTGCCCAATGTAAACGTGGCATATGCACTGGCACCCGACAGGGATTATTGAAAGGCCCAACTCAAGTGATAAAAAAAGGAACGTTTAAGATTGATGATGGGCTATTTTCAATGAGGCTTACATTTAGAATTCCCAAGTCCGCCCGGTACTGTATCTGCGACGTACAAATAGCTCACACCATGAACGACTCATCACCAGAAGGAAAGGAAAGTGGTCGTTCGGGAAATAGTCCCCAGCCCGACCTTGCAACCGCTGTCCCAATTTATGACCACTTACTTGACGAGAGGAAATTCGACTATGCCAGCAAGACCATCGTTCCGTACCTGAACAAGCAAAGTAGTGAATTCCGAGAACTCAGTCTTCTACGGAAAAAGGTACGTCTACCCAACCGACGGAGACTATAGAGCAACGCCCAACTCATGGTATTGCTAGGGATGGGAAAACCCCAAGGGTGATGTTTATTTCAGAGCACAGCGTCGCAATGCCGACCAGAGCTCTGAAAAGAATGACATCCACTTCCATAACTTAATGAAGAAGATTGGAGAAGAGCTCCACCAATCTAGCAATGCGTTCAAAATCCAGTCAAGATACAAGGGGGGCCCTACAATTCTCGATACGTGCATGGCCCCAGGTGGCTTTCTAGAGACAGCGTTAAAATTGAACCCGCATTCTCGTGCGGTTGCTTTCAGCCTCCCAGCCTCTTGCGGCGGCCACAAAATTCGCCTCCCGAGAGCTTTCCAAGTTGACGTGCGCCACTTGGATGTCACGATGCTGGCTGCCGATATGGGCGTTAACAATGTACCCCAAGACCACCCAGACGCACATAATTTCTTACCCCAGCAGCTCGGGCAGGGAGAGGCCTTTGATCTGGTCATATGCGATGGCCAAGTTCTCAGGACTCATTTGCGCGCTCCTTATCGAGAGAAGGTAGAAGCGCGAAGATTGACTGCTACTCAATTAGTTCTTGGCCTCCAACACTTAAGAAATGGAGGAACTATGGTTGTACTTCTTCATAAGCTGGAAGCATGGGACACGGCGAATCTTATCTGGCAATTTACTCGCTTTGCCTCTGTGAAACTTATTAAACCCAAGACAGGACATGCCAAACGTTCCTCTTTCTACCTGGTGGCAAAAGATATTCAAGATAATCATCCCGAGGCCGTCCGAAATCTCTTGAAATGGAAGAAAATCTGGCGATTGGCGACTTTTGGGTCAGAGGCGGAATGTCGGAAAGAAATCTTGGATGATTGTCTTCGTGTAGAAGATTTCATCGCGAACTTTGGCCCCAGGCTGGTTGAGCTGGGAAGAGAGATTTGGAAAGTTCAAGCTGATGCTCTGGCAAAAGCCCCTTTCATCAAGTGAATGCCGATGTGCATGAATATAACTGGGCCCGATAATTACATAAATCGCAGGCAATCCATGTGGTCTCGGATTGCCAGTCACCGAGTTCGTAAGACCCGGATCCGGGGCTTAGAATGTCTGATCCGGAATGATCTCAACATTATCAAATACTTGGCAATATGTGAGAGAATCGTGCAAGTAGTGATTAGTTTGAAAAGCAAAAGTGGTTTTGAGACTGAGTTCTTTCCAATTCGCTTTCGAGGTCACGAATCCGAAATTCTACAATCTCTGCTCGGTGCCAATCTCTTGCCCTTGAGCGTAGTTATTCGGTAGTCTTGTGGTGTGTCTCGGCCTCGCTAATCATGGGGTGAGTCTTTGTGTTCGTTACGGTCGGCCGGCTCAGGGGTTCACGTCTCGGCCCGTCCCGCCATTTTTCTTTCTCGCGTCGCTCACGATACAATCCCACTCTAGGGGAATATACAGTCTGTGTCTCGAAATCTCTCCATACCTCTTATCTCCAATACTATAGATCAAGGCCTTTCGTTGCTGTTACAGTAGATCGCCCTCTACACAATACAGCGCGTCTCCTCGTTACTGTATAGTATTGGCGAATCAATGGAAGTAGAACTATCCATGAAAATACAAACATGTCAAACACTTCATCTCTGCCTATTATTCAAACAGATTTTGTCAATGTGTAAGAACCTTGTGTAAGTGACAAGAATAAAAGGCAAGGGAAATAGAATATTCCAGTCGTTCCAGTTGTGTAGAAATAACTAAGCCTTCTTTCCACCAGTTGAATGCGTCTTCATGCATTGCCACCGCTAGCTCCTTCTCGTACTCTTCTATTAGTCGATACTGAAACCTACGCTGGATCAACTTCAGGTCAGATATGTCAGATCTTCGTTTACTGCCTTTACCGGAGATTTCCAAAGCTCCATTCCGAAACAGCCACATTAACCTTGCACGGGAATGGCGTTTTGCAAAAGCATCGCAGAAAAAACTGCTGAGCCCATTAGGAAACTCTTGAAGGGAAGCACCATGTCGGACCAACCCCCTAAGATTCCTTCTCCAGTTTCGCGAGTAGTAGACGCTCTCAATCAGATCACTGCATGGGAAAAATTTGAGTTATGCCCGGTGCCGAAGTAGAACGCGCAGTCACGGACATTTCTTTCTTGTTAAAAATGCAGTACCACGACAAGCCCGTAACAATATATGTTTTTGCGAATGGCTATATGGCTTCTATTCACAGCGGTGAAAATACAAAGCGCTAGTTGCGGAATATACTGATTGAAGGTGATGAATAATGCAGCACGTACCATATAAGAGGAGAGAAATCGTGCATGGATGGAAGCAATCAAGTTTTGTGGCAGTGTTGAGTGATGAAGAACGGCGCCTTCATTCTTATATATTTCGTCGGCTATCTAAAGAGGCGATGTGTATGATGATCATTTACTGTCCTTGAGAGTCATTTTCTTGGGACCAGACAGTCGATCTCCTGGGAGCTATATTCGACCAGACAAGGGGTGTGTGGATCTAGCCATGTACGAACAAATCCTCGATAATAAGAAAGTTCTGCCGACGGTTCTAGGGTCAGCGACAAATGACCAAGAATGACAGTTCCATGCGTCTGGATTCAAAATCGAGGAGAGTTGATATCAGTTTCCTTTGTGACCTTCACGAGTTGTTTTTCAGTTTGTTATCACTCAAAACGCCAAGTAGTCTGTGCGAACTGGCAGTTCGGTAAAGATGACACGAAAGTTGAACGGACTAATAATGACTAGGGCATACTAAGGTTACAGTACGATACAGTGCAGTACAGAGGATTTCGAAAACAGATTACCCCCCTAGTCCGTTAGTGTGTCTATTGGGAAAGCAAGAGTGCGTGTCTGGGGGGTAATCTGTTTTCGAAATCTACTGTACCTAAGTAATGTAAGCCAATATTTTCCAAGGTCTGTCTGGTGCGGAGTAATACCCCCAGCCAGTCGCTTGAACATAAGGAGTGCTGGAGGGACGTATCGGGTTAACAGGTCCTCGAGGCAACCAGGTGGTTGACATGTTGGTGGTGAAAAGAGAGGGTGGTGAGAAGAGAGGGTGGTGAGAAGAGAGGGTGGTGAGAAGAGAGGGTGGTGGGGCTAGATACCACCGTTGTCGAGTGTGTCGGTCGTGCACCGGTGAAGGGAAGCGCCGTCCACTCGTTTCGACGATTTTCAGACTTGGGAAAGAAGCCTACTTGCAACGTTCATCAAGTGCTACTGTAATATTGTAAATCTTGGGTTATGACTGCTAAATACATTCTGCTTACAATGGCAAAGGATCGCCAAAGAAGTGGGAAAATTACCATGCCCGCCCGCTGACTGGAAGGGAAAAGCAATATGTCGGGCGCTATCCTGTCATGTTTTGATGAGCCTGCTTGCTCAGATCGCCTCTCTTTGGAGGCGATTAGTAAGCAAGCATGGATTGCTCCGTACTGCGAAGTGAGAAACCTCAAAAAGGCATTTAAGCCACCGTGCCTGATATCACTCCATCATAAGTATGGGGAGACTTGAAACAGGCCACAAAGTTGATCAATTCTAGAGCGTCTCCCTCCGCCTCTCTCAAACCGGAGAACACTGCCCTTGCTCTTCCTTTGCTGTCCCATAGCCGGAGGGTGGTGCCAGCGCTGTTCGAGTGATGAAATGTAATATCCCAAGAACTCTTGTAATGGTCACTCTCAACTTCTAGTTCCCCAGCGAGACTATTGAGGCGGTAAAAGAGGAGAGCAGAAGATATGTGCTTATAAAAACCGCGCTGACAAATCAACCTTTCAAAATCGTCTAACGACTGGTGACTTGATTGGGAAAGCTGAGAATGCCCGAATTCGAATTTTGAACTGAAAGAGTTCCATCGAAGATCGTCATCGTACCAACAAGTTTGTTCGCTCATATTTCGGGGTGTAATTCTTGTTCTGAACTCAGGGAGTGGTGGCTTGGATAAGCGCCACGTCCGCTCGATGTGTTCCTGCACAGAATATGCCGCCTCCCTCTCAGCGATAGTCAGTCGATTATTAGTCTCATAGTGTTGAAAAACCATTCTATCAATACGGGGGCATGAAGTCACAAAGGCCTTCCAGGCACTAGAAGCTTTAGCCGTGCTATTGTAGTATTGCTCTTGGTCAACCCCTCCGAGACACTTGAACTCTTCGTAAGAGAGGAGTGGAATATCCATAGAGTTTGAACCACTACCACAAAATTGACGACTTCTCTTCGATCCTGAAGCTGTCACTATATTAGTTTAAACAACATGAAAATAGAACGGAAAACAGCGAAGGTACTGTAACTCACCTGATTCAACGCCGTCCGTCTCAATTTTCCTTTTTCCCTGCTAACCGCACGTCGACTCTAGGTGTTGAAAGATGCAGGTGCAGTCGAAGCTCCGGCAGCCGGGGTATTTAGCATACGTTGAATCAGGAGTAGATTCCTTGAGTATAAAGCTGTTCGGTATAACATGAAGATGCTGCATATTCCTCCCTTTCCAGAATTCAGGTGAGTTCATCGGAACGGTCTTTCTATCCGCATCATGTTCATCGACCATGCTAGAATCGTGACCTTCGTTGCCTCTAATACTCGCATCCTGAAGGATCTCTGTACCTGACGGCTGGCGACCCGCCATGATGCGTTGAAGCTTCAGAAAAATGAGTCGTTTTGGTGGCCAGTACTTGGTGATACAACTCAGAAAGGTGATGAGGAAGTTGAAACCTGTTCAATTGAATCAAGTTTGTAGGACCCGGATATCGATGAAAATTAAGATGGACTTGAATATCACAAAGGGGCCATGCTATTTTATATCTTGATTTATTACATTTGTCGTAGTGCAAGGTAACTTAACTTACCGATAATTAAATGTAAGGTCCCAGGAGCCTTAAGCAGATTGAAATGACCTTAATTATTTTGAAGGGTGTACTGTAGATTCGCACACAGACATTAAAAGGTCGATAGCTCCTGGGGCTGATAGTTTCCCAGGATCCAATGCTGTGCTTCTGGGATACGCACTTCCACTCCACAAGTAGAAGATACGCTATGTCTATCTGTCGTTCCTGAGGCTGATAGCTTCCCAGGATCCAATGTCGTGCCTCTGGGATACGCACCGCTAATCCCCGGACATGGCATAGCCAGCCCCAGCGTCAGTTCTCACCCTAGGAACCCTAGCTGATCCACCAGGAGGCTCCAACTTATCTTGTTCTAACCCACTCGCAACAACTCAATTGACCATCCTTCTTCGATTTTGTGTGGTCTAAGATTAATAGTTGTAGGATCAATCCTTGGTATTCTGACAGCTGTTCTCTTCGTCCAACTACACGTTGTTCATCTCGTGTTCTCGGGTAATACTCGTATAGAAAAGGGGGCTCGGCAGCTGGGGAATTTACTAAGCGTGCTTTGCGTTGTTTGGGAGAAGTAAACTTTGCACCTGTTCAGGACTAGTTCGCTTCATTTTGCCACATCAATAAATGGTAATATCTGAAGCGCTGGGCCGACCTGACCCATTCAAAGTCACATGGAAGACAAGAAATGCACAGATTTTTGGAGAATGGCGACTATTTGTGAGCCAGCACTGATTCGCCTATCTAGTCCCAGTTTACGTCTTTATGGAGTGGAAGTAGGTGTTGGGGAACACTGTACCATGAGGTCTGGGATCAAGAAATCTTTCCGTCGGCTAAGCATGTACTACAGTACCTCAGCAGCACCAATAAAAAGAAACGGAAAGACCACTACAGTGTAAATCCGTAGCAAAAAGCGAACTGCAGCATTTGACTTGAGCATGATACGGTAACACTGTAGAGTCACAGTGAGAGATTCTCTGTGCATCCATTGATAAAGAAATTACATGGTTTCTGGAAATTGCCTTGACTAGTACACACTGACACTGTCTGTATAGTAATTGCCTCACTTTTAATGACAAGACCCTAGTGCGGATCATTCATTTACCGTTCATTTGGTCCACAACGCAAATTTGCGGTCCACTAGAATATGCCTCTTAGAAAGGAACATCAACATGTAAACCAATGCAAAGCGTACGATGTTTCGTTTTTCTATTCCTTAAGGGAGAGATACAGTATCGTACACGGAATCGTTATGTAGGATTCTCCAACTAAGTGTGACCAGTGCTATTGATGAGCTGCGCTAAGATCCTAGCAGTTGGGCCATACAGGCTGGGTCACAGTGTACTGGTCGAGGCGATTTTAAGAAACCCCCGTAACTGAGGGCGCTAAGCGGTGGGAGAGCTCCGGAAGCGATCCGGGTACTCTCGGATTACTCCGGGATTGCTCCAGGAGCCTTCTGACAGCTCTTGGATTGCTCCAAGAGTGTCCCAAGAGTGCTCCAGGATGCTCCTGGATTACTCCGGAACTGGTCATGGAGCCTCTGGATCTAATTCAGCATATAGACTAGATAATCGTGTCCTAAGAAATGATCAATCGTATCATGGCATAATTAGGCTCCCTCTGCTCATGAAGACAATCAGGAATTAGACCCAGGCTATATAAAGTGCATTAGGTTATCAGACAGCATCATATTGGCCAGAAAGACCTCGTGTCAGGCTTTACTACCAGGAAGTCTGCGTGAAATCGATGCTTTGTTGCGTATATCTGGAGCTTATTCGCATGGGACCACTACCCCACACCTATCTCCATACGATGCTAAATAGACGTTATTGGTATTCTCTCCCAACATGATCTTGTATCTCATCTTGCAAAGTGTAACCATCGAGGGATTTGAGTGAATCAAGTATAATGTCACGTTCCTCTCGGAGACTGAGGACCAGCGTAAATTTCCAAAGAAGGGAAGAAAAGCTGACCAAGAGGTTTCATCCAAATGCAAACAAGAGATGCAAAAATTGCTCCAAGAATTTTGCTCCAACGGTATCTAAATTGTTGTTGATCAAGTAGACCAATTAAATAGTACTTTCTCCAAATTCACTACAGATGACAGGAGAACTGACTATATCTATCAAACAAATCTCGTTTCTTGTAGATTGTCTTTCATCTTTGTGCTCCAATACACTTGGAGGGAGCCTTTAGACCGACCAGGGAATCTCTGCGTGAATCTCCGATGGATAGCCGACCAGGGAAGATTATTGTGGGCCTTGAGCTTAGTTAGAAAATCGACTTCTTCCAGAGACCATGCAAGACCTTTCCGTGTGATAGGATTGCTGCACGTGCTGCTACCCTTGGCGATCGAATGCGGCCGACGGGTGACAAAGGCTTTGCTCTGCGCCCGATCAGCTGTGCGATTGCTATCCGGTGTCTCATGGACTCTGTCCGCTTTGATAGCTAGTTCCAACTCGTAGTTCTCTAACGCAACCGTATCCCTTAATGAAAATCCTGGTTCCCAAGTCGCGTCGACATCACCGTAGCCTTTCCACTTGACAAGGTATGAGACAGAGCCATGCGCATCATTTCTATGAGTGAGGATCTTTTCAATCTCATATTCGAGCTGATCGCCTTCTAGTTCATTTTCGCCCGGTTCACATAGTGGTCTATCTCCGTGTACCTGTGGTTCAAATCTGGATCCCTGATGTGGGAACCAGTCGATGATTGGTTGCGCAAGATTGTGCATGGTATCTGGATCAAATGCTCCACAATTCGATGCAGATGCTGTATCCGCTCCCATGGGCTGTGAGACACATTGGGATAGGGCGCCCTCGAATAACCAGGATACAAATTGCAATCGATCTTGTAATGACATAGCAAAGAACTGAGAACGAACAGAGGAGAAATTGGGGCTTTTGTGAGAAGTCGTTTCTCGTAAAGCACGTCGACTGAAGCCACTTTTCAAAGGTTTTTTCCGAGTATGACAGCTCTTCGTCACAGATGCAGTTTGTCGATGCGTAGCCACCAGCTCCCCTCGGAAATGTTGTCCGGAGTTCTCGGCTGGAAGTACGTTGTCGAAGGTGGAAGGTAGTACAGAGGACGTTTCCGAAATGCTTGCAGTATCAACATCCTCCTCCTCCTCCTCCTCCTCCTGGCAGGATGAAGCTTTAGTGGGAGGTGTAGCACTTGAACAAGAGGCATGATTTAGAATTTCGGGATCAATGTGCGCTGTGGTCACCCGGGTCTGTGGGGTAGAACTCCGGTGCCTATGCTCCACGGTAATAGTTTGCTGTGGAGTTCTGAACTCGGGCACGATCGACGGCAAAGGTGACTGAGCTTCAATATTCAAGCATACCTCTTTCGGCGGCCGTGCGGGAAGAGGATGTCGTTGAGCTTTATCGACATAAGTATGCATATCCGGTACATCATCTGACACCGAAGTTTGGGTGGCTGTCATTGAGATGGGGCTTGGGTAACGACAATTCAGTGCCTCTGGTTTGTCATGGAAAGGGTTCCAGGGCCGAAACGAATCCAGGCGATAAATTGTACTTGTCATCGTGCGGGAAAGGGATGTTTGGACTTGGGGATGGGTAATTCGGGGCACGCTCGTCTAACAGTGGGCTGGGGAGTGTACGGCGATTGGGGACGGGAAGGAAAGGGTTGAAGATGATGGGATAGAATCAAGGGGAAAGGGAGATTTGGATCTAAGTGTCAAGAATAGGCGATGAGGGTAGCCTTATATATACAGAATCTTGACTAGCGGAGCTCGCGAATTCACCGGTAGCCGAGATCCTACAAGCTGAAGCTGATCCGACTCATCATCATCGGCAGCAATTGTGTAGTGACAAGTACATAGCTCACTGGCAAGGCTCTCTGGCCAAAATTCATGACGAAGGCACCTCCGAATTGTTCATTGCGATCGCCATGCGCCAAGAGAACAGGGTCAGGAGCAGGATCGTGTGGTTCACGTAACAATCCACTTTTGGTCCCATGATGTAGGCAGAGACAGATATTGAAGCTGGGACTGAATGAGGTATTTTCGCCATTGGCTTGTTCAACGAGTCTATTGTTTCAGAAGGGCATCAATGGGGCGAGAAAGTTTCGGAGACCCCGACGATGACGGCAAATGCCTGCCATGGAGGTCACGGGCCAGGGTAGTAGGAGGGCGATAGAGAGATTGCACCACTGGACTCTTGCGGAAAGACCTATTATGGCTCAGGGAAGGACAGTATCTCAAGATGCCTCGAGTGTTTTTGATGTGAAAGTGAAGGTAAACGATATGCCTAAATGTGCAGGTTCGAGCTCCAGATGATAATGCCCTGGCTGCCCTTGCCCGTAGTAATTTTGACTAACAAACATTGACTCATCTCATCGTAGGCCATGGCGTGTGGTAGCTGTAGCGATGCAAATGTGGACTGGGTTGTAACAAACGCTGGCCAGAACGGCCCTGACCGTCGGTTCGAGCGGCATCTTCGGCGAGGTCATGGGTCAGGGCGCCAGGCGGCGCTGTAAGACGCCCGAATTTTTTCGAAAGCTGAAAAAAGGGGGTCAAGGAAAGGGAAGGGAACAAAGAAGAGAAAGTGCGTGGTCAACAAGAGGACGGAGAGTGATGTTTTTATAGATGGACGGCTGACAGACCGGGTGGTAAAAGCGGCCAGGGACGCGCTAGACCTAGACCGGTACCACAAGAATGCGCTATCCCGAGAAAGGCAGGGGCCGACCAGACTTGGGCAGGCGGTCGGGGGCGGCAGCGCGACGGATCAATGGGAGCCGAATGCTGCGCCCCGCTAACCGTCACATCGTATACTACTATACAGCCCTCTTTATATTATATAAAGCGTAGGATAACGTCTTTAAAGGTTATAGGCTTATATAGCTCCTTAGCCTATTTAACTTAGTAGGCTAATTTAATACTAGTAATAAAGCGTTAAATAAGTATAGTATCTAGAATAATCTAATTAAGATCTATAATAATCTATATAAGATTTCTAAAATATTCTTAGATTAAAGTCTTCTCTTACTTTAGGTTTTTATACTACTTATAGAGCTTTTTAGTTATAAAGTATTCTATAAACTACTACTTAATCTATTCCTTAAACTCCTCCTATAATATAAAGGAGGTAAGTCCTTCTTACTTATATTTCCTTCTATATATATCTAGTTATTCGCTAGCGCTTTCGATAAGCTTCCCCTTAGCTTAGAGGATCTTTACTTTATCGAAGGCTTCTATCTTTATTAGCTTCGCTAGGCCTATAAAGTAATAATCGTAGTCCTATATCTATTTATAGACTATATTATTAAGGATTATCCTTTTATAGTTAGCTATTAAACGTAAATTATTTAGAAACTTTTTACATATCTCCTTATCTAACTAGTTAAAATAGCTTACTCTCGTTTTTATTATTACTTAGAGTACTTACTAGGTTAGTTAGCTATTTCCTATAGCGGCTAAAATATTAGTAAGGCCTTTATTAATTTATATAAGTACTTCTTAATTTATATAAAGGGCTTATACCTAGCTTATTACTAAGTAGATAAGGGTATAGACTTACTAGTAGTCTATTATATTATATATTTGTAAGTATATATTCTACTCGTTAGCTTCTAGAAGGCTAAGAGCTTTAATTACTTTATTTAAGAGGGTAGCCTAGACTTAGTCTTCTATAGAGGCTTATGTTACAGAACTACCCATCACCAATCGATGGTACCCCACTGGGTGCACAGATAGGCTACCGAGAGCCAACCAATCTATCTATTAGCAGATCACGTATAGTATCTAATACTCTGGTATCCCTAGGTATTCAAGAAAGAGAAAACCTATTCACGCTTAGTAAGTAAAAGCATGACCAAGCCTAATTAGACTCCCTACTAGGAGGTTTCCAGTACGTATGTACTTTAGGGTATTAGATATTACCTATACTAGGAATCGCTATACACAGAACTAGGGATACGTGACTGTGACTCCCGCGTTAACTTAGAGAAGTATACGTAGGAGTATACAGCGACTCTAGTAGTGACTCTAGAGAGTCACACTAGGAGTAGGAATCAAAGGATATATAAGGATACTTATTTATATACTTAGTTTAGTTCTTCGTCTTTAATTATATATTGTTACTTATATTTACCTTTTAGACTACTATGACTCTTTACTTAATTATAACTTAATAATACTCACAAGTAGACTAATACCCTAGTATAGATCTACTTAGCGCTCTTACTAGTATCGTTCCTCGATCTTTTAACAAGACTTAGGCTATAGTAAGGCCTTATAGGTAATAGCTTAGTTATAACAGACCGTTAACGTTAGATATACGAGAAGTATTAAGGTAAGTATACCTAGAACCTATCTAACCTAACTATAACTAGTTAGTAGTATATAATATATTAAAGACTATCTTAAATTAAGTTTCGAGTTATAACTACCGATATATCTTAACTTAGAAAGAAAGTCCTAACTAAGCTAGTCCAGGACGATAACCCTAACTCCGATATTAAGAGGGATAATAGAATTAAAATACTAAAAGAGTAGGTAAAGACTTTATTAAGTAAACTTTAGGAGTAAAAAAAGTATAATACCTAAGTTAAGGACTATCTAGCACAGATATATACTTAAGTTACTACTTTAGCACTAGCTAGTGCTATCTAAGGGCTAGCGTTACCTAAGGCTAAGTATTTCGAAGGAAACTAAACTAAGCTTCGAGGGTTCCTTACTTAGATAGATATATACTTTAATATAAATAAAGCTAAGCTTCTATCTAAAGCTAGTAGGGTGATTTTTATATTAACCTACCTATATAGATAAGTATAGAACTAGCTTAAACTATATATCTAAGATTATTATAAGAAGGTATTAGGAGATTAGTCTACAACTACTATAGATATCTTTAATAACTATAATAACTTCTGTTAATATCTCGAGCGAACTTTCAGAGATATTAATATAACTTAAATAACTAAATATAAGCTATAGAAAGTTAGATAATAAACTAGCGTGTTAGTCTATATCTCCGAATTCTAGTAAATTATATTATATTTAGATCTACTTAACTAAGTGTATATCCTATACTTTAAGGTAGGACTTAAACTAGATATTAAGGATAAATTAGTATGAATTAATAGGCCTAAAACCTTAGACTAACTTATCGCAATTATAGTTAAGATCGATAATTGTATTAACAAACAACGATATAAATATTAAGAAATAGACTAATAGAAAAAGGGTAAAAGTTATAGATTTAACTATTTTAGTAATAGGCGCTATAATAGAGCGCCCTAAGACCTTAATCTATATAGCCTAAAGCTAATAGAATTAAACGCTACTTAGGATAAGTAAAATAAGCGTTAATAGAAGAATCTCTACTTTACGTATAGGAAACTAGGATACTATACAAAAGAATGTAAGTAGAAGAAACTATATAAGAAACAGTAATATATATAGGTAATATATAAAGAACTGCGTATAACCTAAGAAACCGAATAGGACTACCTAAAGATAGAATCTTTAGAAGATCTTTTAGTAAGATAGAGTAACCTAAGCCTAGAAGAGATATTAGCAGGTAACCTATATATTAAAGGGTTAGCCGATAAGCTATATATCGATTACCTAAGAATCGACTAGGATACTATAGAAAGCTAAGGATAGACCTAGTACGTCCCCTAGGAGCTAGACTACTCTTTAAAATAGTCTAGTAACTCCTAGGAATAAGAAGTAGGTCTCCTAGGAACGCTAGTTACGACCCCTAGAACTACTAATAGTCTAGGAATAATAAACGCGTTCCTAAAAAGCGACTAAATAACCCTAGAAATACTACTAGATAGTCTTAAGAACTATTAAAATAATAAAGAGGCTGATAATAAGCTTATAGGATATCTTAAAGGAAAGATATAGCCTAGTAGACTAGACTAGTACCTTATTAATATAATTAAGGAAGGCGACGACCTAGTAGGATACCCTTATAAAGATTCTACTTATATGTACAAAGGATATATACGATACTTAAGATATAGTAGAATAGCTAGCGTTATATACTATAATAAAATATATACTACCTACAGGTCCGGTAAGTTAGATCTTAGTATCGAACCTTAGCTACTAAGGTAGATAAAGAAGCTATAATAGAACTAAGAGTACTAAGGAGTATAGTATAATAGCTAATAGATATATAACCACTAAGGTCGCCTAATAGTATAGCTAGTAGTAACTTTACTAAGAATATATATTAAACTATATATAATCCTACTAATAAAAAAGGCTTAGACTCTTATTAACTTAAGAGTAATAAATAATTTTATAAACCCTAGGTTCTAAGAAGCCTAATAAGTCCTTACTAAACTATTATCGTATATTATCCCTATTATAGGACTCGATAGAGAAGTCCTCTCTAATAGAATAAGTAAGGAAACTATTATACTACTAATATTTATCTACAGATACCTAGAACTAATTAAGTTTAATATTCTAGAAATAAAAGAATATAATATTGTTTTAAGAGTTCTATAGCTTAGGAAGTATAACCTAAGTATTAATTAATAGTTAGGATAGATTACCTTCGATAGGTATAAGTATATAGAATAATATAATAACTATAAGACGCGTCAGAAGAAGTCTAGCTAATAGGGTAAGAATAGATAGTCTTAGAAAAAAAGGACTAGGGTATTAGTTATAGGTATTACCCTAAATACTATAGAACAGTTACCTAGTATATCTAACTAAGAACTAGTAGAATATATAATTATTAAAAACGAAAAGCTATATATAACTAGTAACGAACCTTAGATTCTAGATAAATACTAGGAGTTTACAGATATTTTTACAATACCTACTAATAGAGTATTATCTAAATATAGGCCTTTCGACCACAAAATTAATATAATAGAGGGTACTAAACCTACTTTTAAACTTATTTATTAATTATTATAGAAAGAATCCTAAATACTTAAGGAATATATTAATAAAAACCTATAGAAAGGTTATATCTAAGCCTCGAAGTTATTAGCTAGATACTTAATTATCTTTATACTAAAGAAAGATAGGAGCCTTTAACTCTATATAGACTATTAATATCTAAATTCGATTACTATTAAGGATTAATACCTATTACTTTTAATCTATAAGATATAGGATTAGATCGGAGGGGTAAAGTACTTCTTAAAATATAATATTACTAATATATATTACTATATTAGGATTAAGCTAGGCTACGAATAGAAAATAGTATTTAGAACTAAGTTTAGATACTATAAATATAAGGTTATACCTTTCGGCTTTACTAATATATTAGCTATATTCTAGCGCTTTATCTTTAAAGCGCTAGAGGAATATCTTAATATCTTTATTATTATATACCTAGATAATATCTTGGTATTCTTAGTAATCTTTAAAGATTATATTAAATATAATAAACTAGTACTATAGAAGTTAAGAGAAGTAAAGGTTACTCTTAAACTTAAGAAATATAAATTCTATATCTAAGAAACGTTATTCTTAGGATATTATATTAGCCTAGACGGACTTAAGATAGAGGAAGATAAGGTTAAGAGTATTATAGAATAGCTAATACCTAAGATTATTAAGGAAGTATAGCAATTTCTTAGTCTTATTAACTACTACTAAAAAATTATCGATAGATACGCTAGAGTAGCGTTAGGACTTTATTAATTTACTAAGAAAGACTAAAAGTTCGAATAGGATAAAGTAGTAGAAGGATTATTCTAGTAATTTAAATAACTCTTTAGCTAAGGAATAATTATAGCTATATTTAGCTATAATAAACTAATTATTATAGAAATAGATATATTAGACTATACCTTAGGGGCTAGACTAATATAATTAAGACTAGATAGGAAGTACTAACTAGTTGTATTCTAATTAAAGAAAATAATACCCGCGGAACTTAACTATAATATATATAATAAGGAACTATTAGCTATAGTATTAGTATTCTAAGTCTAGAGAGTATATTTAGAAGGAGTAAAATATATAGTAATAGTTAAGTCCGATTATAAGAACCTTACCTTTTTTACTATTATAAAGGTTCTTATATAACGATAAGTATAATAGGCAGAGACCCTTATATAATACGATTTTAGAATCGAATATTATAAAGGAATAGAAAATAGCTAAGTAGATACGTTAAGCTGATAACTAGACTATAAGCTAGGTACTAAAGTAGCAGAACCTGTAGTATTAAAGTAGAACTCAGATAGTACTATCTTATATAACAGATAATTACTAGCTGTAATAGTAGAGGTCGAAGATAGTAACCTACTATAATAAATCAAGAAAGAACTAGAAATAGATATAATTAATTAACTCCTTAGAGAAAATGATAAGCTTATTAAAGATAAAAGTGGTTTATTCTACCTATATAGATTAATCTATATCCTAATTAAACTCTAGGAGGAAGTGATTAAAAAATATTATAATAACCTTACCTACAGATATATAGGAATAGAAAAGATAGTAGAATATATTTCGCGAAATTATTATTTTTTAAATATAAACCGTAAGGTTAGATTCTATATTTAAAGCTGTGATATATACTAGAGGAATAAGCCTATATAATACGTACCCTACGGAGAATTATAGTTATCTAAGATACTAACCACTCTATAGGAGTAGATTACTATAGACTTTATTATAAAGCTACTAGTCTTAGAAGGATACGATATAATTATAGTTATAGTCGATAGGCTTACTAAGTATGCCTATATAATTCTAACTATAGAAACTATTAATATAAATTAAATAGCGAATATAGTCCTATAATATATAGTTGTAAACTACGGACTACTAGCTAAGATTATATTAGATAGAGATAAGTTATTTATATTAAATATATAGTAATCTTTTATAGATTAAATAGATATTAAGCTTAGACTCTCTATAGTATACTACCTATAAACTAATAGTTAAACTAAAAGAGTAAACTAGACCTTAAAGTAGTACCTATAATACTACGTAAACTACTAGTAAGACAACTAGGTAGGACTACTACTAATAGTATAACTAGTGTATAATAATACTATTTACTCTATAACCTAAGAATTACTATTCTTTACTAATTATAGATATAATCCTATGGTTTATAGATAACTAATTAGTAAAGCAGCTATAGTAGAATTAGTAAGACTAAAGGCTAACGGGCTAAAATAGTTATATCTGTAACTATCTAAAGATATCGACTTTATTAGTCTACGAATAAAGAAGTATTATAACTAAAAATACGAAAAGGGACCTAACCTAAAAAAGGGAGAGAAGGTTTATCTTTTATACTATAATATTAAAACTAAGCGACCTAGTAATAAATTAGACTACCTATAGTTAGGACTATTTAAGATTAAAGAAAAATTAAGATTAGTTAATTATTACTTAAAGCTACTAGAAAGTATATAAAAACTCTATCTAGTATTCTATATCTTATTACTCGAACCTATACTAAATAATACTAAACTTATAATAAATATAGAAATCGAAGAAAAAACTAAAAACGAATATAAGGTCAAAGAAATCCTAGAAATAAAACGAATAAGTAGAAAGCCTTACTACTTAGTAAGATAGAAGGGGTATAATACCTCTAAAGATATATAGGAACTTATTAAGAACCTAAAGGGCTACCCCTAGCTAGTTTAATAGTACTACTAGAAGAATTACTAACTAGGAAAGATAAATCTATCCCTTCTAAGATAGAAGGGGATAGGGGACTAAATATCTAGGTTAGAGTAGGATTCTCTAATATAGCGGTAAGAATCTAAGTATTATACTTATCGGTAAGATAATCTAGCTTAGCGAGGTCCTTAGTACTAAGAGGATCTTTAGTATCTAACTACTTTATTAGTACAGAATCGTAATCTAATATCCGATTATTCTAGGAACGTAAGAATTAGTACTATTTACGTAAATGTATTATTTTTATTATTATATCTATTTACTGCCTTTTAGCCTAGGTAAGCTCTTTATTAATTTTCTGCTACTTATATAATACCTTTTACTACTTAGTTTCGCTATAGAACCTTTTAGTATATTTTCGACCCCGGTAAGTATATTTAGTATAGTTACGGTACTTAGGATCCGCTATATAGGAAATACTATAGAAAAAGTAATATTTATAAGGGTATTTAGTAACTAAACCGTTTGTTAGAATTAATCGATATTAAGTAAGTCTATTTTATTTACGAGTCGCGTTATTAACTAGTATAGTATAAAGGGTATATAACTAGAGAATAAGAAAAAAGGGAAAAAGAAAAATAACTAATATTACTTACTTAAGGGGTAGTCGATAGCTTTAAAGGGCTTTAAGGACAAAACCCTAGGGGAGGGGGAGATAATATTACAGAACTACCCGTTACTAATCGATAGTACCCTACTAGGTATATAGATAGGCTACTAAGAGCTAACTAATCTATCTGTTAGCAGATTACGTATAGTATCTAATACTCTAGTATCCCTAGGTATTTAGGAAAGAGAAAACCTATTTATACTTAGTAAGTAAAAGTATAACTAAGCCTAATTAGACTCCCTACTAGGAGGTTTCCGGTACGTATATACTTTAGGGTATTAGATATTACCTATACTAGGAATCGCTATATATAGAACTAGGGATACGTGACCGTGACTCCCGCGTCGACTTAGAGAAGTATACGTAGGAGTATATAGCGACTCCAGCGGTGACTTTAGGGAGTCACGCTAGGAGTAGGAATCGAAGGATATATAAGGATACTTATTTATATACTTAGTTCAGTTCTTCGTCTTTAATCATACATTATTACTTATATTTACCTTTTGGACTACTGTGACTCTTTACTTAATTATAACTTAACAACACTCACGAGCAGACCAATACCCCGGTATAGATCTACTCAGCGCTCTCACTAGTATCGTTCCTCGATCTCTCAACAGGACTTAGGCTACAGTAAGGCCTTGCAGGCAATAGCTCAGTTGCGACAGACCGTTGACGTTGGATACACGAGGAGTATTAAGGCAAGTATACCCGGAACCCATCTAACCTAACTGTGACCAGTTAGCAGTGCGTAACAGCTTACTATAGTTATTTAGATATTCTTTTAAGGTATTCTTTATCTAAGAGGATATAATTAGGTTCTATTAACTATATTCCTCTTATTAGTTTAGGAGGCTATTTTTATAATAGCGCTTAGATACGGATCTAGCTATATCTTACTTAATATTAGTATAAGATAGGTTAAATCTAATCTATATAGATTAATTTACCCTACTTTTTAAAAGATTTTCGTTTCTTTTTCCTCGTATTTAAAGCCTTTTCCTTTTCCTATATCTTATTAGAAGTGCTTATTAACTCCTTTTTTCTTCTATTTCTTCCCTAGTATCTATAAAATAGAAGTTAGATTCTAAAGGGCTAGTTTCTTAGGATTTTTAGTATACCCCCTCTTCCTAGGTATAAATAGAGAAAGACAGTTACTATATTATAGACTTCTAATCTATTTATAGTAATTTAAGTCCGCTAGATCGAGGTTAGGATAGGATAAGAGGGTTTTTATATTACTATTATCCCTTTTCGGGTCTTTTATAACACTATTCTCGTGCCTCCCTAGGCTAATTATAGAAGATAGCCTATACTAATATACTATTAGATATGATTTAGAGAATAATCGCATAGTTTATATAGACTAGGTATGCTAATAGCTAAATACTATACATTACAGGGGCTAAAGTGCCCTATATATACAAGTACAGACCTACTTAGGTCCGTACGGGTCTACGTAGGCGCTATTAGTATAGATTATATTATAGAAAGACTTCTAGGATTATAATAGGAAACTACTATATTTCGACCTTAAATCTATAAATAAAGTATAAAATTATAGCTAGGTTATCTATTTTAATTATCAGAAGGATATATTATTAATTAAGATAAGAGGTTAATATTGTTAAAAAGGTAGAAGTATAGTTTAGTTAGAAATATAGGAGAAGAGCTTAGTCGAAAATACACAAGAAGAGCTTGGTCGAAAATGCAGTTATTATTTTCAGTCTATTCCGTATTGGGAATTTCGGACCAAACGCTAACCTAATTAGGAATTTCGGACCAAACCATCTAATGCAGTTCGAAAACTTCAACATCCCACCATAAATTTAATAAAATAGACAAAAATAAACAGATTTCACATGTCAATTCAGAATAAATAAAAGGGGGCAGAAATAAAAAATATAAAAATAGTAAATATCATTCTATAGAGGGTACCATATACACCGGTTTTTAACTAGTAGATTGGCTAGATTTGAAAGAGCGTAGTTGCTGAGATCTTTGCTGATATAGCCCACATGCCGGGTAATGCCTGTGGCGTCTGGCCGGCCTACTGAACCAGTGACCCAGACTGGCCCAACAGCGGCGAGATCGATATTATCGAAGGCGTCAATATGCAGAAAACTCCCATCATCACCCTGCATTCTGGGAAGGACTGCGTAGTCACAAATACAGGCTCTGCAGCTGGCTCAGTCCTTGTCAATCCCAATTGTGACAGCAGTACCTCCTCTGGCGGTTGTTCCCAGACGTCGACAAATACCCATGCCTACGGGGACGGCTTCAACGCGATTGATGGAGGTGTGTACACAATGCAATGGAGAACGAGCGCAATTTCGGTTTGGCTATTCCCCCGTAACAGTATCCCGGCGGACATCACACCTGGGGCTCCAGAACCAACCATTTGGGCACGCCGTTGACCCGGTTCCTGGCCTCGGGCTGCGACTTTGGCTCACTTCAAAAGTAACGACATTATATTCAACACAAATCTGTGTGGCTGGGCATAAGATACGAAATCCATTGGTGTGATAAGGGTTGTACTAACAAGCACTAGTGCAAGCGTGTGGGCATCAACTCCCGAGTGCAGTGCGAAGGCTGCTACCTGTAAGGAATTTGTGGCCCAGAACCCATCGGCTTTTTCGGATGCGTATTGGTTGATCAACTCTGTCAAGGTATATGGATGGAGCAGTCCTGCCAAATAGGGCCTCACTCTTATGGGTATGATGCTCCCACCAGGTAAAAATCAGGTTAAGCCACAGCTAGGTCTATATAACCTATACCTACAATATGAGGTCCAACCAACTTGCCTTTTCGTGTAGATCATGCAGAGATCATTAGCATTCATAGCCTAATGGAGAAGAGATCAAGATGATTGATTGATCCGGGGAAAAGAAGGAGAGAGAGGAAGAGAAGCTATCTGCTAGCAGCCATGACAAACAGGGTCACATCAGGTGATCACAACATAGCCTAGCATTGATCGAAGATCAAGCACCCTTCTTCTTGACAGATCGCCATTCCATGAGTAAACTTCCAATCAACGTCGCACATGTCAACCCAACAGCCAAATACCACGTCTCACTCAGGCTTTTACCAATATCCTCAAGAACTTCCATGGATCTATGTGCTGGGGCCTGTTTTATGATATCCGTCAACCCGTTGTCTTGGATTGTTGAAGGTTCAATGTTTGGGACTACGCGGACTAGATTAGTCGCGAGTTGATTCATGAAAATGACCTGAGCAATAGCAATAAACACGGCAGGACCAAAGTTCTGTGCGAAAAGCACGATAGATAGTCCAAGTGAGGCGTCTTCGACAGGTAGCACAGTCTGTACAGCAGTGATTGGTGTGTTGAAAGCTACTCCACTCGCAAAGCCGGATACCCCGGAGTACATGATAAGCTGAGCGAAACTAGTTTTGACTCCGAAAGTTGTAATCAATCCCGCGAAAATCGGCATCGCCACCGAGGAGAAGAGCATGAATGGCGTATAGTAGCCGATTGTACTAGTTCCCGATCCGCAAAGTAACATTCCGATAGTAGCACCGACAACTATAGGGATCATCACATAGCCGCTTTCGCTAGGAGAATACCCTCGTACAATCTGATAGTAGGTAGGCAAGTACTACTCGAGCACATTGATAGCGCTATTAGTGCAGAGGCCGAAAATTGCGCCGGCAATAACGCTGCGGTTCTTCAAGATACGCGGTGGTAAAGCAGCAGCATAACCTAGTCGATGTTGATTGTATCAGAAGGCGGCTGTGAGAACTGCAAATGTAACGAGAGGACCAATAACTTTGCCGTTATCCCAAGGATACTTGGTACCGGCCCAAGAAAACGCGATAAAAAGACTGGTCAGCGCTGGAATAAAGAGTAGGTTACTCAGTAAATCGAGCCTGGCTATTTTCTCTCCAAACCCAATACTTGTGTCGCCAGGACTTAGATCCGAAAATAGAAAAAAGGTCATTAGAAGCGAAATACCTCCGATAGGTAGGTTGATCCAGAAACACCACCGCCAACCAAGTGATTGAGTTAGGGCTCCACCAACAATAGGAGCAGCAATAATAGCTAAGCTTTCGACGCCACCTAGAACTCCGCAGAAGAGAGGTCGTCGTCGAAGTGGCAGGATATACGTAAGAATGGTATATAACCCGCCGAGGATACCTGCAAAGCCCACTCCGGTCACAGCCCTCCCAGCGACAAACATAGCGGATGTTGTAGCTGTGGAACAGAGCACAGATCCCACCAAGAATATAGCATTGGCGAGCATAAACACGCGCTTGACGGAGAAGAGCTTATACATCTTGCCAAACATGAATTGAAAGGCGCAGGTACAGAGTCGAAATCCCGACGAGTACCAGCCAACATCAGCCACAGTGTGGAAGTCATCGGTAATACTAGAAGCCAAAAAGTGGTCAGCTTATAGAACATTGCACGTCTTTATTTTAACCTCGTACCTGGGCACAGCGGTAGCAACGATATTAGTGTCAAGTCCACCAAGGATAAGCAAGGCCGTCATAGTGAGGATGATGAGCCAGAACTTCAAGCCAGTGGGATATTCTTTTTCTTAGTTCCCCTAACTGAGTGAGTTTCAGAATTCCTGGTATCATGGCCTTCCCCCGCCTTGATGCCATCATTCGCTTTGTTGTTCCCTACCGCCACACTATCGAGGCAACAGAGTTGGATGTCATCGCCCGGGACGCTCGTCATCGTTTGCGCTGTCATTTCACATCGTGAGAAAACAAGAGTGCACAAACCAACCCAGGAGCCTATTGTCACAGTCAAATCCCTCATGTCACAGTCGCCTAACCCAATTAGGAAGAGTACACCTTGACGCCCAATTTAATACGGGTATCATTTATGTAATATGGTATCGCCATAGTAAAAAAAACACAGCCCCCAAATAACTCCAGCCACAGAGTACTTCCATGATTTGCGCTATGACCGGTCCCATATTTATTCATCCGATCCCCCATGCCTCCATTAGATCACCTGATTTATATAGGGCTAATTTACTAGCCCGCAAATGGGCTGGGTTTTAGGCCCGGTCCTTAGGCCAACCGGTGGGGCCTAGGGTAGAAGCCCATTGGGCTTTAGTGGGGGCCCAATGGGCCCCAAACAGTACAAACATGCCTAGAATTTAGGTGCAAGTAAAGTTGAACCTCCTTTTTCTATTTTTTAAATTACGCTTCGTTTTACCCCTGTTTCTAGGCCTTGTCCCTGGGGTAATATTCTATTTATTTAAATGATTTAGAGCTTATAATTAGTTAGTTCTTAACATCACGTTTAAAAAAAACGCGAAAAAACGCGTTTTTGAAGAAAGTTTAAAAACTACAGAGGTTCACTAGAAAGTCGTAGTACTCCCATCTTAGTCTAAGATATATATGAGATCTCAAAACATCAATATCAATACTTTTTACGATATCTCGTCTTCTACTTATCGGATCTTATTTAAAATAGAGATATATACTAATATGGCTACTATAATTTGATACTCTAGATTTAAACTTTATATAATTAGTAGAAATGTTGTAATAAAGCGATTACAGAGCCCAATTTATTAGATATCGATGGGCTTTGAAGTTTAGGCCCACAGCCCACTGCGGGTTGGACTTTGCGGAAGTCTACATAATCCTATAAAATTATATCCAACTAAAATTAATAAACCTGCAATATTAACAAACAAACCTATTGAAAATAAAACAGATACTATAGGATTTCTACAACTTATAGTAAGTATACTAATAAAATATGACGAAAGGTGGGTTTTTGTATAGTTTGCAACCCCCCGGGGGCGATTTTTATCAAATCATGGAAGTACTCTGTGGCTGGAGTTATCTGGGGGCTGTGTTTTTTTACTATGGCGATACCATATTGAATGATATATACATACTCGTATTGAAGCCTTGGGACCCTTGTTCGATGATGTGATCGCCTAGTCACCTGACGTGATATCAGTAGAATCTTCCAAGGTTGGAAGGTCTCACTTTTCCCCCAAATTACGTTATATCGATATTTCCTTTTTTTAAATTTAGAGATAGTACCTGCGCAAGGGGCTCCTGAGCCAGTCAGACCAGTTCTTACCGAATCACACCTTGGAAAGACCTCATCTGCCTACTCACAGTATTATACAGATATACGACTCAATATCTTTCTTGGATCGTACATACAGTGGCATTTTATTAGTATTTACATTTCAAGAGATGTATGTACTTCTACTCTCGACCTTTCTGTTTATACCGTCTACCTAGTCCTAGTAGTGTACTTCGTACACTCCACCCGAGTAGCCTGAGGAGCTTTGAATGTAAAGTCCTACCGACAGAAAGCAAGTGCGTGTTGGGCCTTCCAAGTACTGGGGTGCAAATACTAATGAAATATGACTTGTATGTTTAATGAAATATGACTTGTATGTTGCAACGTCTCTATACGGTCGAAGGAGACCGTCGGTAAGCGTCGGTCAGCGTCAGTGGAAAAATTCATAGTATCCAGATCAACAGACATATTACGCTAAAGAACTGTTTTACTACGACAAAGAGACCCCGGGAGCCCCAAATACCCAATCCCTGGATGTACGGTCCGCACCCATGGATATCAATAGAGTGTAGTAATGTTACTGTATTGTACGGAGTATGTATGTGTGAGCGAGATTATTACTGCGGTATGGCTACCTAGGTAGCGCCCACGGGTGCTATAAGACGTGTCTGTACCCCTGTACAAGTTTACTGTATTGCTGCTGAGTAGAGTCCCATCTCAGCTTACTATTCCTTTCTCATAAGCGTATCCACTATGAGATATTCCTAGAGGCAAAAAAAATGCCGTAAAGTCGCGATATTAGTAGAATCTAGTCTCTAGTCTCACGACAACAACCAGGGTTACCTGACTGTCTCAAATTGAGCAATAATATTTCAATCGACTAAACATTAAGCCTAAGGCGACACGGCCCAATGCACCCAAGATTGGTCTTACGACTTGGTCACTGTATGGAAACAACTACTAGTAAATATCATATCTGTGGTAACATGCTAAATATCTGCAGACACGTTTGAGTGTCGCTGGTTTATCAGCCATACGTCTCTAGTGAACCATCACTACCCGTTGTGGCAATCCGTGGATATCACCATCCAGAAGTTGACGCCAGGGACTACCGACCGACACCTGCCTAGCACAACACCACCTTTTGAGCACGGGGCGTCTTATGAACAGCACAATGCAACAGCTGGTCTTTCCGTCCAATCTCTAGGCCTCGATGATACTGGAAGTGGGTTCATACATGCATTGTTATCATCAGCGACTTCGGCCCCACTCGGCAGATGTAGAGCCGCAAAACTGATTATACCTCGCCGCCGAGGCTATATCGTGCGATCTGATATCGTTCCTTTGCGCATTTCTGGCTCTTCAAACCTCATCAAAGTGAGTTCTTTCGCGGCTCCCCAGCAGTGGTTCTCGGGAAGGCGGTAATGGAAACCGACTTCTCCCGCCTCCCAAACGTCTTCGCTATTGCAGCAGGAGGCATCATCATCGATGTTCACGAGTCGATAAATGATGTCGCTGCAGATCTAGATGCTTTCGAGAAGGAGGTGCGGAATCGACTATCGTTCCCCTGGGTGTTGGAAAAGCGACAACCAAGACAGACATTGGTATTTGTGGGGAATTATTGGTGGTATCCGACATACGGGGGTACAGGACGAAATCACTATTCAGTTGCAAAAGCCCTCGATATCAATTTGGTGGTTCTGGATGCCCCAGGGTGCTGGCTGGCGGATCCGAAGCATGCAGATCTGCGTGGCACTTTCCTTCCCTGTGACTTGACTCGGGATGATGGCCTTTGCTATAGGATCATCGAGACTTTAAGTCACTACAAGGGAGGAACCGATGGGATTGTTACCTTTAAGTAAAGTGAACGTCACGGATATCCTCAAAGTGAGCGTGCCACGTCTCATACCCGACCATTCCAAGGCTCTTCAAGTCATCAATGAACATATTTAGTGTCAGTTGTGGCTTGCAGGATTTGCCTTTATCCTCACGCACCCATCGTACGGTCGTCTTGTAGAGCTCTTCCGCCTCCTTAGATCTCCACTCCATAAACCATGCGAGGCGTTGACATTGCACCCTTTGATAATTCATCTCCCCCGATAGCCAGGCGATGTTGTGACTGAGAATCCCCGACATCGGATTAGAAGGCTCCTCATCTCTCTCATAGAAATTCAACAGGATAGGTAACTGGCGGTCTCGCTTCTTTTCAGAGTCCAGTGTGTAGATAGGAAAGTAAACCATCCAGACTTCGTGGATTTGTCTTGGATCAGGATACATGGGGAAGCCCGCATGTATCATCTTTCCAATACAGTAGTCAACCCGATAAATGGAATAGACATCATCGCTGCATTGGGAAAGAGTCCTTTTGGCGTTGCCAGCAATTGTGCCTGTTTCGTGGAAGTTATTTCGGTGTGTTTCTGACAACCACTCTTGTGTATGCATTTGTCAGCCTCTCTTCTGTTTATCGTCATTCGAGACCTTACGAATGATAATCCATAGCCTGCGGGGCAGTTCGACAGGGCATGCGAAAGTGATGTGGCGACATCCCTCAAATCCTTGAATCTCATTCAGAGAATTTCTCTAGTTCGTTTGCTTAACAGGTAACGTCTCAGAAAAGTCCAAGTCCAGCCATTCAATTATGGGACCAGGAACTTCCTGGCTGCGAGTCCGGACGATATCTGGTATTTGGTTGTTGTCGGACGGCTTGGTCTGACTTCTTGTGATCGGCATGATTATGCCTGAGGATGTGCGTGAGTTGGTGAGTTGGTGAACTTATTTATGGCTGCAGAACCTACCTAGGCGAGAGTCGTGGCTGACTAATTCACAACTTTACCGGGAAAGGATATGACAGCAGAATGGGCAAGATGGGCTTCATATGTGACTTTCTTCTCCTTATTAGGTAGGTGCATTGAAAAGTCAAATAATATAAGGCCAGCTGCTTGGTTACTTGAATATACCTATTATAAGTCACAAAATTTGTCTCTTTATTTAATAACGTCTCTAAAAATAGTTAGTATTAGGCCTCACTTCTTACGCTCTAAATATATTCCTGTCCAACAGTAGGGAAAAGGGGATGAAGTCTGCATTACAAGGTCTTGGAAAGAGAGGGGGCGGTACGTTAGCTTAACTCAACAGCCCCAGCCCCCCCCCCCTAAAAAAAATATGGATGGGTCCACGGGTGGACCAGTGGGTGGACGGCCATCCATGCTTACCTAAGATGCTGTCCCGACCTCCCGAGGTCGGGAGAAGGTGACGACCGGACCTGGTTCCGGTTGGCCAGCAGTTTATCTCGGAATGTACGGAGTACGGAGACGGACGCGCATAATCAGTACAGTTACATTAGGTGCATATGTACCCCTAAACTTCTATTATTGAAATGCCCAGGCATTTAACATCACTAGTATTTATACCGGATTCCACAGGTTTCACATATTCAGGTAAAATTAACCCATCCTAGCCAAGAGTCGGACATGTGTTGCATGTTGCCATCAAGCCAACCAAGAAATAAGTCATGATCATCGAAATTCACACCGTCAAGCAAGGTGGCATCATCAATCGCTTTATCACTCGTTCCAGTATCTTCTATCACAGAGGATACCACTTCGACGGATAGGACTTGATCCAAGACATGGCGAATTGCCTTCTGACCCTGCTGTGCGACACGGTAGTTACCATCATGGGGGTTAATGATAGTGTCCAGATATGCTGCAAAAAGGGTCAAATTTTGAATAATCTCTGAGCGAGGAAACCCCAGAAAACGGCTTGTCACTGTCGACCGGGATCTACGCAGTAATTCTGCACAGAGCACACCGGCGGAAGGGAGTCCTGGTAAGCACACCTATTATGTGTTTAATATTTCAGCGTTGCAGCCTTCTATCACAAAGACAAATATGCTCAACTTACGTTCAACCCAATATCTTTGATAGGTTGTCTATTGCGAGTCTTCTCGGAAATCATAGTGACCAATGCTTTGAGTATCTCCCGAGCGATACTAATAATTGCCTCGGGCTGGGTCTGGGTGCGTTTACCGAGGGTCCTGTAGAGCAGGAAATCGTTATGCAGAAATTCTATATGAATTTCGAAAAGGAGATCATATTCTACCCTGGAAAGAACCACCCCGTCAATATGAGGTTTCCAATGGAGGAATTCTGGCAGTCCTTGTCGTAACTGCCGCGATTCGCGTGAAAGCTCCCTGGGAACGTCAGTCATGACCTAGATCTGGCAGGAAATTGAACTGTCAGCGTACTCGACCCTTTGACTGAGATTCTCGAGTTGGCAACTTAGTGAAAGTTCCAAGACCTTCTCACGGAGGACGCTAGTGATCAAGGCAATCCGTGGCCACGTGCCCTTCATCAAGCTTGATTCCAGATTCCATCCGCTCTTCTCATCCAATCGAGCGATTGCCGCATCCCGAACAACTGAGTCGGCGAAAATTTCCTCAACGCTCAAGTCAAGTGGCATTTGAATATCACAGTACCGCCAGCTGATAAGTGGCGGGCGACCCAAGAAAGTGGCAAGCACTTTGTCTGTTGAATAGGCCGCGACCATGGTTCTTTTTCGCATCTCAGAAAGAAAGAATGGAGCATTTGTGCTAGAATCCTGATGAAGCCCGAGTGCAAATACTGTCGTCGATAAATCTCCTAACTTCCTCCATGGTCTAAAGTCTAAGAACTCCGTTAGACAACGATAGCAGGCAAAGAACGGGACAACAGACCACTTTCACCATAGACTATTGCCAAAAGTGTCACTTGATGTAACAGCAGCCAGCCAACAATATCGTTCACAATTCCCGTGCTATCGCAGAATTGAAGACATATGTCTCCTACAGCAGTAGCAGTTATAGCTAGACTCTTCGGATCCATCGTATTCTGACGCATGAAGATGGGGTCGCCGTGAGGGACCCAGTCCGTAGCTAGACCTGTTAGAGTAAGCAGCATCCCAATCACCTCCCATCTTCCGGCAGCAGCGGACTGGAAGTCCTCCCATGTCATTGAAGGGTACACCTCAAGTGCCCGGCTATGCGTTTCAAAGAGTCTCTTAGACAGGAACAAGGCGCGTTGGTTTGTGTCCATACCCTCAGTTTCTAGGGAGTTCCACATCTTTTCCACGATAGTAAAAATCATATTCGTAATTGGCCAGCCAAGGCTCCATCCCTTCCATATCTTGAATCGAGCGGTGACCACATCTCTATAAAATGGGAGGTCCTCTAGAAGCCCTAAGACCCGAGCACCGAGGTTGATCCGCTTTTGGTCAATGGGAAAGCTATCATGACCTGTGAGGGATGGGGAGCCAACAAGGAGTTCACTTTTCGTATCTGTAAACGCATCGGAGTAACTGGTTTGCCCCAGGAATCCTGGAGCCGAGACTGATGCTTTTTTCCGCGTCCAGATATCGCTTTCATTCTGCAGTGGACCGATGCTACTGGGAGGCTCTGATTGGCAAACCACGCGGCGTTTTTTGTTGGGCCGTATTGCATCGAAGGGCTGTGTCAATGGTGCCGGGTGATACGTACAATGAAGACCGCGGCGCTCACAACGTCCACAAATGGGACTTAAATGATCGCATCGCAACTTTGAGGTACGGCATGGCTCACAGGATGCTAATTGACCATTACGGCGGGGAGTTGCCATTTCATGAATACCCAGTATGAGAGGGTGGATAGCGGTCAAAAGGCAACCCACCTATGTAGGTCGTTGTCGGGGCTCGGTCCTCGGAACTCGGAGTTGGATGACTAAAGGTTCCCCAGTCCCGAGATCCGTCGGAGTACTCCGTAAAGATGTACAGTACACTATAGACTATGTAGGGTGGTAGCTCATGGATTTGTGCGGTACTCCCGTCACGACATCGACAACCGCAAGGAAGAGGGAGCCTCTGCTTATACCGTTGGTAAGGCCCGCCGCGATGGTAAGCTCATTCAACATGTTCGGCTTATGCGGCCACTGCATCCTGGGCGCTGCAAAATGGTGGACTATGGAGAAGATAATCACATACCGTATGCGAATTCAAGCCTGAAAAAGCACCATGAGACTAATGGGGCTCGCCTGATGGTATATCCGGATACAATGACGATAAGACCAATGCCGACTAATCTTTTGTCGGTCTCACCTCCGATCATAGGAGCGGGGGCTTGCAAGTTGCCAAAAAGGAGAGCGTTAGCGGGTATTGATTCAACCTTCATTGTGTTATACTGCCTGCGTAGCCATTGGGGTATTCTTTTAGCTCCTTAGCGAAGACGAAGATGCGCGTTCCCGTGCTGCATAGAAGAAGAGCCAAGAGGCAGTAAATAAATTGGATTGCCTCTACTGTGTCTTTGAGGGCTAGCTGGTCTAAATCCCAGTCATGAGGCTTTGGGGACAGGCTGCTGAGCTGATAATCACTTTAGAGCCATTTGAGTATTTAAATAGTAAACGCATAACACCTAGAATTCATCCATATCTACGAAAGCGTGGATAGTGCGGTATTGTCAATCCGCTCTAAATGTTCCACGTCCAACGCCTTGTTAATTTCAATGTCACTCTCCACAGGAACCTCCCTGGGATAGAATTCAACCTTGCCACCACCCTGAATAACCTTCGTGCGGTCTAAGAGAAGGCGAGCCCGAATATAGGGATCCAGTTTCCAGTAGTTAACGCGCAGTCGCTCGGCTAGATACGCTCTTTCTCTTTCGATTGATTGCAGTTTCGTCGTGTCCTTTGATTTCGCCGCACTGATCCACCTAGACGTAGCAGCCAGGAACTCTTCACCAATAGCTTGCCGCTCGCCTTTCAGCGCGTCCCGTGTCGTAGTATCATCCATCTTTGAGTTCTCAGAAGAACTGGGCTCAACATATTGATATGACCACTTCTCATCCCCGCCCATCTCTTCCACGATGTGCTCCCGGGGGATGAACTTCTCGAGATCGGCGACACTATTTGTAAACTCGACCTTCGCAGCAATTTCAGGATCCATCCATCCGCGAATGAGCCGCCAAATCCCTACAAAATTCCAACAGTGAGTCCAAAAAGAAAGGGAAGCGATAGGACAGAGATATTTGACCACGAAAATGAGTAACTTACCGGAAAAGGCCCACGGGGCATTATGGATAAGCATAATTCCCAAACATTCAGGATAGTTGGCCTCGAAACACCTGAGAATGAATTTCACAGGTGGATATTCCTATCCAATTGAAAAAAAAAGGGTTAGACGTGCTAAGGACGAGAGTGATACTCAGTGGATAAACACTGTGACATACCATATTAGAGAGTCCAAATCCTGTCATATCAAATAGAACAGCCTAGCCTGGAGTCAGCGACACCGTTTTACCTTGCCGCGCTTGAACAAACCACTTACTGCAGTCTCGACTGGATGAGCTAATGTGAGTCGTACTGATTCGATTACATGCACAATATATCGCTCCAAAGATTCTTCACTCTGGGCCCCAGGCTTGTGTAGGCGGACTCTCACCACCACGATTGGGCGACCAACTCTATCAACGCCATGCACGTAACTCTTTCCTATTCGCATTTGAGACAAAAAGTCGTTTCCGGCTTTCTGTTCACTTGTGCTGGATTGGTTTTCGGTTTGCTTAAGGGCATGAAGTTCTCCCTTTGCCATCACATCTTCATCTACTTGCATCTCCTTCACTCGCCACACAACTGCTCCCATCATCATTGCAAACGACTTTGAGACATCCCATTTGCGAGCACGGAGAAATCGCAGAAGCACAGCATCCGGGTGCTCGTGTTTGAGAGTGTTAAGTACTCCCGTACGAAGCTCAGTAGGTGTGATCTCGGAGAGGGCTTTCTTGATTGCGTTGGATTCAGTTACTCCAGCCCCCATTTCTTCGAGATCTTTCATAATACTTTGGTAATATGGGGTGTTTGGCGTGGGGATAGCCTTTTCGGAGACGTTGCTCTGTGTGCGGCCAAGAAGCGACAACTGCCTTTGGGGTTGAGGTAAATGAAAATGCTGGGCGCAGCCATTGGCAGGATCATTGCTTAAGGATGTTTCGCCTGCCTTGAGTAGAACGGACCAAAGTCTTTGTAATTTGGCCTTCTCATCCTTGGTTATGTTGCCCAAGAAGCCGGATTTGGGGCTGTTAGAAGCCATTTTTCCCAGCAGACCTAGACGTGATCTGTAAAGAATGGGGTTGAAGTCGAGCTCGATTGAATAAACTGTCTAGATCGCGGGGTATTCCTTGGTCTTAGCAAACAAGGAAAAAATGTCTAAAGTGCATCGAGTGTGGAAGCTATAAATCTAGCGCGTAGATGATCATCGCAAATCCACATGAAACCCCTCATACCCCAGATTCTGCCTCGGTCCCCAAAACAAGCTGGGGAACAGAGCTAACTAGCTAGCCCCTCTTTGTGAGGTTGTGTCGATCGCAGTTATCGCAGTGATCACAGCGGTGACATGGTCCAAATTGCCTGTTGAGTTTCAGGAAGATTTCACAAGAGGGGAAAGCCTCGGGCCGTCGGTCGCAAATAGTTCTATACGCATGTGGTAAAAAGGACCAATAATGGGATGTAGTGGAGTCTCACATCATTTTCCGAGAAGTAGGACGAACAAAAGTCTATGTTCTATAGAGTAAATACTATGAAGTGTTTTTTGGGGGGTCTAATACCTGGTACACTTGATATTGCACATTGTTATATTATAATTCATTTGTAAAAATAAAAGTACTTCCTGGAATTAGCCTGTGTAGTTATATTGTACCTAAGCCAAAGAATAGGTTTACGGAGCACATTGATGATTGATGTACATCGTATAGCCCCCAGGGGCAGGGAAATGGGTACTCAAACTCCATATTTTGCTTTTACATTAATTTTCACAGCTGTTATCAAGTGACATGGATCTAGGAGATCTAAGGATAGGTTAATACAGGCAATATAATAACTTTTTCAGAATTCCGTAGTCATTCCCTTCATTTATACGGAATCTAGTCATATTCCCATTCGTGTTCTGCCTAAATTCTAACTACGATAAATAAGATTAAGATATCTCTTTAGACAGTTGTTATCTATACATGTACGTAATTATCGCAGATTGCGGAATACTCCGTACAAAATAAACGTCACGAATAATGTCACCCCCTAAAGTCATATAATCCTTCATATGGACATAGTGAAGAGTTACCTGGCTATATTTTATCCAATCCGATTGTATCATTAAGTGGAATGTCTCCGTTCTTATCAGCCAAGACTTCCAAGATTCCAACTTAAGTTGCTTAGCGTTTAGTTCTTATCTTTCTATAAGTGCAGTATATATCACCTGCAACACCCTTAAATCAACTTAGGAATCCTTATTTTTGGAGTATTGCACCCATAACCATGTTTCCCATGGAATTTGAATCGAATCACCTACCTTCAAAACAAGATGTACCAGTCACTATATCAAGTGTGGAAATCGACTCTCAAGCAGAGCGCGCATTGGTCTGGAAGTTTGATCTTCGCCTACTTCCTGTGTTGGCGATCATGTACCTTTTCAATAGCCTGGATAAGTCCAATTTAGGCAATGCCAAGACAGCTGGCCTTGAAGGTATGTCGTCAAAAGGATCAATGATTCATTGCAAGTGCCAGAATTAACATAAAAATTGCGATGACAGACACACTTTCACTCACAGGAAATCAATACAATCTGCTTTTGAGCATTTTTTTCGTCCCTTACGTTTTGACTGCACCTTTCCTCGGTCTGCTAGGGAAAAAATATGGACCAAACATTGTGCTGCCCTGCATGATGCTTGCCTTCGGTATTTGTACAATTTTTGTTGTTGCTGTATTCAACTTCGGCGGCCTGTTGGCTATTCGATGGTTTTTGGGTATGGCTGAGAGCGCGTTTTTTCCGTTGGTGATATATTATCAAACAACGTAAGTCGACCCCTTCAACCCTTTCAAAATAGAATTATCCCTTTAGGGCTAATCTAGAGCCAGTTTCTACCGCCGGGGTGAGCTAGCTCGCCGACTGGCTATTTTCTACGCTGCCCAAACCATTGCATCGGCATTCTCTGGCTTGCTGGCATTTGGAATTTTCCGTATCAACACGGGCCCATTGGCTCCTTGGCGGTACCTGTTCTTGATTGAAGGGGGAGGGACTATTCTCTTTGCACTATTTGCACTCTGGTATCTGCCTCGGTCGGCATCGGAGGCATCGTTTCTAACACCCGAAGAGAAAGACCTTGCATACATTCGGTTGCAGATTGATATCTCTTCGGTGGTCAATGAAAAGCTCGACATCCGGGATGCCTTCAGAGTTTTCAAACATGGAACTAGTTGGGTGATTTTAGGCATTTAAATTTGCCTGGGCGTCCCTCTGCAGGCTGTTCAGCTTTTCCTCCCAGTGATCATCCAGCGTCTTGGATACAATACCGTCAAGACGAACCTATTCACTGTCGCTCCCAATATCTCAGGCGCCGCAGCTCTCCTCATATTAGCGTTCTGTAGTGACTGGACGAGGTGGAGATTCCCATTCATTGCACTCGGCTTTTTATTCACCTTCGTGGGGTTCGTGATATATGCGACTATCGATGTACAGCGGGATCTAAATGTGGCTTATTTCGCTTCATTTTTGATGACTTGGTCAGTTCATTATCGTTCAGTGACGAGACACAGAGTTAACATCGCTACCTAGGGGTACATCTGCGCCTTCCGTCCTGCTCGACGCTTGGTATAACAATAACACTGCAAATGAAGGGCGTCGCGTAGTATTAACGAGTATTGCGGTCCCACTAGCGAACTTGATGGGGGTTGTTAGCTCAAATATATTTCGCAAACAAGATGCGCCTAATTATTTCCCCGCTTTAATCACCACGGCATCATTTGGTGGGGTTGGAATTATCCTAACACTCTGCCTTGGGCTATGGATGATGGCGGATAATAGGAAGAGGGACCGATTGCAAGGTGTACATGTCAAGGCAAGGGATATTCCCACGGAATATCTCAAGGATGGTCCTACTTGTGATAATTTCCGCTGGTTTTATTGATAGATACTTCATTAGAGATATATACAGGATTCGGGGGGATAGGGTCCATCCTAGCCGCGACAACTTGATGGCGCACGTCCCTTAGGAAAGCCTCCAAGATCTCAGCTACAACTCACTTTATCTCCCGGTCTCGAGGCCAAGTTAACTCGACTGGCCTTGGCCAATAGCGTGTTTTGTGAAGAACTCCTTTGCTTTCGATTAAAGTGTACATCCGGTTGGGGCCGCTCCAACGGCGTCGGGATACACAGGTGTCTGCGATGCATTTTCGCACTTGCAGTAGTTCGTTTCCAGGGGAGTATCTGAGCACATGCTTGCCGGCGCTGTTGCGCAGTACGTATTAGTTGAGACTGAAGTTGTCATGCCTGCTGGACAAGAGCTTGACGGCATGCAAAAAGTGTCCACAGTTGATGCGCCTGGGAGCATAGTCATGCTATACCATTGGTCTCTGGCACAGGAGCAGGAAACAGCTTTAGAAATGAGTCAGATGTGTTAGCCTTACTGTCTCAGAAAGCCCTATACTTTGTTTGGTAAGGCAGGTACTGAGGGGCAAACTGAATCAGAAAAAAAAGAAGAGGAAGGACTCACCACTGATAATAGTCGATTGCCCTCCAGCCAATGTACCCTCATACAAGGTCTTTGTTGTCCAAGGAATTGCCCCATGCGAGCACTCGGTCGTGATCCAGGATGCATCAAGCGGGAAACATGTCGACTGCTCCATACAATGACCTGGATGCCAAACCGAGGGGAAGTACCCCTCAGAGCACTGAATCGGGGGCTCTGGTCGAGCGCAGTACGATGTGGGAGTTCCCATCGTACAATCCGTAGTATAAACAGCGGTCTGCCCGTCCGAGCAGCTTAGCGATGCAGCCTTGGTAATTCTCGCTGCAGTCGCGGTTGTTGTACCTGCGGCAGTTTGCTGGGGGAATGCTACGACAGTAGTGAAGAACAAAGATAACAGAGAAATAACTTGGAGAAACTCCATTTGGGCAATCTTTAAACTGACTTTGTGCAACGCGAAAGAAGATGCCAGAGTTTGCGAAGAATGTATGATGTCCTGTTGTGATTTCCATAACCGGGGTTAAGCTTGGAATTTATACCACTGTGGCAGGCGTCCGGGTCGGACAATAGCCGAATCAGCATATTCTCGAATAATCAAAGTTCGAAAACGATTTTGGCTGGTCTCCCACTTACGTGTGACCAGTGTTAGTGGGGTGGTTTCTGGCAGGTTGAAAGTGAGACAAATGGTTCAGGTCAGCTCATAATGGTACCTCCGCATCTACCACGTACGTCAGTATTCGTCAATTCCAAGGTCAAAAGGAGTAATTAGATGTCTTCCTGTTTTCTTCTCGAGGAACCAGAGAAATAAATATTCGAGGTTACAAAACCGTGGTGTTGTGGTTAACTAGCGAGACTTCTTCGTTATCCCAGAACTTCCAGAAACTAAGGCCCCCCGCGTGTGGTGGGGTCAGACAACCCGCTGTTCGTATTATCACTAGTACTTGCCGATGTGTGGCGTAGAGGCTGGACAACAATTGGGACGCTAACACCTCAAGTGTTTTGGTTGATACCTAATTTGATCACTTACCATAGCCCTCTTACCTGTACCGGGTACCGGTCGTAGATAGAGCTGAAAATGAGGGAGAAATCACAAATTCGCTCGAACCTACCTATGCAGTTAGATGGCGACAGTCCGATCACTGTTCTGGAATTTATCATCAGCATTTTTCTCGTACCTTCTATAAGTTCATTCACTAAAGACAGCATTACCGGTGGAGATCAAAAAGAAAAATGAATATTTCTGTACTATTTTTCACCCTCCCGCCGTAAGAAGTAAGATTACGTAGTGATCTTGAGGCGTTTCCGGGATGTTGGTGAGAATCTAGGCAGCGCAATGACTTTGTTCCTTATTTTAGGTACGTGCAGTCCCATTATATGTCGGATCTCTGGCCATCTGTCACCAGGGATATTTTCTTGTTATCACAAATTGCTGGGTATATCTACCTAGAACCCCACTCCTTTATCTAGTACACTCACCTAGAATAATGTATTCATGTCATAATAAAATCAAAGTGGACCTACAAATCCCCCAATTAAGCACATAGTCACTGCAACCCTTGCATCAGGAGTCTGCATATTCCAGGAGGGAAGTAGAACAGGAATTTTCGGGTGAGACACCACGACCCTCGCTCTAGCGTATACTGCTATGTGGACCCTATCATGATATAGAGAGAGAGAGAGAGAGAGAGAGAGAGAGAGATTGGTTGGAACTTGCAGTCACCGGAATACATACCCGAATTTGTCCAGGAGGGGGTTAGTCCGTCGTCTTCCGCAACTTTGCCAGTCAAAGCCGGTGAAAAGTACAAAAGTAATACTTAGTTGTAAAGAGTCTCAGACATCGGGCGCCGAATTGATTCTGCGGGAGATTACGAAGCAATAGCTAAGTTGTTAATCTTTCCAAGGTTTAGAAAAGAAGTATCCATGGATGTTTTTAAAAACGAGCTCTGAGACACAAACTAATAGAGAATCTGAAGTTAAGAGGAGATTCTCATCAACGAACAAGATCCGGAACCGAAAGATTCGGGTCCCCAGTCTTTAGCACGTATGCAATATTCCCCATCCGTTCCAGGATTTCCGACAACAATTTGGAATTCAAGGCAAGTGTCAAAAGTTAAGATTATCTTGAGTGGGACAAGAATGTGAGGTGGCACGGTTATTGGTCTACCGGTCTGGTCTTGTCCATGGATATTGTTGGGCTGTTTTCCGGGGTAGATCATCTTTTCTATAAGAATTATAAGGACACTTCAATTGGATCCTTTCCTATATTATTCAGTTGATAGCCCTTACACTTAGTATACATTTCCAATTAGAGATTTATAGACACAATGGTTCTCTCTCCGCCGTTGTCCAAAAGGAAAATAGAAGGGATATTAAAACTTGTCGCTAAATTGCAAACATTGCAAACACGTTGACCAACGGGAGAAAAATAAACAGATACTTCGCGTATTACGGGGTACAATTCCCCCACATTGTTAAATATGCCAAAAACGTGCTCATAGCTTTACGACGTTAACTCAATTATAGATTACGTTAGCTGAATGGTAAGGTTGTCATAAGTTTTTTTTTTTTTTTTTTTTTTAAACCAATTGCAAACATATGCTCATTCGTCTGAAGCATCATTCGTCTCGGCCTTTCCTTCTTCTCAGATTGCATGTGCCATCTGCATTATGAAGAACGTATCAAAAGAGTGACCCTCTCCAATCGTTGTTTGGCACGTTCAAGAAGAGCTAACATACAGTATACAGTTCTACTATCGATGATGAATGTCATGATGCGATCGAAAAGTTCTTCGAAGATCTCTCTGCTGATGAAACTGCTTTATTCGAGGCTACAACCCGATCGCAACAGCTGATTGATGACCTTCAAAATATCGACAATAAGCAGAAGGGGAAAATCTCGAGAAAAATCGCCCCAAAACTTAAAGCCTTCATAGCGGGTGTTGAGCAGTACGGTGGAGCTTTGGATGTTGTCGCAGGTTCAGTCTCGATGATGAGTCCTATTTGGGCATCTGTGCGAGTTGTTCTCAAGGTAAGCCGTGTACCTGATTATACCATTTATCCAAGACACCTCTGAAAAAACATTTTTGATCAAAGTCCTGATGCGCGCAGATTGCTGGCGAGTATAGCGAATACTTTGACAAGATCACGGACATGTTCGAGGAAATTGGGTACATTCTATCTTGTCTACGTCGGTATCCACGTTTATACGTGGATAACCAAGTCCTTCGCGATGCCATGGTAGACATTTTCCAGTCAATCATGCATTTCTGTTCCCGAGCTCGAGACCTTTTCCACCAAGGAAAGAAATACCAGACTGGTGTGAGAGCATTGAATCCAGTCGGCCTACACGCGGCCTGGAGACTCATCTGGAAGCCATTCAAGATTCAATTCGGTGATATCATCGAACGTATCAGATCCTCTATGGTTAGAATAGACCATGAAGCCGATGTTGCGGAAAAAGAGCTTGCTAGTAAAGAACGTTCAAAGGCCGAGCATGAACGCCAGTTGCAGACATCTCGCTGGGTTTCCCTAGAATCGCATCAAAAGTCCGTTGCTCATTTCATCGACCAGCAACGAATTGACTCCGTCAATCAGTGGCTTTCACCCGTCAACGCAGCCTCCAATCATACATCGGCCACTAAATTGCGCTACCAGGGAACAGGACACTGGTTTTTAGATGGTCTGACATTCCGGCAGTGGGCGTTGACGGAAAACTCCTTCTTGTGGCTGCATGCGATTCCAGGCGCGGGGAAAACAATCTTGGCCTCCACTGTTATCGAATGGTTACGCAACCAGAAACAGAGTAGTGAAGTTGCGCTGGCCTACTTCTACTGCGACTACAAGGACAAGCAAAAGCAATCACCAACCCGGATCATCAGCACATTACTGTCAATGCTCGCATCAAGGAATGATAGTGTCTTCGATAGAATCCAGGCTTTTTTCGAACGGCAGTACAAAGAAAATCCAGCCTATGCACCGGATTTTGACGAGCTTCTAAACAATTTCAGTCACTTTATGGGCGATAGCTTCCAACAGATCTATATTGTGGTTGACGCTTTGGATGAAAGTGAAGACAGAGAATGTGTGGCCTACTCCCTGAAGAAAATATACGAGACGTGCAAATTTTCAAGCATCTTTGTCACTAGTCGTCACGAAATTGATATTGCTCGGACTTATGAACAACTGCCGAGCGTGACCATTGAGGCGATAGATATTGCCGGAGATATTGATATATACGTGAAGGCCGAGGTGGCGGCGAGACTCAAGGCCCGAAGGTTGAAACTAAGGGACTCCAACCTCGCGGGTATTATTTGCGATACACTAATCGCAGGAGCACAGGGTATGTTCCAATGGGTGAAGTGTCAGATTGATCAGCTGTGCAAACTCCGTAACGATAAGGCCGTGCGCAATGCCCTTAATGATCTCCCAAAGACATTGCACGATACGTACACCCGCATACTACAGAAAGTGGAGTCCAACAATTCCGAAGACGTTGAAATAGTGCAACGATTGCTGAAATGGTTGGTTTTTGGAGTTCGGAATCTTACTCTGGACGAGTTGGCCGAGTGTGTGAGCGTTGATATCAGCGACCGTGGGGGTTCCTTCGACTTCGATGCGGTCTTTACTGACGCGGAAGATGTTGTCGAGCTTTGTGGAAGTCTGGTTACGCTTTCCTCTGACTGTTATGTGGCCTTGGCCCATTACACAGTCAAAGAATTTCTTGTGTCAGATTTTATCAGAGATACCATGCCGCAATTCTGGATTGGGAATAGCAATACTCATACCGAGCTAGCAAGTGTCTGCCTGACCTATCTGACCTATGATGACTTCGCAGGAACCCGGGAAAGGTCCGGAAAAGCCTTGTTACAAACCTTCGATGAGTACAAGTTTCTTCCATATGCCGTCCAAGCATGGGGCACCCATGCACACCTTAGCGACGTTAGTGACGAGCTCTTCGATCTGATCATGAGGTTACTTGAATCTGATGCCATGTCTGGTGGCAATTACCGCACGTGGTGTCATATATTCTTCTATCTCCAAAAGTCCAGTGGTCAGCGACTGAAGACGTCAAGCAATTCCCCTCTTTACTTTGCAAGCTTCTTCGGCTTACCCCGGGCCGTCTCCGCTTTGCTGGACAGCAACACTCAAATCCACATAGAAGAGCCCATGAAAGCAAGCGCAAGTGCCGGACATGAGTCGGTGATTGAAGTCTTTCTTGACCAGCGTGAATGGATAGACACAGGCGTGGTTGAAAAATGCCTTTACATGGCCGCCACCCAAGGGCATGAGCCCGTGGTTAAGCTGCTGCTTGAGAGAGGGGCGGATGTCAATACTCGATCGGGAAGAAACGGCACCCCTCTCCAGGTCGCTACCCTTCATGGTCGCCATCAAGTTGTTTCACTTCTTCTTGCCAATAAGGCAGACTTGAACGTTACCTGCCAGAGGTACGGTGTTCCTCTTGCAGCCGCCGCTGAGAAGGGGCACTTTCAAACATTTGAAGTTCTCCTCGACCAAGGTGCAAACGTGAATGGTCGTGGTGGCTGGTACGCGTATCCTCTCGTCTCCGCAATTGTTGGTAGGAATATGCAGATGGTTGATGCCCTGATTCAGCGGGGAGCCAATGTGAATGCTTTGGGTGGTCGACACGGATGTGCACTGATGGCAGCCTCGTCTATGGGGATGCTAGACCTGATTTGCTCACTGGTTTCGAAAGGTGCCAGAGTCAATGACCACAATGACAAGGGGACTGACAGTCTATACGCGGCGTGCATGGCAGGCAATCTGGATTCGGTGAAGCTACTCCTAGAGCTTGGGGCTGATGTCAACGCCAAAGGAGGAAAGCATCGGAATGCACTCAATGCTGCGAGTGCGGGGGGTCACATAAAAATCGTTCAAAGCCTCCTCGATGCCGGTGCGGATATAGAATTCTTCGACGAGCACTATGGAAATAGTGTCCAGATGGCTGCATCCGCGGGACACGCAGATGTATTACGTGTACTGGCGGAGGTAGGCGTGGATGTCAATGCCCCTAGCGCAGATCGAGGAACAGCGCTAATTTCAGCCGCCCACAATGGCCACGCTGGGATTATACGGCTACTGTTTGAGTTGGGTGTCCCGACCGGAGATACCTACGAGATGAGCAACGCCATTATGGTGGCTGCAAGCAAGGGACACATTGAAGTTGTCAGGCTCCTAGTTGAAATGGGTGCTGTCACAGACGATTGTAGCACCATTTCAACATATCCCTGCTGCACACCCTTAGAGGCCGCAGCTGTGAAGGGCAATCTGGACATGGTTCGTCTGCTAGTTGATCTGGGTGCGGATGTGAATTTCATGAACGACAAAGAGTACGGAACACCCCTCATTGCAGCTTGCCGCGGAGAAAAGTCAAGTATTCCTATTGTAGAGTTCTTGCTCGAACCAGGGGCAGATATCAATGCCTCAGCGGACTCTGACAATGTCGCTTTCTGCGCACTCGGGGGTGCCTTGGAATCCGAGAATTATGACCTTTGTGTCATCCTCCTCAACCGAGGTGCGGACGTCAATATTGTCAATGGTTGCTATCCTACACCTCTTCTCATGGCAGTTGTGCTAGAGGATGATAGATTTATGAATCTACTTTTCGATCACGGCGCAGATGTTAATCTTGCCATCGAGCCTCGTGAAAATCAAGATGAGGATGAAAACGAGGATGAGGATGATGAGGATGAAGATGGTGAGGATACCGGTGGCGATTTCATCACCGCACTGCAGTGCGCGGTAGAGGAGGGATCCAATGAGGTAGTTCAAAACTTAATTCTAAGAGGCGCTCATCTTTCAGTGGACATTGAAAATGCCATGTTCTGCTCTGCGCTACAAGCTGCATCTTTCGTGGGGGACGTGGATAAAATTCGGATCTTAATCGACGCGGGGAGTGATATTAATCAAGTGGGTGGTTTGTATGGCACAAGCCTACAGGCCGCGGCATCCCAAGGAAACCAGGAAGCGATAGAGGCGTTGATTGAGGCTGGTGCAGATATCCATGTCTGTGGAATTGGCAAATATGGCAGTGCATTGATGGCGGCGATTGAAGGTGGTGGCTACGACGAAGTTATCCAGTTACTGGTTGATCGAGGAATTGACATCAATTGCCCTGTTGGTCCACCCTTCGAATATCCGCTCACGGCAGCTGCCACTCATGAATGGAACGACACTTTCCAGATTTTGATTGATGCTGGCGCCAATGTGAATAGCATAGGGGGTATGTACGCCACTGCTCTACAAGCAGCGGCTGCTAAAGGCAATGAAGAAATCGTTCGTGTATTGCTTGAGCATGGAGCAGAACCTAATATTGTCGGTGGTAAGTTCGGAACAGCGCTCCAGGCTGCATATGCAAGCGGATATTACCTTGTGATATCTGATCTTCTGAACGCTGGCGCATCAGTTCATCTTGGGGGCGGACAATATGGAGGCTCTTTGGGCGCGGCCCTTGAGAATTCCTGTGCAACATTGGTGTCATCCCTCCTTCGACATCACGGTGCTGACCCAAATGCTTCGGTTCGAAAGTATGGGACACCACTTCAACAATGCTTAAGGTGGAGACCAGATGATTCCGTATTCGAGATCCTGCTTGATGTGGGAGCGGATGTGAACGCTCAAGGCGGAGTTTATGGAAATGCGCTTATATGTGCTGTTTTATACGCACACAATAAGGTTTCGGCGTTGTTGGATGCTGGTGCCGATGTCAACCTGAAAGGAAATGCGAAGTATCCTACCGCAGTTCATGCCGCAGCTAAGACGGGGCAACTATCAATTCTTCGTCTCTTGGTCGAAAATGGGGCTCACCTGGAAACATCAGATGGAGTTTCTAGCTCACCGGTGGAATACGCTTCATCGACGAGTGATAACTTCTCGGTATTTTCTTACCTGCTGAAACGAGGAGCAACTATCGGGCCTACTGGCAAAGGAAAGTACCACAACGCACTGCAGGCCGCTAGTCTTACTGGAAATATGGCGATTGTGAAGGGTCTTCTTCGTCGCGGGTTGGACATCAACACGACCGGTGGAAAGTTTGGCACGGCATTGACAGCTGCTATTGTGTCGAACAATCTTGATATTGCAAGGTTCCTTCTAAGAAAAGGAATTGATTCAAATGCTACAGGTGGTATATATTCCGGTGCATTGCAAGCGGCAGCTGCCAGCGGATCGATTGATGGCGTTCGCCTTCTACTGAGATATGGTGCCGATATCCACAAAACCGGAGGAAAATACTTCACTGTTTTACAGGCTGCTTCTGTGTCTGAAGGCTGTGAAGTGCTTGCGCTTCTTCTGGAACAAGGCGCCGAGGTGGATTCTTTTGGTGGATACTGTCATTCAGCCCTACATGCTGCCGCACTGTATGGCCGAGCCATGTCCTGCGAGCTCCTGATGAAGCACGGGGCACACTGGAGCTTAGTCGACCGCAAGTCGAGTCATTTGGCTGAGTGGAGACTTGATGATGCCTGTGAGCTTCTGCAAACCTGCTGGGAGCAACAAGAGAGGGGTTGGCCGAAAGAAGAATCTGAGAGTGGGGAGTCGTCAGATGTTGGAGGCGATGAAACCGATGAGGAGGAAGAGGATGAAAGTGAGGATGACAGTGAGGAGGGGGAGGAGGAGGAAGAAGAGGAGGATGAAACGTCATCTAGCGATGATGACGATGAAGAGGATAATGCATGGAAGGCAAACGTGGAGGAAATCCCTCAGTTTGATCTCCCTTATCGCCCCTTGGCAACTTCTAAAGGTTGCGCAACTAGAGAGGCGAGTGGATAAGTATACGAACAACGTAACTAATATTATGATAGACCGTACATTATACTTACATGTATCTTAACAATAAGTCAAAGTTTTTCGCCATTGGCATAGCAATCTAAGCTTACGCCGAACTATCAATCTAATATTCACTTTTGCTAACACCCCTTTTACTATTGTGTGATCTCGTTGCCAACATTCTGCCACATTGGAGCATGCAGGTATCCCACATGGGGAGTTTTTCAAGTTAATATATCAAGTTCCTTTTGTTCGGTTGTACTACTTGCTTACCCTGCGCTCTCCTCTAAACCCTTCATTAGCCACTCGTCGTATAAGAGTTCTAACGCGGTCGGTCGGTCCTCGGAGTTCCACTGCAAGGCCATTCGCAGCCACCGCAAAAACCCTTCTTTATCTTCCCCTTCGACATTCTCGGCGAGGCTCTGAAAGGTAATGTCTGGGATTGGGACTACTTCCTTCCAGTTGCCCAACTCATCCCAGAAGACCGAACTGAGGTGTGTCTGTTTCCGGAATTCAGGTGGCGGAGGGCCTAGCAGGGCAACCAGTTCTGCCATATGGACGCGGTCATCAAATACGCCATCTGGGTTTTTGCCAGTGATAAGGGTGCGGGGGCTAACGATGTCCCAGGCCTAGATATACCAAAATATTAGCGTTTCTTAAGTAAAAGTAAGAGTATTTTCACCCACGACCATAGCAACATTCCATATATCCACCTTATAACCCCAGCTCGACCTTAAAATCACCTCAGGAGCCCGGTAAACGTTTGGCATGATATCATCATCGTGCTCTTGGTGGCCTAAACGAGCTTCCCCAAAATCAGCAAGAACTGGCAGCCCACCTCTTGGAAGGAACCCCAAAGTCTTGTAGATTGTTCGATCTTTAAGCATCTTTCTAGCTGATGGGTCCGTAACTTCAGCTTCTTCGAAACGGGAAAGATAGCTTGTCTCTGGCCCGGGAAGTAATAGATTCTTCAGCTGAAGATCTGTGACAGTGTTAACCCTATAGCACATGGTCTAGGAGAATTAAACATTACCAGTGTGGATGATATGACACTCCGAGTGCAGGAAATCTAATGCAACAAGTAGCTGTCGGATACCGGGCTTCATCTCGTCAAGGGTCATTACGTTCCCAGGACACATCTTCACCAGGACATCTGCACTCGTTCCGAGGGGCTCGTGAACAAGACAAATGTGACGGCCATGAGGGCCCTGGATATAGAAATGGTCGAGGAATTTGCGAACGAAGTTTCTGCCAGGATGTCTTGTTTCCACCAAATTCTTATGCTTATAGATGTCCAGCTCTCGCTCATGGTCCCGGTTCTGGCCCGTGATATAAACTTTCAAAACAACATATGTTGATTCACCAGTTTAGATCATGCTATTAGAATCACCATCGTCTAGGCGGGAGCGAATCTACTGCACCTACATCAAGTCTTTCGCAAGCCAAACGGTTGAGGTTACTCCGTACACTATTTTAGCAAGTGCTTGATACCGGTCATTGAATACTCGCCCTGGTTGACTGGGTAGTATTTCTCGGGTTGGTAATTGGGTAGTGTCTCCTCCTCAAGCTCGATGGACTGGTCAAGCAACTCGAACCCCGAGGTGGGAAATACTCTCGGGGGACACGTCTACTGTGGTGATGACATAACTGTTCGATGAGGTATAAAGCTGGCTCTCGAACTTGACCGTGGGGAAATTCGGTGAAGGCAAGAAATGGAGGGTAGAGACGTAGTGAAGCCCCTGTGGGCACCTGGGATACAAATTGTCCAAGCGTTGCGCGCGACTCGCTGCATCATGAATTCGAGCGCAGGAGAGGCCCGTGGCAGGTCCGGCGCATAGGCAGGGGTGGTAATACAAAGATGGATCAGAGGAGAAAGGAGTCTTGGGTTCAAGGGCCAGGTAGGTATCCATAGACGGATGGCCCGCGGGCGCTGAGTTTAATTACCTCAGCACTGGTTTGGGTTTCGATATTACCCTTCAATTGGTCTGCCAACTACAACATACCTACCTAGGTACCACTATTTTCCCCACAAGCCCTGTTTGTGCCATAGGCTATCCCTAATAGGTGTCCACCCTTCCACGGGTGGACCCGTGGACCTCCCGAGGTCTGGGCGAGGCTGTAGGTGCCCAGGTGTCCACCTAGGGAGGCTAGGCTTATGACATGCTCGTCACGTGGAGGCCTGCGCTTCAGGTGATACTAGTTTCCCGTATCTGCCCTCGTAGTCTCTCGGATAGAATCCCGAGCTTCCTATGCTCCTTCATTTCCAAACTTCATATTGCCATTGTCATGGACTCAAAATCTGAGTCGCGCCCTAGAACAAAACGTCGGAAAATTGCTGTTGCATGTGATGACTGTCGAGCAAGAAAAGTTCGCTGTGATGGGACACAACCGGGTATGTCCTTATAGCTACGGAATGCTATCCGTACTGACTCAATAAGTGTGTGGGCCATGCAGCAAGAGGACCGACCAGGGGCTCCAATGTGTCTATACAGGAGAGTTAGAGAAAAAGCGAGCAAGGCAAACGTATGCGATGTCAATTACACCGCTAAATCCGTCTGCGTTTGCTAATGTCTATTTCGGTAGTTATATATCCAGGTTAGAAACTCGGATCCAGGAACTTGAAAGCCCTCAGCACTCTGAGAAGGGTCATGGATCAGACTGCACGCCGGTTAGTGTACTCATAGCGCTTTTGCTTCACTATCTAAAGGATCCATTTATGACAGGCAAATCTACTCTCGCCCATACCTGGTAATGCCAAGCCCGAAACGCCTGGAAACTGTACACAAAGTGCCCATAGTCGAGGTAACACATCCACAACCACAGGTCAGCGAGAAAGAGTGAACGCGATGATGGGTGCTGTAGAGGAAGAACGTGCCAGCCAAGGTTTCTTCGGAAGCTCTAGCGCGGCAGGGTTTATGCGCCAAATTAGAACGGCGGTCGACAGGAGAGTCGCATCACCTCACCGAAGACCTTCAGTTCCTCATACGGCTGTTCCTTCAAGCCTGATGCCGACACGGAGCGAAAGACATCAATCTTCGGCGACTAACTATGTGCTTCCTCCGCGAAAAATGGCAGATAGCCTCATGGAGGTTTACTGGGAATGTGTCTTCCCATTATATCCGTTTCTTGTCCCGGGTGAGATGAAAACCGAATATATGAAAATATGGACTGGTGATAGCCTGGAGTATGATGAAAATATGCTCATGTGTACGCTGAATGTCATATTCGCCTTGGCAAGTCAGTTGGCCGATTTTGTCCCACCTACAGAGCGAGAGGCATTAGCGGATGCTTTTTTCTCCCGGGCAAAAGGCCTGTTTCAATTCAACCTTTGGGATAGTGGATCATCAGGTTTGATTCAATGCTTGCTTCTCATGGCCCAATATTTGCAAAGTACGGATTCCGCACATCAATGTTGGATTGTCACCGGACTGGCTATCCGTAACGCTCAAAGTTTAGGACTCCATCTTCCCCAAAACATTGCCCGCCTTCGGACTTTTCAAGAGCAACAGCTAGGGCGCAAAATATGGCATGGATGTATCTTAATGGATCGGTATGCTCAACTCCACTGACCGAGCTAATCTTGGGCATGGTTCTGACTTCAATCTCAAAGGGTCATATCTATGACATTTGGTCGGCCTGCAATGATCTCCAAAGCCTCTTGTGGGGCGGTTCCATTCCCAGCCGCCGTTGACGACGACTATATCCCATCTAGATCAACTAAAGAGGTCTTTCAACCTCCAGATCGACCTTCAATGATGGCGTTCTACGCCAAATCATTAGAACTTTACGAGATCATGAACGATGTGCTTCTTAGTCTTTACAAGCCAATCTCCGACGATAATGGGGAAGACATCTATGACTTTTATTTCGATAATTCTTCAAGTGAGGGAGAGCGGACTATCTTTGAGCTCGACCGCTCCCTCGCTCGATGGACGCGGAGCCTTCCTCCGCATCTGCGTGGGGATTCATCAGTATCCGCAAATGCTGTATTTTTCCGGCAAAGCATTGTCTTGCGTGCAAGGTTTGTGATTCATACTAATGTCAAATATCCTCCAATAACTAACTGGTGTCTTCCTGTAGATTCCTCCACGTGCGGATGCTTTTGTTTCGGCCAACTCTCTCTAAATACTGCGCTGTTCGGGATAATACGACAGCATCCCCATTAGTCTCGACGAACGACTCCTTCCCCCACCGTGTCGCACTACAGTGCTCTGTCATATGTGTCAAAGCTGCACAAGAATCTATCGAACTAATCTACAACAATGCCCCTGCTGACGGAACCGGTGGTCCCCTGCCGGCTTGGTGGTATAATATCCTTTGTTCGTATAGATTTTCCCCAGGTTCAGCTTCGAGATTCTAACTTGACTAGATGTTTATACCTCTGCAACTGTCTTGATCGCTGGCCGTTTGTGCGCTGCGATCCTTGCCGAGGTCACAGAAAGCTCGGTCGCCCTGTCCTGGAACCATGCACTGGAAGTTCTTCGAAAGTACCAAAGTTATAGCACATCCGCTCAGCGCTGTGTGGCGGCCCTTGAAATTCTCTATGAACAAGTTGCCTCTGAGGGTCTGCTACCGATTGGCCATGTGCCGAGTCTTAAGATAGGAGCCAGCACAAGTGGAGGGAATGATATGTCCTTCGGCGAAGGAATGAATGCGGCTATCTTGGATACTTTTGAGTTTCCTGATTTTCAAGATATGTCATGGTTGAACAGTGTTCCGAGCAACCTTTACTAGATACCTAGTGCCTTTGCCTGGCAAAGTCTGCAGTGAATTAATGCAAGATTCGAGCATACAGTCAATTGCGTCTAACCGGAATAATGTCCATTCCAATGACTATCCTTCGCACTCTTATAGTCCGGGAGACCGACTAGTCGGTTATGATGTCATCTCGAAGTATTAAAATAAAAAGCAGGAACTTCTACTAGTCGTTGCCCACAGGAATTGAAATTATTTGGATTGCAATGATTGGAAGAAAGCCATATACAGACCCTGCTACTAAGTATCGACCCACTGCCCATTTTCCCACCAAAACTAACCGAGTTTGAAGCCTATTCTCTCGATGAATTTATATTGTAACCTATTTTTATTTACTTTTTATCTTATTTATAATTAGAAGCTCAATGTAATATGTTATAAAATTATACTCGTAAATATTTTTTATAGACTGCGGCCAATTTTCAAAGTCATGATAGAAATTCTGATCGCTAGTTTGGTATGGGAGCCACTAGGTCCCGCTATATTAGCTGTACTCCTAAACTGCCTGCTGAACTGCCTACTGAACTGCCTACTGAACTGCCTACTGAACTGCCTACTGAACTGCCTACTGAACTGCCTTCCGTAGCCATTTTTGATGAGGATAACCCTTTTTGGCATTACATGAGACCCCCCAACCAACTAGGTGCCCAGTGTAAAATCGACCTCTGTATATACATATTTGGTAACCACCACACCGGCGGCGACTCGATCAAAGCCCAAGGCAGATAAAATACCTAACGTGGACCTTAGGCCGTATTTGTGCGGCTTAAATATTTTTCAACAAACTGATCGTCTAAAAGAGGCCCCAAATCCTTGTTGGTATCAAAGACATGTTCACCCATGGGCAAACATTCGAACATAGCGGCTACACTTTCCTCCGTCAGGCCATCCACGACGGCAGCGATTCGGGCGAGGTGACTCGTCGGATTTGCCGTAGCCCATGCCAATGCCCGTTCCTGCCATTTAGCAAATTGGATCACCTCCCCAACACCACTAGCAACACTGATCATATTGAAAAAGGCATTGAAGCTGGGCGCACTGGAGTTAACAAAGTCGTAGTCCCCAGTTTGCCCAGGAACATTAGTCATCAATGTAGAAATGGTCTTACACAGGTAATCGACCGGTAGGACAGCCGAGAGATCAGCATTAATTGATGGAAAGCTACCCATCTCAATACTACCGACAATCAAGTTGTGTAGGAAGTCACCGCGATCACGTCGGAAATAGCCAGAGCAAATGGATGCCGTGACGAATGGCAATCGGTACACCGACGCCTTGGCACCGCGCCAACGCGCCGCCGCCAACATTCGCTCCGCAATCCATTTTGAGGTGGCGTAGCCATACTCCTGATCGCCCTCCACAACCTCATAACCCATATACTTCGGTAATGTGGCGGCGGTAGAGATGAGATGGACTGTCTTGGGTCGACCGAGCGAACTTAGGCGCAGAACCTCGTGCATGCTGACTATATTCGGGCCAACATAATCCTTCAGCGGACGCATCCAGTCGACGAGAGCGCCCGCGTGGCAAATAGCGTCAACTCCGATCGCCAACTGTTCAAATGCCTTTTCGTCAAGTCCCAACAAGGGCTGTGTCATGTCGCCCACCACCGAGTTGACCAGTGTAGCGTAGCCTGGCTTCCAAAGACCATAGCTTTCGAGCGTGCTCACCAACCGCCGCTTGGCATGACTAGCATTATCGGCTCGCACGAGGCAGTAGCTGGGTATATTTGACTCGAGGAGCTCATGTAGGAGAAAGGCGCCGACAAAACCAGTCGCGCCGGTGATGAATATTGCCTTTGGGCGGGCCGCCATTTCAACCACATCGTCGAATCGAAACATCGGGTCGAGACATCCCTTCATGATTGCAGCTATATTCAAACCAGGTGGAACGGCTGGGGCGACATTGGATTTTAATAGCGCACCGCTCGACCCCTGTGACGGATCTCCGGCGGGTTCTAGAAGTTTTGATAGTAGGAATTGCGCGAGCGCTTTCGCATTCGGGTGGTCGAAAACAATGCTGGCTGGGAGAGCCAGGCCTGTCAATTCGGCGAGCTGGTTGCGCGTCAGAACCGCTGTCAGGGAGTCAATTCCGAGGTCTTGGAAGGGCTGGTTAATATGAACATCTTCCGGCGACATGAAACCTAGTGTCTTCGCCACTGTCTCTCGAACCGCATCCATCACTGTTGTCGCCTGTTCTTGGGGGGTGGCGCTCCTCAGGACATTGCACAGATCGGTAAAGCGTTCACCGTCCAGTTGTCGGTCATACTCGCCCTTTCCTCTCAGAAGCAAGCGAAACAACGGCGGTACTCCGGCTTTCCGATCATAGGAGCTTCGCAGCCGATTTGGATCAAGTGCAGCAGCCACGGTCAGAGCATAGTCGCCCCGCGCAGCCAGCTCTAGAAGTTGCAGGCCTTCTGCTGGGCCGATCGAGTCTAGACCGAGTTGAGTAAGGCGGGCACGACCCGTTTCGCCGAGCCCAGCGATCATGCCCTGGCCCTCCCAGGGGCCCCATGCTACCGAGGTGGCCGCTAGGCCGTTGGAACGTCGCTGATGAGCGAGTGCATCGAGAAATGCGTTAGCGGCAGCGTAATTACCCTGTCCCGGCATACCTAGGATCCCTGAAATTGAGGAGAACATCATGAAGACGTCCAATTCCATGTCCTGGGTCAAGTGGTGCAGGTACCAGGCTCCATCTACCTTAGGTCGAAATACTGCATCACACCTGTGAGGAGTCAAGGCCGACAGGATCCCATCGTCTAGAACGCCGGCAGCGTGGACCGCCCCGCGTAGTGGCCTGTCCTTGTTAAACATGCCCACAACTGAGCGGACGCTTTGAAAGTCGGCCGAATCACTTGCCACCACCGTGACATTGGCGCCGAGTTCGGCGAGTTCATCGACCTGCTCTTTCGCGCCAGGGGTATTCATACCACCTCGCGAGGTTATCACTAGGTCACGGATGCCGTGGGTACTAACCAACCACCGGGCCACACGCCGGCCGAGACCTCCAAATCCGCCAGTGATTAACACTGCGCCATCTGGCCGTAGAAACCACTGCTTCTGGACCCGGGGCACGGTGTCAGCTTCGTGCAAATACTGCAACCGAGGGGCAGATATGTGCCCGCGTCGTAGGGCGCATTCGGGTTCTGATCGCAACATAAGCGCCCTCGCAAGGAGATGTTCCGTAGGCTCCCCTTCATCCCCATCCAGATCAATCAGTCGCAAGGTCAATTCAGGATGCTCGTTGCGAGCGGTGCGCATTAGGCCCCAAAGTGCCCCAGCGCCCAACCCCGTAACCCGATCCTCGATGCCTGTGCCCACTGCCTGGCGGGTTACCCACACCAGCGGCTTTGCGAACTCGGTCTTAGCCGCTGCCTGTAGCTGGGTGAGCGCCTTTGCGGTAAAGTCATGCGCCTGATGAAGAATGTCAGCGCTGGAATCCCACAGGCACAGCAAACCGTCCAGGCGCTTAGCGTCATTGAGATCACAGGCGTCGATAACTTTGATCCCGGCACGCACTAAACTGGTCTTCACCTTCTCGGCCCACTTCACCTCGCCGGCCGGGAACTGTAATCCCCACACGCCGCTACGGAGCTCGATATGGTCAGCATCGACAGGATGCCAGGCGACCCGGAACTGCAACCGGTTTACATCTCCCAAGTCTGCACACTGGAGCGCTACGCGGTCAACAAGCTGGTAGTGGACGCGGTGCAGTCGGCCGATATTGGCCCCCTGGTCGCTATAAACGTCGATGGAGGCTTGGAAACCCTCGCCATCCCGTTCAAAATCGAAAACGCGGACCCATATCTCAGACTGCTTCGTTGTTGGCAAGGATACACCCTCGACTTTGAACGGCACGAAGACACCATTGTCACCAGTCCGCTTGATCCAGTGGGCCAGTAGCACAGAGTGAATGGCTGACTGGAGTAGAGCCGGGTCAAGACAGCAGCCGTTGGGAGATAACAGCTCAATGTCCACAGAAGAGACTGTCCTGGCCCACACCTCTTCATCCATCACCCAGGCTTCTTTAAGACACCGGAACCGTGGACCGAAGTGATATCCGAGAACATCAAAATCTCTGTAGACAGTGCGCAGGTCAATTTTCTGGGCACCCTCTAAAGCAAAGGGGGTGACATCCCCGCTCGCGTCGGTATGCGCGGGAACAAGACTCCCTTCCGCGTGTAGCGTCCATGGAAGCCCACCTTCAGCGGCGCCGTAGACCTGCACCTGGCGAGTTCCATGATCGGGCGGACCCACGGTGACCTGGAGGCGAACACGCACGTTTGGCATGAACGCCAACGGCTTCTGGACGAGGCCATTGACCAGCTCCCATGCACCGGGCTGGACCGCATGTCCAGCCGCCCGCATGCACTCGAAAAACACAGCTCCCGGCATGAGCACAGTGTCGATGACTTTGTGCTCCTGTAGCCAAACCAGGGCGTCGTCCATCACCGTGCCGGAGAACACCAACATCCCAGTGCTAGCGATCTCGATTCCACCATCAAATAATCCATGGCCGGTGTTCTTGCGACCTAGGTTGATCTCCGGGTGTAGTGGCGGTGCCTCAGACCATAACAGTTCCTTTTGGAAGGCGTAGGTCGGCAGCGCCAGCAACTGGCCGCCGAATGGCTTGAAATAGCCACGCCAGTCGACTGGCACCCCCCGTGAATGTAAATCTGCGAGGCTACGCTGTATAACTCTGGCGCTGTGCTTGCCTGGGATTAGCGATGGAACCCAGGTCACCGAATGTTTACCGGCTAGACACTCTGCGCCTAGGCCGGAAAGTACCGGCCGTGGGCCCAGCTCCAGGAAGACGTTGACTCCCTCGCGTTCGAGCGCAACGATGCCGTCAGTAAACCGCACTGCCCGGCGCGCCTGATGAACCCAGTATTCGGGGTGCTGAAGTTCGCCCACCTCAGCCCGCCGTCCTGTTAGACCACTGATCACGGCAAGTTTCGGCGGGCGGAACTGCACCGTCCCGATGACTGATTGCCACGCCGTCAGCATGCCGTCCATGTGGTTCGAGTGGAAGGCGTGGGACACCTTAAGCGCCTTGACTTTGCGATCCCGTTCCGCAAAATATGTCATGACCTCGTGGGTAGGATCAACGGCGCCGGACACAACGGTCTGCGACGGCGTGTTGAGGCTGGCAATTTCAACCTGGCCAGTAAAACCGAGAGCCTCAATGGCGTTCTCAACTTCCACAGCTGTTGCTTCGAGGGATACCATTGTACCCCCGCCGGGCAATGCCTGCATCAACTGGCCCCGAGCCTCGACCAGCCGGCAAGCATCCGACAGATTGAAAATCCCAGCGACGTGGGCGGCCACGATCTCGCCAATACTGTGACCAAACACCAACTCGGGTCGGATCCCCCAGCTATCCCATAGCCGCCACAGAGCCACTTCCAGGGCGAACAAGGCCGACTGCGTGAAATCGGTGCGAGACAGTAATCCGGCGGCCTCACTGCCTGGATCGGCCCACATCACATCGAGCAGCGGCCTTTCAAGATTGGTGAACCGGGACGCGACATCCTGAAGCGCCTCGTAGAAGAGGGGATACACGGCGCAAAGATCCTTGCCCATCCCTGGCAGCTGGCTGCCTTGGCCGGTGAAAAGGAGGGCGACGCGTGGTATCAGAATGTTCTGCTCACGGGTGCTCCTACTGCGCCTTTTGCTTTCTGGGAACCATGATGTGGCCTTCTGTTCTTCGACAAATGAGGCCAACCTCTTCTGCAGCTCCTCCTTATCTTGAACCAGGAGCACAACTCGCTGGCGGAAATGTGTGCGGCCGGCGGCTAGAGTGTATGCTACATCTCCCAGATTCTCGTGGACCGCCGTGATCTTCAGGTGTCGATGCAAGTTCTGGGCTTGCTGGCGTAGCGCCGCGCTCGTATGGCCAGATAAGAGGATAGGCACTGTCGGCGGCAACGCCACGAACCTCGTCGTGATGGGGAGGCTCCGGTAAGGCTCGGATGGTGGCTCCTCAATGATTGCATGTGCATTCGTGCCACCTATGCCGAAGGAGCTGACCCCAGCCCGTCGCAGGCGACTCTTATTCGGCACCCAGGACCGCTTCTCACAGACCAAGGCCATCCTGCCGTTCTCCCAATCCACCGCTGGGGTGGGCTTATTGACATGTAAGGTGGCGGGCAGTAGGTTGTGCTGTAGAGCCAACACGACTTTTATCACGCCGGCGAGTCCGGCAGCAGCCTGGGTATGGCCAATGTTAGACTTCGCTGAACCAATCCACAATGGCTCCTCCCTGGAGTGGCTACCTCCGAAAACCTCCGCTAGCGCAGCGCCTTCGATCGGGTCACCTAGCTTGGTACCAGTGCCATGGGCCTCTACATAGTCCATATCGCTCGGCTCTAAGTGCGACATGGCGAGAGCGGTACGAATGAGACGCTCCTGTGCAAGACCACTTGGAGAAGTCAGGCTGGCAGCGCTGCGGCCGCCGTGATTAACGGCTGTACCACGTAACACTGCAAGGATGGTGTCTCCATCGCGCTGGGCATCGGAGCATCGTTTGAGAAGCACGACGGCGGACCCTTCGCTCCAGCCAGTCCCCTCGGTGTCCGCGGAGAAGGCCCGACATCGACCGTCAGGAGACATACCACGAAGGCGGCTGAACTCCACATGCAATTCAGGCGACAGCATCAGACTAATGCCACCCGAAATTGCCACATCACATTCGCCGTTTCGCAGCGCGGTAGCAGCTAGGTGCGTGGTGACCAGGGAGGAGGAGCACGCTGTATCCACTGTCATAGCAGGCCCCTGAAGTCCAAAAGTGTAAGACACCCGGCCAGACATAGTTCCGCCGGCCGTGCCGGTGACTGTATACCCATCAAGGGCATCTAGGCTACCACGGGTAACATGACATAAACCGTGACTACGGTATCCCGCAATCGTACTAACCCCAATGAAAACGCCTGTCTGGCTGCCGCGCAAGCCTTCCATCGTATAGCCGGCGCGCTCAAACGCTTCCCAACAAGATTCCAGCATGACCCGTTGCGTCGGGTCCATGGATCTCGCTTCCCGTGGTGAGATACCGAAAAATGATGCGTCAAATCTATCGACACCGGATACAAATCCACCTTGACGACAATATGACTTGCCAGGGACTCCCGGGTCCGGATCGTACAGCGCATCGGAGTCCCAGCGGTCCTGTGGTATCTCGCTAATGCCATCTCCACCGCGGTCGAGCAGGTCCCAATACTCCTCTGGCGTGTTCACCCCGCCAGGAAGTCTACATGCCATGGAAATTATGGCAATATCCTCCTGGCGTGGCATTGGAATTCGTAACGCTGGGGGCTCAACTTTAGGATAGGGTTTCTCGGTGTTGGCGAAGTACGCGGCCAGTGCCTTGATAGTGAAGTGCTTGAATATGATGGCAGATGACACCGGCCGGTGCAGCAGATTCTCAAGGTCCGTCTGCAAACGGACAGCACGTAATGAGTCGCCACCGATCTCGAAGAAGTTCTCCTCGATGCCGATGCTGTCATAGCCCAGAATCTCCGCCCAGATAGTCAAAATCTGACCCTCTAGCTCGGTTGTGGGCCGGACAGGAGATTTAATTCCCATCACGGGAACAGGAAGGGCCTTACGGTCGACTTTATTGTTGAGTGTTAGCGGGAACTCGTCCAGTTCGACAAAAAAAAGAAGGTATCATATAGGCCGGCAGGCGTTCGGCCAACCACGGGCGTAAAAGTCGGCCCAGCTCGGGGCGAACTGGGTCATTTCCCACCATGGGCACATTTGCGTACTGCCCTATCTTCTTGCGGACCATAGCTTCCGGGCTATGTAGACTTAGGTCTGGGGTCGCTTTCCCTGAATACCAAAGCAGGGCATCAAAAGCCCATATGCCGCCGGAGAGACTCGGCACCAATGCCATCTGTCGGCCGGACTGGGCGGCGAGCGCCGTGAGATCATACGGATCGATCCACGATGCGGTAAGCGGGTTGGTGACGACGTCGCCCAGAGCGACCGCCAGTCTGTCATGGACTTCGCGTAGCCGACCATTTGGGATGTTGTTCAGCCGCAGTACCTTATCATATTCATCAATCGTAGTGAGCTGATCAAGTGTCCCGTCCCTCCATTCCCGCTCTATCACAGGGTCCTGGGGGACAACGGCCCCGATATGCAAAGTAACATCAAAGCGGTAGCGGGTCATTTCATTGATATAGCGACCATTGCGTAGGGTAATTTCAACGTGATTGATGCGTGGAATCAGGCTCTGCAGATTAGCAAAGAACGTGGGCGAAATTACCAGCTCGGAATCTGACTGCATGGCCTGTTTAGTCCGCCGGCTTAGTTCTGAGGGGGAAAGTTGACCGTTGGAACGGCAGTCAATGACATCGCTATGGAAGGTTTGGAAAAATGATAGACTGCGCAAGTCACCAAGGTATACCCGGCCTTGGCCAACTGCCTTGGTCGCCCATTCAAGAACCGACAAGAGGTAGTCGATACTTGGGAAGTACTGCACCACGGAATTGATTATCACGGTGTCAAAGGCTCCATCCATACCACGCCAGGTGGGCAATGTGTGAGCCGGGCAATGCTCGCATATTACATGCGGTAAGGATGAGAGGTGTCGACGTGTGATCTCTACAGCCTGTTTGGAGGAGTCCACGGCATGGTAGGCGCTGCAATGTGGTGCAATACTAAACAACATCAGACCAGTACCCGAGCCGATCTCGAACACCCGCTTCGGTCCGTAGGACAAGATCCGCTGAACTGAACTCAACTGCCAATCGCGCATCTCACTACTAGAAAACGGGGCTCCGTCATAGCTATTACGCCAGCCAGCGATATTGAACATCTCTTGGACCACCTCATCCCCCTCTACCTTATCCTCTTTATAGACCTGATCCCACACACCCGCCCACTCCTCAAGTGCCGAACCACGCATATGGTTAATATCATCTCCATCTGCCTGTGGAGAATGCTCGCGCACACAGTAGGCAACTAGCCGCTCATCGTGGGTTACTACCAGCGCACGGGAGATGTCCTCATGGTATGTTATGGCTGCTTCGATATCACCTAGTTCAATTCTATAGCCCCGAAGTTTCACCTGGTCGTCAGCACGACCGAGTACAGTCAGCTTGTCAGGTGTGAGGAAGCGTGCCATGTCACCGGTCCGGTACATGGTGCCGGCGTGAAAAGGGTTGTCAACAAAGCGAGACCGAGTTAGCTGGGGCTTGTTTCGATATCCCTGTGAGACACCTGCACCGCCGATACACAATTCCCCCGAGCAACCGGTAGGCACCGGTGTCAAGTCTGGACCGAGCACGTACAGTTGCGTGTTGGCGATAGGTCTGCCGATGACAACGTTGTCTCCTTGAGACACCTTCCATATGCTCGACCACACGGTTGTCTCGGTGGGACCGTACAGATTCCAAACCGAATCACCGCAGACAAGCAGGCGCTCGGCCAGTCGACGAGGAAGCGCTTCCCCACCGCATAGTATCTTCGCCAGTCGTGGTTGACCGTGCCAGCCCGACTCCAGCAACATCTGCCAGGTGGTTGGTGTACCCTGCATCATGGTGATCCTGTGTCGCTCCATTAATCCCAGCAAGGCGTGGGTATCCAGGGTCTCATTGGCCTTCGCGATGACTGTCGTGGCGCCACAAACGAGAGGCAAGAACAGCTCCAGAACAGCAATGTCGAAGGAGAAGGTGGTAATGGCTAGCAACCGATCCGCCGCACCGCAGCCCGGTTCTCGCCGCATGGAGCACAAGAGGTTGCACACGGCACCATGGCTGACCTCAACACCCTTTGGTTCACCCGTAGAGCCGGATGTGTAGATAACATACGCAAGGTCGTCTCCTCCCACTTCGATTTTCAGGTTCCCGCTGTTGACTCCCGAGTTATTGCCTCGTGCCTCATCAACGCTTAGGCATGACGCTTTCCAGGCCCATAAGTTCTCCGGCGTGGGAGTACGGGTGATGACCAGGTCTGGATTGGCATCGTCGATGATCCAGCTAATTCGTCTCGCAGGGAAGTTTAGGTCGATCGGAACATAGGCAGCGCCAGTCTTCAATACTGCTAGTACCGCTACAACGAAGTCGATTGAGCGGTCCAGGGCCACGCCAATGAGGCTCCCGCGCCCTATGCCTCGATCCAACAGAGCCCGGGCCAGGCGATTCGCATTGTCGTTCAGCCCTCGGTAGTTTAGTTCAGAGTCTGCACAAATCACAGCGACATCATTCGAGTAGCTGTCTACAGCGCACTCATAAAGTCGATGAAGACAGTGACCTAGGAACGTTCTGTCTCCGGTGTTGTTGAATTCATCTGTGAGGGCGTAACCCTCGTGCGCGATAATCATGTCCATTTTTCCTGGACGGAGCTTATAGCTTATTATTGCAACGTCCTCTCTACCTGGGTTCTTAAGTATGATTCTTCAGTATTTTTACTCTCGCTAAGAATGCAACTGTTTGGAGAGTAGTAATGGCGCCATCATATATCTATTTATTTCAGTTTTCTGATCTCCTATAGATGAACTCCTTCGGCCTGAGTCGCATCACCCACTTTGTTTCTTGCCCTCGGGGTGACTGTCTTGCACTACCTCAGAGAAGTACATGATTGGAGAGTGACTACCCACACATACGCACACTGTATCCAGCGACATACTTCCCGTAAACTACTTCGGGTACTCGGCTCGGTAGGAGACTCGGGAACGATGTCTCGGATTCTAAGGCCTAAGCAGGTACTCGACTAAGGAGGCCATATTCATGATAAAATCGATGTTAGTAATGAAGATATATGGGTATAACCCAACATTGGGATACTGATTTGCTTGATCGAAATGATCATTCTCGCATAGCAGCAACTATGTTATACAAAGAGCAAGGTGGACTTGAACCCTAAGAGCAATATTCAAAAAGAATCACCCCCGGGGCCTTTGGTGCTCCATTCAAGAAAATATGAGTACCAGTACTTCTATCATCATTGGTTTAGTAAATAGACTTTTTATCTATCCTTTCTATGTTCGAGTCAAAATGACAGAGTCTCTCGCATTTCGGATTTTTCAGTACTACATATGTGAGATGTCTACGGCAGGTTTTAACCGCCATCGCGCCAACCCATATAATTTCTTTACCGTCTAGTTCACTGCCTTGCTTTTTCGCTACATGGTTCCTCAGCTAGGGAACTTTCCCTGTTATTCTCATTACAGGCTTCTTCGTATAACAAGATGCCAGCCCTAATTGATCTAGAACCACTCAAAGACGAGATGATCGCTCTCTTTTATAACAACAATACTATTGAGAATAGGGAATGACTACTAATACCCGCTTTTTACTAATAAAACTTTAGGTATATCTACCGCTGGCCGCAGTAGTCAACTAGTCTATGTAAATTATTATAGTATCCTCGTAGTATTTTATACACCTATCACATGACTTACAGGTATTATTTATCCTACACAAAGTGGTGATCGGTAACGCCATAATGTATTTTCAAAAGGGTCCCTTCCAGTTTACTAACATAATTAATTACAATACCACCAAAATACTATGTATTTTTGAGGATCTAGAAATTGTATTTTAATTACCGACGTCTATAGATCCATACAAATCTAGCAATTAGACTGATTTCTGATTTATCTTGCTATTTTAGCGAGAAAATGGGATGATAGACTAGCACCCCGGCTCCAGGACTATAGGTGTTGAGTACAACATACTAATTTTCTGCCAGGCAAAAACCCCGGTTGGCGCGATGGTGGTTAAAACCTGCCGTAGACGTCTAGGGTCTCACAGAATGACGTAGGAAGGTAGTTTGATCTACAGAATATGTAACATGTTCAATATGGAAACTACATAGAGTCTATATAAACTTTGTTCAGTTGTGTTACTTCTTTTCTCAAGGTTTTGTTTTGGCTACACAGCTATGTACATAGCTGCGCGAAGCCACTACTGGGATGTCTTGATTCAAGACGTAAAGGGTCTAACTTTGCTCATGGGCCAATGCATATATGTAATCCTAAAGCTCGAGTATAAATCCACTCTCCTCTCCCCTAGTTTGAACCTATACAGATCTAAGGGGAAACACAATGTCCCATCTCACCTACTACAACTATGACGGCGTCGGTATCCGAAACAGAGAACGATATAGCTACAGCCAAGCAGTGCGCATTGCTGATCGCATCGAATGTTCTGGTCAAGGTAGACTTGAATCTATTCTCGATTAAAGATACCCTAACAGAGACTCGCAGGCGGATGGGATCCAGCAACCGGGGAGCTAGACAATGATGCCAGGGCACAGATCGACCAAGCCTTTAGGAATGTTGAATTAAACCTCAAAAATGCGGGAGGGATGGGATGGGAACAGGTTTTCCGCGTCAAATCATACCATGTCTCGATTGATAATAGAACGATTGAGACAATGGTCCATAATTTGAGAAAGTACATGCCGAATCATAAGCCAGTGTGGACATGCATCGGTGTGACTGGGCTTGCGGAAGATTGTATGAAGGTTGAAATTGAGGTTGTGGCGCACGATCCGAAATGACCTTTATTTAGTCCATCCTTTGAGAATATCAAGTTATGTCTATGATATATTGTATGTCAATGATTGACTACTACATACAGTGGGACCTCCGAAATATTGGGCCAAACCAAAGTACCCAAATAGACCGCCCTCTATACCGCCTTCTTTTTATTTATTCTGCCACGGGTACCGCCTGTCATTTTAATTATTCTGCCACAAGAATACAGGGTGGCATAAGCGGCCAAGTGATATCTTTTCAGTGGTCTTTCAAATGGTATATTTAGTAGTCTTCTCAGATATCATCAGCATCACAGCCTTATATCACCTGTATAGAAGCTAACTATATTCGGAGTTTTAGACTAGGAGAACTGGCAGAATATAAAAAAAAGGCAGTACACAGGGCGGTATATCTAGGTACTTTGGTTTGGCCCAATATTTCGGAGGTCCCACTGTATATACGCGGAGTGCCTAATTACAATATTCCCAACAAAATTCATAACAAAATCGTTATTTGCGCAGACTCGGATCACAGAACACAGACAAGGAAATGCAGATGGGGGGAAATAGCAAAAGAAAGTCAGGGGGGGAAAAAGGTAATGGCATGATTCTGAGCTTCCGATCTCCCCATTTGGGGCTCTATCTGTGGGGATGCCTATCCTGACAAACATAATCCAAACAGTAGACGGATAACAGAAGAAAGATTTATTGGAAGAAGGGAATATATATACGACCAGATGCGGATAGCTCCATCCCGTTTAAGCAAGACACATCTAGGAAGAGACATACTTTCCACTGATTAGCTTGCGTGTGGTTGGAACGCCCAGCCAAGGAACGAACGGCTGGGACGTACGACCCTCGTCGGCGAAAGGGTCTGCTTCCATCTGCTCTGCCTCTGAGGCAGCACGACTGATACCTAGCGGAGAAGCAGATTCGGCGTTGCGAAGTTCGAATTTCGCTTCGACGATACCCTTCCGAGGTCCAGAGGTGGACGTCACGAAGCGGACGAGGAACTTTCCCTCTGCACCTGGGGTGGTGGGGGCCTTGACTTCCAGATCGGGAATTCTCCATGTGACGGTGGAGGTTTTGCGACGGAAGACGGCGCCGGTATTGGGGTACATGGCGGCGCTTGCGGCGTGGGCGACAGACTCGCGCGGCTGCCCGGTATTTTTGTCCTCGGCTGCGGTGTCCAAATTAATAGTCAACACCAGGTTCTTGAGGGTAATTGACTCCGCTACATTGGAGATAAAGGATGGGTTGAGCGTATAGTAGATAATAGCACTGGCCTGTAATTCTTCCAGGTTCCACACTGGCTTGAATATCACGGGGCAGTAGGCCGAGGGGTTGGCTGGGTCGATATGCAGTTGATACTTGAATGCAACTGTCGGCATGGAACGGGAGATGCTGCCCAGCTGGATATCGTATTCGCCTCTCTTGTCGTCACCAGCATCTTTGGCAACCTCCTGGACAAAGTGGGGATTGGCCGCTACCTTTTCCAGCACTTGGAAATTGTCTAGTCGGATGCGCGTATAGTCTGCCATACCAGGTGTGGGGTTGTATGCTAGAGCAAGCTCACCAACGGCGAATGACTTGGTGACAATACCCTCTGAGAACCATGCACTGATGGTCTCAATGACCGAAGCATTCAGCCCCGATCCATACAGATCAGGATGAACTGAAGGCCCCGGGCCGTGCATGGTGTGTCCGGACCGAACAGACGTAGTATCTGACATGGTGTGATCATCCGTACCAACGCTGGGGGCAATGCTAGGGGAGGTAATATTCCTGATTGGCGAGGTGGGCTGCTGGGACTCTGGTTTTGTCGTAGACAGCGGAAGCTCATTGCCAGGAGAAGCAATAAACACAGTATTGCGAACATCACGGCGTCCGCGAATGGTGCCTGCATTGCGTCTCATTCCTGTCTGCGGAGCTCGCATTCGGAGGGTATTTGCCATATTATCCATGGCCTGTTTCGCCTGGCTCTCATCTTCGAAGATGGGCTGATCTCGAATCGTTAAATTCATACCAGACTCATCTAGGCCCGCTGCCTCATTTTGGGCTCGCGTGATCTCGTCAACTGTTCCAGGTCGCTGGGTGTACCCCTCTGAATCAACCTGTGGCTGATTGGCATGGTTATTGGTGAGCTCAAGGCTTTCTGGGGCAACCCCATTTCTGATTGTCTCTGGGTGCGCTTCAGGAATGGTTGCCACAGTATCCAATCCGGTGCGATCATGCGACACACTAGGGTTCCGCAAGGACGATTGATCGGTGAAGGATGTCCCCGGACGGTCAGAAGCGGTCGCGGGGGGAGATTCTGGTATTTGCAAATCGCGAGATGAGTCGGCTCGCTTGAATGCAGCAAAGGGACTACGCTTCTTCTCTGCCTTTCGGTCGAAAGATCCAGTCGAGGGTAGGGCAACGCTCTTTCGCCTGTTCATAACAGTGCCAAGACGTCTCAATCCCCCAAGGGGAGTATGCCGTGGCTGTGCTTCCGGTGCTAGATAAATCGTTAGAACTTGCGTCTAGAGCGAGATAGTAACCCAACCGTAACACTTACCTGGCGATGTCTCAGCGATGGCGTGTTGTCTCTCAGATGCCTCTGAGAGTTGGCTTGCCGCATCATCTTGGATGCGCGGAGGGGGCGGAAGCGGTGCTTCTGATCGCGGTGTGGAGAACTGATCCTCAACAGGCGCAGTCGGTGTCCGGTCAGGTCCAAGTTCAAGTGTGGAAGGGGTCTCTGCCCGTTCGGTCTGTCTTCTGGGGACGGCCTGCGTCACAGGGACACGAGGGCCCGCCATTCTAGCAGCAAATGTCTTGATTTCATCTGCCGTTTCCACATTGAGAAGCACGTTCAAGCAGCTTTCAGCGGCCTGGCGACCGCGCTCCACTTGGTCCACCTCGTGTGTCTCCAATTGTGTTAGAACATCCCGAAGGTGGTTGAGCCGGGTCTCGTCGGCGGCCTGAAGTTGCTCGTAAACAAAGGGAGCCCGCGAATCCCATTGCTGATGCACTTCCTCGGCGTTGGCAATCTCGCTAGCAAGTTTCTCTGCGCCTTTCGCACCCTTCGCCCTGGCCTTGTCTACCTTCTTCTGCGCAGCCTCCACATTCTTCGCCAGCCCCGCCAGATTACTCTGGATACCGGGCATCGACTTCATCTCTGAATTCTTGCTGCTAAATTCCCTTAGGGGTCGTTCGACATCCTCCTCTATCTTGTTCGCCAGGGTCTCATGCGATACGGCGAGTGTTTCGGTGGCACTAATAATGCGTTGCCAGGGGATTTGGAAAATGCTAGGTTCACGGGTTAGTTTCATTATCGGTCGTACAAGCACTTCAATTTTCCAGGGAAAGGCCAACTTACCCAAGAGCAGCTCCATTGTCTAACTGTGGCCGGTGTGCTAGCTTCCGCAGCCCTTGGGCGTATGCTTCTTCAACGCGACGTCGTTCCTATCGTCAATTTGTTAACGCCAATGTCGCGCCTTGTTGCAGATCCAATTCTAGAAATCTGATCGGATCGAGTCACAAAATGCCATACCTGTAGGTAATCCGCAATATCCACATTGATCTTATTTATGAGTTTAATGCGATCGCTTAGGACGGTTGTAGCTTGGCCGGGATGCAGGGTGGCCTAAATGAAAGAAATATCACCAATGGTCAGCATTTAGATACTGTGCTGGCTAACCACAAAGCTCGGCTTGCTCAATCTTACCAGCAGCGTTGGGTACTCTTGCCGTGAGAGGTCCATGATTCAGATCCCGGGGTATTGAACAAGGTAGCGCATGAAGCGCATAACATGAAAGAGAAAGCCAAGAGATTCCTACGATCCTCGCGGCGAGAACAGTCCAATCAAGTAAGCGAAATGAATGCGGGATCGAGACTTGAATGCCAGTGTCAGTTGGTAGCGTGTCATTCAATGTTGGCCGAGGACGGAATGGGGATGGAATGACGGAGGATGTTATTGTAATACCGTAACATGTGGTATTAGATTCGTTCCATTGCCCGAAGGGCTGTTATTTGTGTTACAGTACCGTAACCATCCCTTGATTGATCACATGACATCATCCATGCGGTTGATGATTGGAGCCTGGCTGCCTTAGGTTGTAATCTGATAGTTGACCAAGTTCTCCATGACAGAATTGGTCTCCACCTATATTTACACATGTTGTATGTATTATCTTTCGATTATTAAATATACGCTGTCACAGAACTTCACTGCAGTACAAGTTAGAAGTCATACTACCTCAGTTAACAGTGGTTCTTGTCCACCATGTCCTGGAAAGACAATTTTGGGTTCACAGACCGGTTGCGAGCCATACAGTCTCTGTGAGTTAATTTTCTGATATATATCGACATGAGCACTGAATTAATTTTGCATGTAGCACGACAGCTTACCAGCAGGCTTCTTCTTCGCCTACCTCTGCATTTGCAGAAGCTATGGCCCAAGCCAAGCGAGTCGAAACCGAGGCGTTTGATAAGGCGACCTCGAAAGTGAGTTATGCGCCTTCTACCGGGAGGTGTGGGTTGCGCGTGTTTGCGGTGGTGGTGGGGTCTTGGCTGGTGTGGGAGTGTTTGTCGGTGTGGTGAAGAACTTTTCAACTGAGACTTATTCCATCCAGAACGCATATGATTATATCTGCCAACGGGCAATTGATGAAGCTGAATTAGCATCATCCAAAGAGCTAGACACTAGCAACCTACAGCATGTAGAGGATAACGATGAAGACCCAGAGACGTCAACTAGGCAAGTGATCGGCCAATATCGGTCTTGTTTTGACCACTATGCTGGTCTCCACTCCTCCATCTACAGATCAAAGTTGGAAGATGGGACCGTTCGAGCAGTGAAAGTCACTATTCCCCATATGATGATAGCCCCGCATGATGCTCACCGTGAAGCACGGTTGCTGCGTGAAGCTTCCCACGACCACATAATTCCATTGATCGAGACGTTTAACCTTGATGGTGGGCGATTTGTCTTGGTATTTCCTTTTGTGCGATATGACTTCGAGCAGTTGCTCCGGCGAGACATGGTAACTGCTGCTCAAACACGGTCGATTCTGCGAGATCTGTTCCATGCCCTTACCCATCTCCACAGCATGGGTATACTTCATCGGGATATCAAGCCTTCCAATATTCTTATGGACTCTCCTAATGGACCAGCCTATTTGGCAGATTTCGGCGTTTCGTGGAAAGAAGACGATACAGGATCTGAGCCACACACGCAGAAAATCACAGATGTGGGCACGACCTGCTATCGACCCCCAGAAATTCTATTTGGATTCAAAAGATACGGGACATCCCTCGACATGTGGGCTGCCGGCTGTGTAGTGGCAGAAGCCATTGCCGTCGGCCACCAGCAGCTTTTCGACTCCGGGCCTGTGGGCAGCGATCTATCGCTGATTTTCTCCATCTTCAAATTACTGGGCACTCCGGACGAACAGCGCTGGCCGGTAAGCTTCACGTCTGTGAGGACTGGAAAGGACATTATTAACCATTTGACAGGAAGTGAAGGTCTTGCCAGATTGGGGAAAAGTGGAATTCCATTCTTTCCCCACGCAGCGATGGGATGACATCCTCCCGGGTGCATCGTCGAATGGCCGTGATTTAGTCAGCAATCTATTGCGCTATGAGAGCAGCGAGAGACTCTCAGCAGCGGAGGTATGTGACCCCTGGTGCCTTACAACAACCTCTAACAATAGATTTAGGCCCTTGCCCATCCATATTTTGCTCAGAGTTGAATCAAATGGTATGACATGGGTGGATGGGCTACGCCACACTCTTCTCTGCGCCTCGGGTTATCACAAGTGGATCGTGGAAGCCTTGGAGTGGACACTTATTAACGGTGCAAATGCATACTTTCAAGTTCTATGCATCAGATGGAGTACCAAAATATAGACTACTATAATCTTGTAGGAAATGATTGCACATACTCTGTCCATCCTCCATGTACGGAGTACAACATAGGTAATAATTGTGGTTTCCGTAACCCCTGGGGACGTGCATAAGCACAGTGCATGAAAAATTTGGAAATTAAAACTGAATTTTCGGCAACGCCGGAAATTACAAGTGATCAATTAAATTCAGTTATGGTTAGGGTGAAACAACCATATACAGTCTGTGCCCCCCGGACCCGCGTGCCTAGATTTTAGCGAATGGGTTGGGGGCGGGCAAATGGGGCTCGCAGGAGCCGGATGAGATTTGTTTCCCGTTTGCCAAGTTCTCGCAAATTAGATACTGTATTAGGAATATAGTGTACTAGACTATACATATGTACTTTATACTACTCCGTACTCTGTACATAACTAGAGTATTCTGTTCAAAAAAAAAAAAAAATAGAACTACAAGTTGATCTCTTCACAAAGAGAAACAAAGTAAAAAGAGGGCCGTGGGGTATCTCTCCTTTCGGGTCAGGTACCATTTTACCTATCTAGCCAATCAGGATTAAATAAACAATTGATCATCATTACCTATTTAGGTTAGTCTGTTATCTATACACACAGGGTCCTAAAGATCTCATTTCGGCTCTACGCCTTTACCTTTTCTTTCCTTTCCATTTCTTTTTTGTACGACCTGGAAGTCGACGTCCTTTCTTTTTTTTTTATTGACTTGACAGCTGTGCTTGATCTCAGTCCATTCTTTCTATCATTCCACAAAACCCAGCCACGATTCTCGGACATTACTCGCGTTGGAATCTTGGGTTATCCCTCTCTTTATCTTCTCCCTAACCGCTCCCATCGCCACTTCACGATATCCTGGGGATACTGGAGTTGACAACATGCACGGGCATGCGCACCACAACCATGCACGCAATGTGGAGGAATTAGAGGAGCGAGGAAGTGTTGAGGAACGAGGAGTCCTCGAGGAACGAGGAGTCCTCGAGGAGCGAGGCGATGTCGTGATCGTTTACAAGACCATGGAACCGGACTTTGAAGGGGAGGTGGGAGGTTATGTAACTGGCACCCAACATGACACTGCGACAAAACCCCACGCCGGTCTTGGTGATCCTGTCAGCGCGCCTACCAGAACCACAACCGAGTCTGATGAGGAGACCACGACCAAGAAGGAGAAACCAACCACCACCAAAGAGACCGTGGCCCATACCACTCATGAAACTAAAGAGACCACCGAGACGACCAAGGCCGAAACGACCCACAAGAAAGCAACCACAACCAGTGAGTCGGAGGCTTCGATGACAACAACCTCCTTTGTGACTTCGGCATCGTCCGCCTCGGAATCCTCCCGGGATGTCAACAATCTCCTCGCAACTTCCACCGCATCGGCCTCGACCACTGCTATTCCAACTACTGCTTCTGGAGGAATGACTGGTGGCGCCAAGGCTGGTGTGGCCATCGGTGTCATCTTTGGCGTTGGTGTGATTGCTGCCTTGATCTTCTTCTTTATGCGCAAGAAGAAGAGAAGCCAGGAAGGATATCAGAAGGAGAATGAGAAGACCTTCGGTGTCGAAGGCCTGCCAGAGGGTATCGCTGCTTCTTTCCCACCTCCTCCCCCTTCCAAGCCGCAGACTTCGGCACCCCCGCAGCTTAATGTTCGTCCCGTCACTCAATTCGCGCCTGATCTGAGCGGCAGCGGTGCCTTGAACCCGGCCACCGCCAATGCTTCCGGGGGCTTGAGCCCAGCCACCGCTGTTGTAGGTGCTGCAGCTGGAGCTGGCTCAGTCGCCGTCGCCTCTCGTAATCTCACTGGCGAATCGCCGCCTCCTACTCCGCCCAAGTCCGGTGAAGGTAACTCCGACCCATTCAGTGACCCTGTGAATCCTTTCAACGCAACCACCAGCCCTGTTACCCAGAACGCGCCTTCCGTTACTGAATCAGCCACCGGACCGTCTGGATCGACCGTCGCAGCTGCCGCGGTCGGCTCCGCAGCCGTGGGTATTGCATCAGGTGCTGCTGCTTCATCTCGAGCATCCAATGATTCCTACCACTCCGCCAAATCACACGGTCATTCCCCCACTGGCTCGACCCAATCCGCGAGCATCCCTGGCGATGCTGCCGCTGGCTCGGCTGTTGCTGCCGGCGCCGCTGTTGTAGGAGCTGCTGGCGCAGCAGGCGCCATGCCCGCTGGGCCACCACCCCCTAACAATGTTTACCGTGTGCAATTGGATTTCAACCCCTCTATGGAGGATGAGCTCGGCCTTCGCTCAGGAGCGCTTGTGCGCTTGGTGCATGAGTACGATGATGGATGGGCTCTCTGTATGCGTCTTAATGGCTCTCAGCAAGGAGTCGCACCGCGTTCTTGCCTATCTGCTCGCCCTGTGATGCCTCGCTCCCGCCCACCCCCAGGCCCTCCCGGCTCTCGCGGCCCGCCCATCATGGGCCCTGACGGTCGCCCAATGATGCATGGAGGTCCGCCCGGTCCAAGATTCTATCCTCAGGATGGCCGTCCTAGATCCCCCGGTAACTCTGGCGTCTCCGGACCTCCGCCTTCGCGCCCTTACCCTGGTCCCGGATCTGCTGTCCAGTTCCCCCCAGTTCCCCGTTCTATGTCTCCAGGGCCTGGTGGTATGCCTGGCCCTCGCTCCATGTCTCCGGGACCAGGACGACCGGGTCCTCGCTCAATGTCTCCTGGACCTGGCGGTATGCCTCGCTCCATGTCTCCGGGACCAGGGCGTCCGGGCCCTCGCTCGATGTCTCCTGGACCTCGCGGAATGCCCGGCCCGCGCTCGATGAGCCCTGGTCCATATGGACCCCCCGGAGTGCAGCGCCCTGTAATGCCTGTCAACCAACGCCAACGCAGCAATAGTGCCAGCGGCAACGCTGTTCCTCCCATAGCAGTACCGGCTGCGCCTCCAGTTTCCAGCCCGTTAGCTGCTCCCGTTCCTGCCCCTGCCCCTGCCCCTGTTGCGCTGCAGGTTTCGAATCCGCTAGCCGCTGCTGCTCCCACTGCGCCACAGGTTTCGAGTCCATTAGCCACTCCTGATTCTGCCCATGTGGCTCCCGCTGCGACACAAGTTCCAAGTCCATTGGCTGCTCCTGCTCCTGCCCCTGCCCCTGCCCCTGCCCCTGTCCCTGTCCCTGTCCCGGCTCCTGCTCCGGCTCCCGCTGCACCGGAAGTCCCGAGTACACCAGCCGCTCCTGTGCCTGCTTCCGCTGAGTTGCCGATGCCAAGCCCCTTAGTCGCTCCTACTCCTGCTCCCACCACCGAGCTTCCAGCCCTCCTGAGTTCCCCGCCGACTTCTCCGTCCGGCTCCATCTCGCGGAAGCCCGTCCCCACTCGGGACGCTTAATCTGAATGACCCTCGCATCTACATAAAGCCTCAGTCTTATGCGGAACATAGGCATTCCCACTGACGTGTCAGTGCTGCCGCTGGACGGAAATGAGCTTGCCTAATATGACCACATTGTGCGCCTCGATCTTGATATCCCCCTACACCCTGCGTCCGTGACGAACGAACCCTCTTTGAATCTATGCTTTGCGGTGGACTTATATCCCCGCACCTAAATTATTTTATCAGTCTGTTTTGTTTTCATCTTTTGAATCTTTCGTCCGTGTCCTGGATGCCGTCTTCTCTGTATCTCCACTGGCATACATATAATGATAACAAAAGGCCGGCCGTCTTTCCATATCTACTCTCTCTTTCTTTTTTCGTTGTGTTGTAAAACAACCCCTTTTTTTATCTCTTTTTCTCTTCCAATCGAAGTTGCAAGCATCTTCTTTGAGTTCCTTTCTTGATTGTTATCGGTCTCGAATAGTATGCGTGTCACGCTGAGATGAGCTGGAATACCCGGACCTGTTCCAACACAGATAGTCTACATATCTATGTAGAATTTACTGAAGAATCTTACCATCTCCATGCCTTGTCCATGCATTCCTAGCCTGCACTATATATTCAATGGGGGTGAGTACCGAAGACGTAGTGACTCGTCCACTTCAGATGCAAGAGATAACGGCTGTACACACCGTGAAAGGAAAGTCATCTACAGCCAAGATGTATCTCGATCTACGTGATCACTTAATCAGAATCCGATACAAAAGTCTCACATTACTCTCTCCTTCACATCTAAAATCCATACATATCAAAACAGTCTTGGTGAAAAGATAGAATCAAATCACACTGGCACCACGGGTATAAATGAAATCCACCAACATACATAGCCCCATCTTCCAATCACTCACGCCTTGGCCTCAATACCACTTTCATCGCTATCAAACTTTGCGCCGGCGACGTGCACATCAGCAGCACTCACACGACGGACAGCCTCCTCAAGATACTCGGGTTTCAGCTCGCCATGTTTATCGTAGCGGTACGGTTCCTTGATAGAGAGTGTAACGGCGTTGAAGACGTTAGTAGACTTCTTAAAGATGGCATCCATCTCTTCCAGGGAACGGTAGCGAGTCTCAGGGAAGAAGAAGTATACGCAGGGGAACATGAATGCGTTACTGATGGTTGTTAGTTCACGTTCTTGGTTAGTTCGGGGCTTGGGGCATCTTACATGACGGCAAAGATGACATAAGTCTTGTATCCGATATTTTCGAATGCAACGGGTGTGATCATCACAACCATGAAGTTGAAAATCCAGTTGGCACTGGTTGCCAGTGCGTTTGTTGGAGCACGGATTCGAAGCGGCACGATCTCGGCAGGGTACAACCAGGTCATTCCGAGCCAACCGATAGCGAAGAAGGTGTTGAAGACGAAAAGGAAGACGGCTTGGCCGATACCGGCTCGGCTATCATTTAGTACAGTTAGGCGATAGTTGGTACCGGCTAGGACAGCCATTGAAAGGGACATTCCGGCGGCCTGGTAACCATTGATTAGCTAGGATATTGAAGGTGTGAAGGGGTTGACCTACGCCGAACAGCATCAGTGGGCGACGTCCAGCTTTCTCAATGATATAAATCGGAATAAATGCAGCCAACAGATACTCCGTGCCGTTGCAAGCAGCTAGCAACTTTGGAAGGTTGCCTTTTGCCAGACCGATTTCGGCGTACAGTTGAGGTGCCTAGTGGAGTGATTAGTATAGGGCTAGGATCTGAGGGACGGGAAGTAATCTCACATAATAGGTGATGAGATTAATGCCGGAAATTTGCTGGAACATCTGGTTGACATAGGCAAGTGCCACGCGATGGAATTCTCGATACTCGCTCATCTTGAACAGACTTCTATAAGAGCCCTTGTTCATTTCAGTGACAGTTTCTTGAATGGCGATAAGCTCATTCTTGATGTAAGGGTCATCCCGAGATTTCTCATTCAGACATTCAAGAATCTCCAAAGCCTCATCGTTGCGGCCTTGCATGACAAGCCATCTAGGAGATTCGGGCAAGTTGAGAATAGAGCAGAAGATGATAATGGCAAAGACAATCTGGAAGGCTAGAGGGAACCGCCAGGCGACCTCTTTGTCTCCGATGAACGACATGCCTAATTCAGGATTCAGTAATTGTATACATAATAGTAACTTGAGGGTGTCTTGTAAGATGGTATTTGACTTACCGTAGTTAATCCAGTAGCTAAGAGTAATACCTCCTGTGATCAGCATACCCTCGATCATCACCATCTTTCCTCGATCGTGAGCCTTTGATGATTCGGACTGCCAGGTTGGTACAGTACTTGTATTCATACCATTACCAACACCTGTGACAATTCGACCAACAATGAAATGAGGTAGGGAATAAGAGGTACATTGCAATAGGGCACCAGTAGCCATGATTACACAGCCACAGAAGATAGTCCTCCGTCGACCAAGCGGGTTACCGATGAAGATAGTCAAGATGGCGCCAATGAAACATCCCAGGTTATATGATGCAACTGCAATGCCTTGATTCAAACTGCGCTGCGATCGGAGGGCCTGGTGAGCCGCGCTATTGCTGGCGATACTTTCGTCTTTCGGATTGATAGCGGGGAAGTATTTGATAAAGGAAGGTAAGTCTAGTAGACCACCCGTAACACCTTGATCATAACCAAAAAGTCTTGTAAAGGTTAGTTTTTGTTTCTTTTTTTTTTTTTTTTTTTTGTCTTTTTTTGATCATAAACAAAAAGTTTTGTAAAGGTTAGTTTTTTTTTTTTTTTTTTTTTTTTTTTTTTGTCTTTCTTTTGTTTTTTCTAATGTTCTGGGGGAAATAATATCATACAAGAAATCAAGACTTCCAAGGGAACTGATAGCCAAGTTGAGAGATCGGCCTCTCCAGCCAAAGAACTTTGGAATTCCGAACATGATGCCTGGCAAAAACGAGAAACAAACATAATTAAAAGATGCCGATCAGCAGGTTATATAACTTCCAAATCTTCGGATTGACAAAAGCGGTAATCCGAGAAGGACCGGGGTGTTCTTGGTGTATGGGGCCAGCCAAGATACGGGGAAGGCGTCAGGGCGCGGGGTGAAATTTCCTGGGGGTGATTTTATTGGGGGTCACATTTGGGGGGTTGATATTCTGACTAGTTAGAAAGGTTTTTTTTCTAAACTAATTAAATCATTTCAAAGGAACGTGCGTATTTGTTTTTTATATTATCGGTTAAGCACTGCCACCATTTTATAATATAAAAGAAAATATAAGATAAAATTGTAATGGCCAAGCCAGCCAAGTCAGCCAAGACTAAAGCAACTATCCGGTAACAAATAAGACCAATTCAACCATATAAAATAGCTCAAATCCTCGGCTTTGTTTCATTTCAAATACGCCAAATACGGAAATTCTTACAAAAGTACTGAGGCTCCGTTTTTTCCGAGATCTAAATAGGTTCAGATAATATATTTGAGGACGTCAGCGGCACATGTGGCTTGCTGGCTTGCCCTAAAGAAAAAAATAATAAAATAATAAAATAATAAAAAATAACATTTACACCTTTTCTTTATCCTCTCTGATACTTTCAATTTGAACGTGTTCATGGGCCGAATTCAAAGAATTTATGCACTTCCCCTGCTTTTCAATCCAATGTCTACTATATACATTTTGACCAGATGGACTGACTCTAACTTTACCATGGTTAATATCTTGATATTCTTTGACTTGCCCTGTCCAACTTTTGATTATATTCGAGAGTTCAAGCTATCTCTTATCCTTTCTTGTTATTTTCCTTCATCATTTAAATATTCAAGAATAGTAGACTTTGGTGACAACCTTCTGAGACCTATACATTGGTCGACGTTTCAGCCCTGTGAAAGAGACTCATTTACTCCAGGTTCACAGGTCTAATCGGATGGACATTGTGAGACTCCCTCTTTGTCTATTCCGAGGGTTCTATCTTTGAATTTTTGTAATCAATAGCCCTTGTCCAAGTTCGAGTCTCTTTATCTTGCCTTTAAACTTCTTCTATGCACATGTCTCCATTGTTCGGATTCACACTTCTTTTGTTCTACTTGGTCTTATTTCGGTGACCCTCTTTTCATAATGTTTCATCATTTTCTAAGGACTAGAGGTTAACCACATGTCAAACAGGGACAGATATATTGGCCAAAAGGTATATAGCTGCGGTTGTGTCCGTCTCTTTCCATTCCAGCATTCAGCAAACACAACACACCAAATATCATCAACGTTCTTCTTTAATCCTAATCACTCCCATCCATTCACTCTTTCAAAGCACCGTTCCTTCAACGTACACCTTACGTCAACTATAACAATGAGGCGTCTCTGCTGCAGTCTCATTTGTTGCGGGCGCAGGAATGACAAATCCCCAGTCCAGCCCATCATTCGCCTAGTTCCCGACGAGGAATCCCCAGTCCAATCTCCAGTTCAAACCCCAGTCATATCCCCAGTCCAACCCATTATACGCCTAGTTCCCGAAGAGGAGGAACCAAAGGTGAAGAAGTTGACTCTCCATCAGAAGGTAGTAGAAAAAGCCCCCAGGCCACCTAAAGCAAAGCCACCCAAGCCCCTAAAGCCATTGAAGCCAGGTAAAGTCCAGAAGCCGACTGCGCCCAAGAAGAAGGTGAAACCTCAGAAGAAGACCACCAGTAGCAGTGAAGCTACCAGTAGCAATGAGGAATACTCCCTTCCCTCGCCGCCACTTCACAATTATCGCACAGATTTCACACCTGAAATAAGTGGTGTCCATTTGAACAGTGCTGAATATAGTGATATTGAAGTATCAGAAACCTCCCTGGGAAGTGATAGCGAACTTAACAGTGCCGAACATATTGATTTTGAAATGGAAGAGACTTCCCCGGGCGATGGCTTGTTGATCCACTCTCCAGAGGAATTGTTGAACTCCACTCTAGAGGAAATGCTGATGTACTCTGCAGGCATAGCCCAGAAGGGTATGGAGCATGGTAAGAGCTCATCGAACGACACTTCGGAAGTACTTCCCTTCGGGTGGACGAAGGAAGATCAAAAGCCTTCGGCAGCACAAGTCGCCACCTACCGAGCAAAAGGGGCTCAACTACAGCGCTGGTTAGAAGATCCAAACGAACCAAACTGCTATATTTCCCCGATAATGACCACCATAAACGACTTGCTGCAAGCTCCGTCACCCCGTACTTTCGAAGTGGGCAGTGCTGGTTTGGATGACCCGTGCGACCTTATGGACGGAGGCGAACCAGAATCAGTAGGACTCATTACCACGGGGCATCACTACCGCTATACCACGATTTCAGACCGAGTCACGGACCCGAAGGTCCTAGAGGCATTTCAGCGTGAATATGCAAACAATAGCTACGCACATATATGTGGACCAGGTCTTCTTGTTGCTCACTCCATTTTTAGGTACGATAACTTTCAGTGGAATGAGATTGGCCACGCCGTGTACACGATAGACCGTCCCATAGACACATTGAAGTATATTATGTTTAGACACGTCATCAATGAGGAGACTGAACCATATATATTGAAGGTACTCTACCCCAGACTTGGACTTCGTTTCAAAATTCAGCAATTTGAGCCATGTCAGAAAATCGAACGTGGCACCCCTGAGTATGAGGAACTGCTCGGCACAAAGTTGGGCAAAGCAGCTGCTATCCTTCTCATCTCATCTCTCCCTAGAGGTACGAGACGTATCGCTCGAGCGGTCATTTGGAATGTCGGCGGCAAAATTATGGTAAGATTTGAGGTTGAGTCCACCACAGATGAGGAAATACCTGGAGATCCTAAAGAAGCTCCTGGAGAGGCACCTGACGATCATTCATATGCTTCAGATAATTTATATGAAGAATCGGAAGGCGGGTAATTTGACTTACAGTATTTATTTAGTTTGGGATATCTTTTTGTTATTTTTTGCCCATCTAATCTAATGAATTGAGGAAGAAATCAAAGTGTAAAAGAATAGCCATGGCTTCGTTTCTAACACAGTTTCTATATTCAACTAGTTTTAAATCTTCTAAAAAAGTCTTATGTGGAATATTGCAGCTACATACCCCATAGACTTGAGAAGTGCCCTTTTTTTTTGCCTAATCTAGATATATCACTAGTGGCGGAATCTAAACCTAATTGGGATTAAGACAGCGGGGTCTAAACCCAAACGGGAACTGGGACTGTGGAAGGCACCACGGAGTAAACCATTATACCGTGGTGCCTTCCAAGGTTTACTCTCCTTCCTATTTATCGCTCCTTCTTTATATTCCTCTCATTTCAATTTTCTTCCCTTCTTCTCTCTCTCCCTTTCTCCCTCTTCTCTATTCCGTAGTTGTTACTATTCTTTCATCGTGAGTATAATTTGGAATCTGTTGAATTCTTATCTCAATTAATATATATCAAGTTCTCAAGATGGACGACCAAGTCAAGTCTCGCCGAAAGGACAACCCGACGGTTGTCGGCCACGCAAATTCTCGCGCGAACTTCAAGCAAGTGCAAATCGCTGGTGGATGGGCACCCGGCATGGATACCAAAGTGGACTACTCGGATGAATTCGAATTCGGTGGTTCACTCGGAACCTTGGCACTTATGATTGGCTTCCCGCTGCTGATGTGGTACATGTGGATCGGTGCTGCCTACTATGATGGGAAGCTACCTCTGCCGCAAAATGGGGAGTCCTGGACGGACTTTGGAAAACATCTGTGTTACCTTGTTTACACCGGTGCATTTCCGCACCTTAAGGCATGGCGCATCTACTGGACATACTACATCTTCGAGGCAGCATGCTATCTCTTCATGCCTGGGTACACTTGCCATGGGAAGCCTCTTCGCCATCTGAGAGGTACGCAGCTGGAGTATTATTGTTCAGCCTACACTAGCTTGTACTTCACAATCCTCATCATGGCCATTTTGCACTGCATTGGACTGTTCCCAATTTACACTATCCTGGATGAGTTCGGCCCTCTGATGTCTGTGGCCATTCTTTCGGGGTTTCTTGCCAGTTTTTTCGCTTACTTCTCTGCATTTGCTCGCGGTGCCGAACATCGCATCACTGGTTACCCAATCTATGATTTCTTTATGGGAGCCGAACTCAACCCACGTTTGTTTGGGATCCTGGACTTTAAAATGTTCTATGAAGTACGTATTCCATGGTTCATGCTCTTAGGTTTGAGCTGCGCAGCTGCCACTCGCCAATATGAAAGCTACGGATACGTCTCTGGTGAGGTTTTGTTCCTTCTGATGGCGCATTTCCTCTACGCCAACGCCTGTGCAAAGGCAGAACACCTCATCACCACAACGTGGGACATGTACCAGGAGAAACTAGGATTCTTGTTGATCTTTTGGAACATGGCCGGTGTCCCTATGTCTTACTGTCACTGCATTCTGTACCTGGCGAGTCGCCACCCCTCGACGTATGCGTGGAACAAAAATGTATTGGCACTATTTTTCGTGTCATATCTTTGCGTCTACTGGGTCTGGGACACTGCAAACAGCCAGAAGAACGCCTTCCGCATGACGGAGCAGGGAAAAAAGGTCGAGCGCAACACGTTCCCTCAGCTGCCTTGGCGACATGTTCACAACCCAAAAACACTTGTGACGGAGAACGGCGATACTATCTTTGTTGATGGGTGGTATGGACTGGCTCGCAAAATCCATTACAGCTGCGATATGTTTTTCGCTTTGTCGTGGGCACTGATCACTGGGTTTGATAGTCCCCTTCCCTGGTTCTACCCTGTCTTCTTTGCGGTCATGATTGGCCATCGTGCGATGAGGGATATCAACAAATGTAAAACCAAGTATGGGAAGACATGGGATGAGTACGAGAAGCAGGTGCCAAGCCTTTTCATTCCGGTGAGTTTTTATTGCAACTTCTTTTTGAAACTATATACTCACTCCTGACAGTATGTGATCTAAGTCTCCCTGACTTATGGACCCCCATGATTATGGTTCGATTGTTTCTGGTTCATTGATGCCCCATGTCTACCTTTTCTGCAACAACAAATCCTGGACCATTACCTACAGATCAGATAGGTCAAAGAAATCATCTTTAGTTTCAGATTTTAGAGTTCCAAAAGACTTGTAAATCGCGCTATTGTACTATATATCTCGGGAATATAGATGGTTTTGGTAATCCTCCGTATCAGCTCAGCTCTCGGATACTCAAACCTCCGAGGCCGGCAATGGTATGGGCTTTTGTGACTCACCAACCCCACAGTGGAAATTGAATAGAGAAATTCCGCTGGTCGGACATAACTGAAAAGTAGTCTAGCGGATAGTGTGTTGCTAGTAAATTGGTGTGTAGTGCTTATTGAATAAGACGAGCAGGCTACTCGTGGACCATTTTATATTTTATTTGGTCTCCAGTTTGGCCTTCCCAATACCGGACCCAAACATGGATCCCAAAATGACCTTCCATATCAAGCTATATACATCATCAGATCTTCTCGATTAACCCTGGATCTCAGACCTCACCCAGATGGTGAACGCTAGCTACCGTGTCAGCCACACCACTAAACTAAAGTTTGCCACAACCAAGACTCGACTACACACTGACTCTACACTATCCGAGGAGCTCGGTGCAGACGGATTCACCGCAGTGGCACTTGTTGGAGATGGGAAAGATCGAAAGATCGAGGTCATCGGGACCGCAAGTATGAAGAAGTGGACAGATGACGGCCTTTGGATGTCTACCGAAAACGGGCATGATGCAAATCAGGTTGAGGACAAGAACACAGCCCACAATAGATTCGTGGATCAAATGCTTCACCGACATGCCTGTCCTGGAGACTATGAGTTAGCCGTTGTTGCACTTCCGCCAGGTCCACAATACCGCGGCAGAGGCATTGCTGGGCATCTTGTGAAGGCGTGTGAAGAAGAGATTTTGCGGCGGTATCGGGTCAATGGAAAAGATGTGTCGTCTCCGATACGCATTATGATTCGGGTCACTAAAGAAGACACTGGTGCCTACTGGTTAAAACAAGGGTTCACTGTTGTTGGTAGCAAGAGATGTCCTAAAGGGTTCTGGGATTCGTTGGAGGATTTCATTATGTGGGCTATGATGCGAGAATTTTCTACGATATAGATGGTTGAATGTTATTTATGGCGAGGGAATCCAAGAATATACACCTACTATCCATTTTCTTTCAATTCTCTCTACTATTTGGGGGTCAGTTGTGGATGAAGATTGCAAAGTACATTGTCTTGCGCCAGAGCCACACCCATGGCAGCAAGCATGTATCCGAGTAATTTTCGGGCACCAACATTGATCAGAGCTGTATCAATCAAGATAACGTCAACGGACAGAAGAAAAGAGACATCTGTCGCCAAAATGTGGAATGAATATGAAGTATTGTGCTCTAGTTCCAAGTTGGGACTATTGTAATGCTAAACATATACTTACAGCGAGCAAGTCTAGGTAATTAGTAAGACCACATAGTTCCCTATCATCCATGCAGTTTATAATCCGCTGAAGCACAGGTCTACAAAAGAGGTATTTTTGGTCCCCGATGACAACAGAATGTGTGACTATTTCTGCTGCCTCCGCCTTCAACGCGGTAAGATCAGGCCGTTGTGTTCAGAGATCCAATGCGGAGAATCAAGTTGGAAGATCTGAAATATAAACCGTACGTATTGAAATCCGAAATATCCCTACGATGGAATGTTCCATAACACATCTGCTGAACTGAGTCGCAGTTGGAAGTTTAAGTTGGGCAAAAGGTGCAGACCTCGGGAGACTGGCGTTCTTGGTCATCTCTCTTGACTTGATTCACTTCATATCTACCATAGGTACATATGTATGGTATACCTTAAACACATACAACCTTTTCGCACAATTACAATATTTATCCCTAATGATACATATGCACGTACTTATATGGTCAGTATTTTCTCTTTTTTCCCTTCCCGCTAGTTTTAGATGATGGTGCACTCTCAATGCTTCTGCATATGAGTATGGGAAATCCAACTACCCAAGCACAGTATGGTAAAAACTAGATTGTTCTCCTTGATTGAGGGGTTATTTTTAGGAAGCATAAAGCCCATAGTTATGTATGGGAGATTGAACGGGCTCAACAACTTTCTCACCAATTTAGAGATCATAGATCTATAGGGCGAATGCGGCGATATATATTTAGATTAATGCATAAAAATTCAGCCAACAATCAATTCCTTTGAACCCATAGTTTATTGGAATTATTCACATATCAATTATATCGTATCATCGAAATTTTTTTGAACCAGAATGGTTGATTAACATGGAAAATTAGCCCCAGAGAGCCCTCGGACCTTGACTAATCATAATATCACGTGCCATGCCTCGGCTCCCAACAAAACGGCGATGGTCATCATCTGTGATAAGCAGGGCTTTAAGACTCGCCTCAGGTGAACTTAAGCTTGCCATTCCGTTCCTTGTTATACATTCCGTATTTCTTCAAATGTGGTTTGGCCAAGACTTTGAAACCGATCTCATCCCCCGAGACACCTATAGATGAACTGGAGTATATCCTAGTCAAAACGTTGTGTACCTGTACGAAACGACCAGACGTTCTTTTCTGTCTTTATTTCCCGGCTCAATTACCGGTACCTGGAGTCGTGATCATGGAGAATACACGCGAGATACTAGCAGGTGTAATATCGCTCGCCTCATGGAGAAATCTAGCCTTGTTTCTGGCAGTGATTAACTTGAAAAGTCTCCCATTTGTCTGGCACGTAAGTGTTCCTTTGGCCCCTTATTCAGGAGGACCTTTCTCCGCGATATGCTACACTACTGACCGAGTCAATAGCTCCGCCTGCTGTATCATTTCTTTGGCAACCTGCGTTTGAAACCCAGTGCGCCACTTCTTCCCAAGGGGAGAATTATCGTGGATTCCCGAGGGAAACCAACGCATCCCATCTTTGTGCCATGCATGGTCACATCTCGTACGCCGTTGCTTGAGACCGATTACAATCTACATAAATCGAACAGCACTTACTTCACGGATCTCGACGTTTCACGTACAGCGCTCGTGAGCCGAATCTATAGTCCTGGAGTCGGCAATGTGAGCAAGGAGCTAGACCAGGAGTTCCTAGTCGCCAGCAAGAAAGAGGGAAAGCCGGCGCCGAGGCGTAAGCCAGTTTTGATTGTGCTCGGGTCTGTTTACTGTACGTTCAAGCGCGAAATTAAGCCATTCGAACTATATGAGATGCACTCCAAGGTGCTCTCTTGGGATGCAAAGTGGCTGTACGTCTTGACTTGCTTCATGCGACCTGCACGCCGCAGAAGTGACGAAAAGGTGATCCTTGCCGTGGGCGTTAGCAAGTACGTCGTCAAAAAGGGTCGGCTGACCGTTCCCCCGGAGCGGATTCTGCGCGCTAGCGGATTCCTCCCCACGTCGCCCCAAGAGAGTGAAACGAAGACCGCACTAGCCGACGTCGACTCATCGGCCGAAGCTTCCGGTATTGATACTCCTGGTAATGGCGAAGGTATAACGGCTACAGGAGGCATGGACGGATCGTTGGTTCGGGAAGTATTGAAGATGAATGATGACAATATTCCTGGGCAGGAGGTACTGGATAAGCAACAGAAGGAGAATACCGACTCGTGGAATGTCGAAGAGTGGACCTGGGAGCGTATTGAACAGGAACGCTTGCGGGGATTGGAGGTTGTCGATGGATATACTAATATGGATGCCAAATTGTTCGATGAATGGGTGCAATAACTTTGAAGAGCTACAACATAGCTGGCGATCATACAAAAGTTGATCCAAGCGCCTTGGCCTCAATATTCTAACTACATAGTAATACTAGATCTCGGAGATACAAAACAACCATCATACATCCACAGATCTACAATTTAGTTTCCAAAAAGGACCGACCTAGTCTCATGTACTTTTCTTTACGGAGTACTCCGTACTCCGTACATCTGCACCGAATACAATCTAGGTCCCGAGTTACATATGTTGTACATAGTATTGTGTACTTATATTTCACCTGGCTACATATAGACATAGATCATTAATGCATCCATATCTACCTACATGTACATGATGTACGACACTGTGCAACCACCCCCAAATCGCAGAGCCTCATCGAACACCTTGCTTTTTCTGGGATAATATAAGCTGATGGGAAGTGAGATTAACAATAATGCTAGGAGATATAATTAGAGTATTTATTTATGTGTATAGCATAAAATCCTTGTTTTCACTGAACACACCTGGATGTAGCTCCAGGGCTCCAGGGGCTCCAGCCCTGGAGGGCTATGAATGTTGCTGATCTCATCAAGGGGTCCGATGCTATCCGAGATTATGAGCCCGTGACAATAACATGTATTGTCATATTCATACCTGTAATGTTCCGAATTTCACTGTAAATTAACATGTAACATAACACATCATCTTAAATTACATATTGTCATGTGACCAGAACAACCAAAGCTTCAAGGTGCTTTGACCAAGCTCTATCTTGACCATCGTGATACCACCTTTGCTTCTTTTCATTTCCTATGGTTTCATAGGCAGTATTTGTCATTCCAGTGATTTGGTAAGTTTAAACTTGTTTGCGATCAATATCATCCCCTAAGATCAATCCTTTCACCCGAAATCGGAGTACAAATCATTTCGCGGCTCCTTAGGCGCCCAGGCCAAAGTCGCCCACTTTACTCTCTGATCGGACGATTCCCACCCTTCCCATCTTTGCGCTCTGATTTGTCGAATTTCAAGCCCATCATTCCTCACCCTGTGCCCACCTGCCCCTGCCTTTCCTTTCAGTATCAGCCCATCGTGAACTCCACCTTCAAGCGTCACCAGCACCTGCATGATTGGTCTATTTCTGATACTACTGCACTCTACCTTTTCCATGGAGAACCAACCGCTGCTTTTTGCAGATTTATGATCTTTTGCTTTAAGAGTTTCCTCTGACTACACCTCTTGTTCTCATCTTTTACCGCACGAATCCTTGCTTTTGTGCTGGTGACTTGACTAAGACATTTTGCTTTTTCCGTTCAGTCTAGGCAAAAGCAATCATCCGAAAGAGCTTATCGCAATCGTTTCAAGTACCTCCGTTGTACACTCCTTGAGTGTACTAACAACCCTCACACCACCAATACGGGTGCCCTTTGACTTCAACAATATCGCACTCCAGTTCACCTCGGTCGCACCTCTTGTTGCAAATTTCCCCGACCGCTGGGAAATACTTCCCTCTCGCCGTCGATCAGCGGTCGCACTATCCGACGACGGCAATCACATCTACCGAACCGTTCCCCCAACCTTCCTCTGCCACCCTCGATGATGGCGACAGTACTCGACCAGTCGCAACGCGACTCGCTTGGAGGTGAACCCGTCGTTGAATCCGTCTCCATCACTCCACCGCAGAGTGCGAACGGCAAGAAGGAAGCGCCCGAAGGCGTGCCCTCCGAGCTATCCGACCTCGAGCTCGACCACCAATTTGCACCTGCACCAAATACAACCAAGATTAAGCAAGAGGAAGTGGAGGAGAAAGTTGAGGAAATTGAAGAATTTGAACCTGATCATTACTATGGCGGCGGCAAGGTTCCTGTTTTTAAGCCGGTGAGTACAGCCCGAATGTTCCAGCTCCTCGATGATCGGGGGTTAGAGATTTCGTGTCTTCCATCACGCTGGGCAGTAAAGCCTACACCCTATAGAGCTAGGCTGACTGGGGTATTGTTTTAGACAATGGAGCAATTCCGAGATTTCCAGGGCTTCATCAACAAAATCAATAAATATGGAATGCAGGCAGGCATCGTGAAAGTCATTCCTCCAAAAGAATGGTGAGTGGATCAAATTACGACCAGTGTGGATGGCTGTGCTCATGGTGTTGTTCGTTTTAAAAGGTCTGAGTCTCTTCCACCCCTGGACGAGGCAGTCAAGAAAATTCGAGTAAAGAACCCCATCATGCAGGAGTTTCACGGATCCCACGGTACATACACCCAAGCCAATATCGAACGCCAACGCTCGTACAACCTTCCTCAGTGGAAGGGTCTGTGTGAAGAAAGTAGCCACCAACCCCCTGCTCGCCGAGGAGAGAGACGCCGAAACCAAGAACGCGTGAACCGTGCGGCCCCGACCCCACGGCCCCCGTCTGTCCGTCCTGAAGGCCAGAAGCGCCGGCCTGGCCGTCCACCTAAGCGTACAAATAAGGTCAAAGAGGAGCCCCCTGCAGATGATACCGAAAAGTCCAGATTAGAGGGTCCTCCGACGCCTGTATCACCCGAGACCAACCCCGTGCAGCCAAAGACTGAGGATTTAAGTGAAGGCGAATCCCTACCCACTACAAAACCAAAGGGACGACAGCCTAAGTCCGTGACTTCGCGCCGAAAGAACAACCGAGGCGATCCTATGGATCAAGTTGATGAGGAAGCATACACAGGATTTGATTACCGAATCCACGATCACGAAGAATATACTGCGGAAAGATGCGAAGAGCTTGAGACTAACTACTGGAAGTCGCTCATGTACAACAACCCGATGTACGGTGCTGACATGCCCGGTTCGCTCTTCGAGGATTCTACGGAAACCTGGAATGTCGCCAAATTGCCGAATCTTCTGGATGTTCTCGGGCAGAAAGTTCCTGGGGTCAACACTGCTTATCTCTACATGGGCATGTGGAAGGCTACCTTTGCTTGGCATCTTGAGGATGTAGATCTGTACAGCATCAACTACATCCACTTCGGTGCCCCTAAGCAGTGGTACAGCATCTCCCAAGAAGATGCACCTCGCTTTGAACAGGCCATGCGCAGTATCTGGTCAAGTGATGCGAAGAACTGCGATCAATTCCTTCGCCACAAAACCTATCTCGTCTCACCTAGCCTTCTTAAATCGCAATATGGGATTACTGTCAACCGATTGGTTCATTACGAAGGGGAGTTTGTCATCACATTCCCTTATGGGTACCACTCTGGATATAACGTCGGATACAATTGCGCCGAGTCAGTCAACTTCGCGACCGAGCAATGGTTAGACTATGCCCGCATCGCTAAGAAGTGCCACTGCGAAGCAGACAGTGTCTGGATCGATGTGGATGAGATTGAGCGCAAGCTACGTGGCGAGAGCACACCTGAGTATTATGGTGAATTTGAGAGCGAATTCGACGGATTCGAAGGTGCTTCCGACCTTCTTACACCGCCACGTAGTGTGCCTGAGAAGACATCCACTCGTGGCCGAAAACGGAAGAACCCGGGTGACGGGCCGACCAGCAAACGACCCAAACTCCACCCCGAAGGACCACGGAAGTTTCCGTGTTTGTTATGCCCCAACAATCTGGATTATGAGGACCTTCTTCCGACCGAAGATGGTAAAGGGCATGCGCATAGACGGTGTGCGGCATTCATTGAAGAGACCACAATTCTCCGTGATGCATCAGGTACGGAAGTTGTGTGTGACATTGATAAGATCCCCAAGGCTCGCCTGGGTCTGAAATGTCTCTTTTGCCGCGAAGTCCGCGGTGCCTGCTTCCAGTGTAACTTTGGCAAATGCACGCGCGCTTATCATGCAACTTGTGCCCTTTTAGCAGGTGTTCAAGTTGAGCAAGGTGCAATTGCTGTGATTGCAGACGATGGTACTCAATACTCAATTCCGAGTGTTGATTTGAAATGCAAATTCCATCGTCAGAAGCGACCGAATGGAGTCTTGGGTGAATCGTCCGATGTGGATCGCCGGGTAATCGAATCGGCTCGTCGTTTGGCGCAAGGAAATTTGATCCAATTTCAAGCCGACAAGGAGATTAATGGCGCCATTGTTCTTGAAAATCGTCCTTCGGAACGAAGTCTTTTACTCAAAGTACTCCCAAGAGGGTAAGTTGTTTGTTTGTTTTTTTTTTTTTTTTTTTTCTTCCCCTCTTCTTTTTTTCTTTTTTTTTTTTAATTTTTTCCCAAGGGGGTAAGTTTTTTTTTTTTTTTTTTTTTTTTTTTTTTTTTCTTCCCCTCTTCTTTTTTTCTCTCTCTTTTACTAATAAATCTACAGAGATGTGATTGAAATGCCCTATCGATGGATGTTAGTTGTTCGTAAGAGCAATTTTACACCCCTTGCACTAGGAATTCAACCCCTCCCAGCCCACCTAGCGCGAAAACCTGAACGAAAAGAGTTAGAATCAGCGGTACCAGCGGCAGGCAGTGCATTTGGTGATTCACGATCTCCCTATCAGTGGGCCGAATTCGAAACGGTGGATGGCACTAGAAACCAATTCGCCCCACTACGTACGGTCAACCTTCAAGAGATGTGGTATTATTTGGGCATGCAGTCCACCGAAAGTAGGGCACAGTATACACACAACCCTAGCGTGTCCATCCACAACCCACGGGCCAATTTCCTGGACAGCGTCAAGTCGCTTGGCATGGATGTCAGCGCTCGTGCATCGAAGATCTCACCCCACCACTTTCATTATGCTACCCCTCCCTACCGAGACTTGAATATTTCGAATGTCAACACCCCTCAATCCCGACCGCCCTCTTCTGCCTTGCAGCACCTCCCTCCTCCTCTTATACCTGCTACCGGTGCTGCTGCTGGAACTGCGATGCCGTCGGCCTTTCGAACTCTACCCCAGTCTGCCCGTCATGCCCCCTATCCTTCGGCCAAGTCGCATCAGCAGCAGCATCACCTCCAATCCACCAATACTTTTGCCAATATTCGAGAACTTATTGCTCGCCGCCGCCTAGCACAGATTACCGACCACGCCAATGTTTTTGCCGGATACACTATCGTTAGCCCCGAATTGGTCGTCGAGACTCTGCTAGGTCCTATGGGCTCAATACCTCCCGCCAATGGCCTTGAAAAACTGGAGCTGGCCATGGCCCAACAACGGGTTCAGCCACGGGCTGCGGATGGCACTCTACTACCGCCTCAAACTCTGAATATGCGGTCGGAGGAGGTCACGAGGCTCCTTCAGATGCTCCGGTTTTCACTCGTCAGCCACCGTGAGCGACTTGATGTAATTCAGAAGAAGGAATCGGAAGGAATTAAGCAGGAGACGGTTGATCGAGGGAGCGTCGCCGCTGCCAAGATGCCTGGAAAATATGCCTACCTTGATCAACAGCGGTCGCTGGCACCCAATGTCTATCAATCTCCCTACAACATGCCGTCCGGTCTCTCTGAATATGCCAAGACTACCTATGGATTGGTTCCTGCGGCAGATGACCCGCCCAAGCCATCACTGTCGAACGATTACTTCAACAATTTGCCACAGGAGCATCAGGAAAAAATCTTGAAGGCCTGTGGTAGCTTCGTGCAGCGTGCAATCGAGCGGTCGGCTAGTCACAGCCGGCAAAGTTCATCGTCGAATCTTCGATTGTCGGCGGCTCTGGCACAGCAAACCAACAATCCGACAATTGACATTACCCCGGTGGAGGATCCTCCCCTTCTTTCGGGTCTAGATATGCCGCTCCACGCAGATTCTCCATGCTCCAGTTTCGGTCGGTCGCATCTACGATACCAGTCGCCAAATGAGTTCCCCATCCACGGCCCAGACCCTCATCCAGACCACCACGATTTGTTCGGAGATCAGCAAGCCAACACCCGCTTCTGGCAGAACGGGCCGTGGGTTGGCGGGGATGGCAATACCCCCAATGACGAGAATCGACCGTTCTTCGGACCACATATCTTCGGACCGCACGAACGACTCAAACATGACTATGCATCCTCCGACATCTCTCTGGGCAAGGGACCTGGATCCTTACACTCTGTCGATATGGCAGGCTTTGGCCCAGATATGAACGATGACCTCGGACTAAGTCCATAAATGTCTCGTCTCACCTTTTTTTTAAAAAAAAAAACTCGCGTTTACCTCGACTGTATTTGCATTTCATGTAACGACTTCACCGGACTGACGACTCTGCATGAATGGGCGTTTTCTCTTTTCATTCGACCTCGACTGACGATCATGGTCCTGTTTCTTTTACGATTTGGAGTTGGCACTAGCTGGCTGGTCACGACTCAACGTTCATTTCATTTTTATTCAAGGCGCGACTGGAAAAGGCGGTCTGACCTCAGTCACATAGACGGAGTTTTTTTTTTTTTCAACTTGCACGGTTCCTCCGAAAAAAGAAAAAAAGCCCTTTTTCCCTCGTCTTTTCGCCCCCTTTTTCAACAACTCAGGGCCTACTTTCGCCCTTCCACTGATCTCCCTGTTCTATTAGATAAACCCCAAAAAAAAAAAATCTCTCCAGCGAGGTCACTGGACATTTGTTTTGATACCCCTTTTACTGGACTTGGATTTTAACCTTTGATCTAATCCCCCCCCTTGTTGATATATCCTGGCGCTCATCAATTCTGGGGAATTGATGTGGCAGCCGTCACCTCGCGTGACCTTGATGTATGTGTGCAATCAAATATTCTTTTTCCAATTCCTAAATTTCTTTTACAAAGTCCAATATAAATCATGTACTCCGTAGCATATCCCGTATTCCAGTATATGTGTTCTCTTTGGAGCTCTGCCGCGCTGTTGGTAACCCCACTGTAGATCATTTTATGATGTCAAACACTGGGGAACTCCGCTTTATGAATTTGGTATCTATGTTGTATAAGCTCGAGAGTAGAATGGGATATTCATTACTCAATAATCTACTCCGTACTATTATCCATGAATGTTTTGGTGTTCGTATTCAAATATATTACTCAGCCACAATCTAGTCAGATGGAAATAGTAGGTAGTATTATCAACATGTGTACTCCGTACAACAAATATATTAATCTTCATATCTATCATAATACTAAAATAGGGGGAATTAAGTGGGTCAAAATTGTCTTATCTATGTAAAGTCATAAGACCTTTATAAGTCTAGAAAAAAAAATATATATATATATATATATCTATCTATCTGAGATAAGCCATAGATTCCTTCTGTTATTCGTTCACACCGTTTTTGCCTCACCTAAACTTTAGTGCGCGGTCCCGGACCGCGTATGTTGTTCCATGCGGGGTTTCTTATATCAACTCTTACTTGGAATGTTAATGTTCAACTTCACACACCAATATGCGAAATCCATCTGATGTTGCTGCCAATGAGGCATTGGCCCGTATGGGCTACAAGAGTGAATTACCACGAAACCTGAGTATGCTGAGTATCCTCGGATTATCCTTTGCTATTATGGCAGCTCCCTTTGGACTGAGCACAACCCTCTACATCACCCTCGCCGACGGTCAATCTGTCACTATACTTTGGGGATGGGTATTCGTCTCCCTGATCTCAATCGCTATCGCCGCATCTCTCGCAGAGATTTGCGCGGTCTATCCAACAGCCGGAGGCGTATATTACTGGAGTGCCATGCTCTCGACGCGCCGCTGGGCACCATTGATGTCCTTCATTGATGGCTGGTTAACCCTCGTCGGTAATTGGACCGTCACATTGAGCATCATCTTCTCCGGCGGTCAACTGATACTCAGCGCGATATCCATCTTCGATGAATCCTTTGTCGCCAACGCCTGGCAGACCGTATTGATGTTCTGGGCAGTTATGCTCTTCTGTGCCCTAGTCAACATCTTTTTCTCGCGTTATCTCGATCTCATCAATAAAGTCTGTATCTTCTGGACCGCAGCCAGCGTCATCATCATCCTCATCACGCTCTTGACAATGGCCGACAACCGCCGAGACGCCGAATACGTCTTCGCTCATTATGATGCCTCCCAGAGTGGCTGGCCAGATGGATGGGCCTTCTTCGTGGGCTTGCTGCAGGCAGCATACACCCTGACGGGTTACGGAATGGTCGCTGCCATGTGTGAAGAGGTGCAGAACCCCCACCGCGAGGTACCCAAGGCAATTGTATTATCCGTGGTAGCTGCTGGCGTCACGGGCTTGTTCTATTTAATCCCGATTCTATTCGTGATGCCCAACGTGCAGATGCTGCGAGAAGTCGCCAGCGGCCAACCCATCGGCCGTCTCTTCAAGACAGTTACTGGTTCTGCAGGCGGTGGCTTTGGCTTACTCTTCCTGATTTTGGGGATTATGCTGTTCGCCGGGATTGGCTCCCTCACGGCTGCCAGTCGCTGCACGTATGCATTCGCCCGTGACGGCGCTATTCCTGGCTTCAAGCTCTGGCGTCGGGTGAACAAAAAACTGGACGTCCCTGTCTGGGCTGTAGTACTCTCGGCGGTCGTGGATGGCTTATTAGGACTGATCTATTTCGGTTCCACCGCTGCATTCAACTCCTTCACCGGTGTGGCTACTATCTGTCTGTCAACTTCTTACGGTTTACCGATTTTGATTTCTTTAGTCCGAGGTCGCCGGGCCGTGAAAGATTCTTCTTTCTCCCTCGGTCGCTTTGGATTTGCCATTAATTGTGTGACTATTGTGTGGATTATTCTGGCTGTCGCTCTCTTCTGCATGCCTGTCACATTACCTGTTACACCGGAGTCTATGAATTACGCCAGTGTTGTTTTTGCTGGATTTGCTGGTATCAGTATCTTCTGGTATTTTGTTTATGCCCGTAAGCACTTTACTGGTCCTCCTGTTAGCAGTGAAGAGGCGCACGCAGCGACGGAGTTTATGACAGGTACACCGGTGGATGCAGAGAAACCATTGGAGACTATGAAGAAGTTACCGAGTGAGTAGATATTTAAACAATTCAAAGCATTCTATTAGGATACATTAGGATATATTTTGCATATGAACATGTTAGAACGTAATTTCGGGACAATCACAAGTGCCTTGATCGCCGAGAGCCGCGGTCCAACATTCTCATATTCTTTCTCCTTTTTTTTATATTTTTTTTTAATTGGATTGAATCTTTTATTTATTCTATTTCAATTCAATTCAAGTTCAATCTGGGGAAAAATTAAAAAACAACATTCCGGGGAAAAAAAAAAACCACAACCCGAGGCACAGGGAGAATCTCAACTTCCTATCGGAACAATCCCCCCATTTCACTCCCCTCATAACATATCAACATACTACATAGTATTTTTCAAACCCTCCCCATGAGGACTAGAAGCCGATGCCCAACCCCGCTCCCATGAAGACAGGGCAACCGCTTATCGCGTCATGTCGGACTCTGTAGGTGTGTGTTGACATACCGCCCGCATTCGGATTCTACTGACATCCATAGATCGAGTCTTTGTTCATGCCCTTAATACAGTTAAGAGAATTCCTCGGACCGGCACTGCGCGACCTCCCGCTGCCGAGCGGTTGGCACTATATGGCTTGTATAAGCAGAGTATGGGTGAGTGTCGCATTACCCGGAAATGGGGAAGCAGGAGCTAATATTCGATTAGAGGGGGATGTGGAAGGTGTAATGGATCGACCGATTGGGAATACGTCGGAGGTACATGCGGAGTGCGAGAAATGGTATGTTCTTCGCTATTAGATGTGGATTTTGCTCTATGAACATCGTTCTACATCTAATACTAACAATGTCTTGTGTAGGGATGCATGGTACGCTCAACGCGACTTGTCGCGCACCGAAGCCAAACGCCGATACATCTCGACACTGATCGACACGATGCACGAATACGCCTCCCAAACCCCCGAAGCATGCGAGCTAGTTGCAGAGCTCGAGTTCGTCTGGGACCAGATCAAGTTTAACGCCTCCTCCGATTCCCCATTGAATACTGTTGGTGTCCCGCCCTTATCGCGCAGTGCCTATGGGAGTATCGGGAGCCGATTGGCTAAATCGGAGGAATATGACCGTCCTGATCGACGGGATGGTAGTCGACAGGATCGGGATTCTCGGTTACGGGTTCTCAGTCCAGTGAGCCAGCCCGAGGAGGAGGAGTATTATCGACGACGGAGGGGTATAGGAAACGAGGATGGAGGTCGATATAATGAGGATGATGATGAGGATGATGAAGAGTTTGAGGAAGCTCGTGATAGCTTATACGAAGAACGAGATCAAGACCACGATCACGACCCGGACGCTAGCTCCAACACACATACAAGTACCGAGGTCTCCTCGCACCGTCCCAAACATCGACGCAATCCTGCCTCTGGTATTAGTACAAACAGCAGTGGAACAGGACTCATTCCACATCGCCGAGATTCCCATTCCAACTCGGAGCCACCGAAAGACAGTCGCTGGCGCCGCCGTGTCGAGCAGGCCTTGACGAAAATGACGGCTGAAATTGCTGCTGTGCGTGAGCAGATGGAAGCTCGGTCTGTTGCGCAGCGTCGTCGGTCTGGTTTCTGGGCGTGGCTGAAGTGGATGATTTGGGTTGCTGTCCGGCAGATCTTGTTTGATATTGCTATGCTAGGCATGCTACTTATCTGGATGCGGTTGAGGGGAGATCGTCGTGTTGAGCAGCGGCTTAAGACTGGCTGGGCGGCTGTTAAGGCCAGGCTTGGGAAGTTTAAGCGACTGAAGATGGTGGATATGCCTATCTTACCATAAAAGGGCCCTTGGACGATGACCTTGACCTTGACTCTTTTCTTTTATTTTCGGCTTCTTGACTCCTTTCTGCATCTTCCCTTCATTGGCATTGCTTGACTATTCCCACATCATCCCTACTCATCTACCTTGGTGCTCTTTACCTTCTTGTGTCTATTTTTCTATTTTTCTTTTGTCCAGTATATATGGGTTTCAATTTCAGGTCGGATTCCTTTTACTTCTATCTTCGGCTTTCTTTTGGGGTGATACGTGTGTCTTAAAATGACTTAATCGATTTATAGATGCAGACATCAGTCTAGATGTATAGGACTTAGACAAGCTTAGATGATAATGTATATCATTTTCTGCTTTTGGTTTCTATTTTGTTTCTATTCAAAATGGAAAGTTTGGCCTGTGATATTCTCTTAAGACATAAATATGATAATACCCTTCCAAGGTCAACAAGTAATGAATGGTCTCGACATCTTTAATGTTCTTCGGACCTTATATCGTATTGCTCAGGATATGTAGTGATAACTTAGACCCTGCATGCTAACTATAGAATACTTTCAAGACCAGTCCAAATTCCAAGAGTCGTATGCGAAAGCTGTGGTACCGGTTGAGGTGAAGACTGGAGCCTCCATTGTCGTTGCGTAAGGATAGTCGATTGGATATAAACCATAGCTAGTACCATGGCTATATAGGCTTCTAGCATTGCCATCACTGGCGCCAATGTTATAGACCAATGGAGAAACTTCTGAGATCGGGACAGTCAAAACCAATTTCTCATGCTGAACAGGCGTTGTCGCAGCCACCATACTCGCAACCAAAACCACGAAAACAATAAATGGAATCCTCCCCAGCAACAAAAGAGCTGAAGCAGTAGAAACAGAAACAGAAGTCGAAGTCGAAGTCGGAGCTGGAGAAGGCGGATGACGTGAAATGGTATTATTAGCAAAGTTGGTGCCAACCCAGGCATTCCAATTCTGAATATCATCCAGACAGGATTCCGATATCGATGCACCCCGCATCTCAGCAACGGTCTCTCCTCGACGAGATACCGTCACGATAACTTGCCCAGTATTACCATTGAATGGCACACTGCCATGATAAAGGCCGACTGGACCGTGTGGTTTATTCTTCAACTTCCCATCCTGTACGACGCCACCAATATCAACCGTCACTTCTACATCCTGGGCAGTTCGCAGAAGTGCAGTGTAGAATACCTCATCCTGTAAGACATCCGTAGGTGGAAACTCCTTCTGACCGTGCGTCTTTGTATTACCCATAGTGCCACCGCTGGTACAAGCCTTCCCAGGCGACTGACGGAACCAAGCAGTGACGCCTTCGGTGGTGACATTCGCCCTAGCCCCCTTATAGACATCTATCATGAAAGGCAAGAAGTCGCGCCAGCCGTCATGCGGGTGACCAGCAGCATAGTTGTAGCTTGCATTACCGATCTCGAAGGTCGCGTATGCACCCTCATGCAGCGGGCCGATATAGTGCGATTCGCCGTAATCATTCCACGAGATGATCTCCACAAATTCAGGCTTCAGGGATATTACTTGCTGCCACCTGTCATACCACAGGTTATCACCATTCCAGATCCAGTTCTTCCCGTAACCTGGCAGATTCGTATAGAACCACGGCGAGACGGGCATCATGTACGGCAGTTCGCCTGTGTCTTTGAGCCATTGCATGTAGGTTGAGTCTACATATGTATTTATTGGGTCTGGGCCTTCGGGCCATGCGGCCCATGAGAACAGTCCGTCTGGAACACCTGGGGCGACAGCGAGTGCTTCTTTCGCGCCTAGGGCGGACCACCCCGGTACTAAGAAGCAGTCTGTATATTGTTTGATGGTGGCCCAGTCTGTGGCATTGGAGGCGCCTTCGAAGGTTGATACGAAGGGTTTACCCTTGTGTTGGTAGTAGGCTCTGTTCTTTCCGTACTTTCGGAGTAGACCGATCACCTCGCCTTCTGGCCAGGCACCGTTACCTACGTAGTCAAATGAGAATAGAAGTTGGAAGTCTAGAGCGTTTGCGGCGGTGAATGCGTTGGATAGGGAGCGGTTGTTTGTGGGGAAGTTGTATGCGATGTTTAAGGCAAAGGCGTCGATGTGGGCCTTTTGCGCTTCTGCGATATTGATTTCCCAGTCGTAGACGGTGAAGTTCTCCGAGTTGTATACCTGGGATAGAGGTTAGCAGAGATATAAACCATAGTTGAGGGACTTTACCATAAAGTGAGCGAATACGGCGGCTGCTTGGACGTCTTGGACGCCTCTCCATAACGATAGAATCAAGAATATTGTCGACTTCATGTCAACCTGAGTGTGTGGTTCAGACTATAGTGGCAAGTAGCACCTAAATATGGAGATTCGTCAAGAGAAATAAGGGCAGCTTTTGTATAAATTATGTATGTACTTGTTTCCTTGTTGCACATGCACGGATTTCGGTGGAGAGTTTGATACCTGCATCTATCCCTCTCGAGATGTCTATAGATAGATGCCGGAGGTCCGCTATTCGTACATCGGGATCTAAGCGTACTCTTGGCCTCACTCTTAGCCTCTCTCTCTTTGCATCTTTTCATACCTTGGGCCTTCGTACTTGGGTTGTATAACTTGCTTTCTGTACTGAGATAGTTCACATACACTTCCATTACCAAACCAGCCACTGCTACCAATCCATGCTGTGGTAAGTAGAATCTTGATCCTCAATAAAAAGTTACCTAGTTATGTTTCGCATTATCTCAAAGGCTTGGTTACACCATGTAGTAAGTCGGAAGGCCGGAATTAGGGCTCAATTACACACATTGACTAGCAGCCTAAACCCTGCAATCCAGTCAGGTGAATGACGATGAGAATTATGGATTCCTTCGGATTACTCCGTATAGAATGTAACAATCGGTCATTTCAGTTCAGACTCTGCAGAACGGTTGATGCTAAGCCTTTGTATCAGCCCGGAAAAGTGCTTAGTCTAGATCGGTATTCTGGTAGAGAAAATATCGTTAGATCAGATCTCTCAAAGATTTGTTAGTCTAGGATCACAGAGCTCGATATACTCAGCAAGATATTATCCGTACTTATTTTTTGCAATGACCGAAGCATCTGTAGACAATATAATCGGCAGCTAAGCTTTATGTTCCACATAGCGCTACCTACATGTATACTATCACCACCTAGAATGATAGTCAATAAGTATTGAGTGCCAGTTGTTGAGGATTGAGGAATTTACACAGGCCCCAGAACAAAAACCGGCCACACCTGGTTGTTATGAGTTGGACAGAGTCAAAGATCGGAAGGAAAACGTAGCTGGGACATGTTATATACATGGCAAGACTCTGCGGTACATTGGTGAGTCTGAGCGGTAGCCAGTGTATACAAGATTCCCCGCCGAGGATTGTCAGTGTGTGATACCCGCAAGGTGTACTGTGCCTAGCTTCTTTACTGCAATGGCTACCTACATATGCATCAAGCCGAGGATGTATTCGAGCCAGCGGTCAGCATGTGAGTTCGTGCTACTGCCAACTTGAAACCATGCCATTGCGAACTGCAATGGGTTGGAAAACATATTCCCCAATCCGTGTGGGCAAGGCAAGGAGATTTGGAGATTTGGAAATTGAGCAGAAAACCACGTAACCATTCATGATGCCAAGAGATATTTACACAAACATAGACCGCATTTACGGCCGAGCATCCAAATAAAACAGTGATATAGAAAAAAGACGTTGCCCAGATTATGAGAGGGAAGGGGAAGGGTGTAATCAAGGGGAGTCTAGAGAGGACAAAGTATACCGGGAAAGTGTTTACCACTGGGGACCGGGGTACTGTGCGTATTTTTGCTTGGGGCGCAAGTGAACAGGAACCTGGTTCTCGGGGGCACCAGGGAGGGTCTTCTTTAAGCCCTACAAGAAACAAGAAAAGTGGATATTAGCTCTAGTCTGGGGGTGACAGCGGATGCGATGGATGCGGGGTGATTGGGATGATTGAAAGGCAAAGGGAGTATATCATACCAATTTGTCAAAGACACAGTTGTTAAGCTGCACCTCGGCCCTGCGGCATTCCCAGAGCTGGTGGTTGTTGTTCTCGAGACACTCCCAGTGGGCCTTGAACTGGCTGAGGCAGTGGGTGTTGATGTCCTTGATGCTGTGACGGGTCAATATCGCCTTCTCAACTCAAAGATTATAAAAGAAACATACACACTAGCGGCACAGCGCGTCACCTTCCGGCCCTCCTTCAAGCAGTCAATCTCCCCGCGGCCATTGGCCTCGTCCTTGCACTTCATGAAGTCATCATTGAAGGCCTTGCAGCGGTCTCCAATAAAATAGGCTGCACTCATCAGGGGCGCAGATGTGGCACCAATCTCCTCCACTTTGGGAATGTGATCGGGCATAGGCGTGGTGTCCACCAGGACAGTCTGGTTGAAGCTGTGCACGGAGGGATAGAGGTTAGCGTCTCACATTGAGCTTGACAGGGAGGAAGCAATTGAAATCAAGGTGCATACCGAGCATCTCTTTGGGCCATGGCGACGGGTGGCTTGTCAGGACGACGGTGAGGGGAAAGAGGTGCAATTGAGACGAGACTTGGAGATCGAGAGAGCTGCGGGTTGCGGTGGAATGAAATTTGGCTCGTCAGTGATTGGCTGGTTGGATTGTGCTTAGGTCAGCGTAACATGTTGTCCAGGCTGGTATACAGCGTATACAGCGTATGAATGACTGTTACCTTTATTTATTGAATATATCAGTAAAGAAAATACTACTAGAACAATAAAAATGGAACAATAGTTTAATATCAATTCACTATCAATACAGATCTTCTATTTAATACCCATTTATGCTGTTTGCGAACAATGGCCCGTCACGTGATCCAAACAAATCGAGCTCCGACTCTCATCTTTCTCGGCCTTCGAGCTCCATCGAGGAACCCCTCAGCTTTCTCACCTTCGACTGCCAACCTTCAATCCCTGGACTATGTACCTTGGGCCTGTCTCTATTTCCCTTCAGCGCTCTTAATCTGGCTGCGCCAGCTTCATCGATCCATCGACGCGCTCACTCTTTATCGTGCTTTTTTTTTTCGTGCCTTTTTGATTGCCCATCATGTCTCTCTTTGGTGGAACCCAGCCTCAGGCTAACACTTCCTCCATGTTCGGCAACACTGCACCGAAGCCGTCTCTATTTGGCACTCCAGCAGCCACAACCCAGCCTAGCACTACTAGCACACTGTTCGGCGGAGCGCAGACTCAACAACAGCCTGCAGCGACAGCAACCGGTGCATTTGGCGCGAGTGCTTTCGGCGGCGGCACAGGTGCTGCGCCCCAGCAACAAGCAGGATCGATGTTTGGGAATCCACAGAAGGCTCAGAATTCTTTCGGCTCAAGTGCTTTTGGGCAGCCACAGCAGCAGCCGCAAGGAAGCGCATTCGGCTCCTCGCTACAGAAACCGCAAGGCAGTCTCTTTTCTGGAGGCCAGCAGCAATCACAGCAACCCGCCGGTGGATTAGGAGGACTCGGGGGTCTCGGCGCCAACACTCAACAACAACCAAACGCCTTCGGTCAGCAGCAATCGCAATTCGGCCAGAATACAATGACAACACCACAGCCCCAGCAGCAACAGCCTTCTCTGTCGTCAAGCCTTTGGTCCCCTGGCCGTGCTATCACTGGCGGTGAGACTATTGTGTAATCTTTCACTATGAAGCGTCACTGACAAAACTACTTTCTAGTGCACCGAACTGTTCCTATGCAAGTAGCCATCATCAAGGATAAGTGGGACCCCCCAAGCCAGACCTCGCCTTTCCGAGCCTACCTGTACAACAATGTCGGCGAGGAGGCCGCACCTTTCTATCAACCAGGTCCCGAGGACGACGAGTCAAAATGGGAGGAAGCTTTGCGCAAGCGACCAGGTCCAGGATATGTTCCTGTGCTTGTCAAGGGCTTCTGGGATCTCGGTAAACGCGCGCAGCGACAAAGGGACTTCCTCACTATGATGCAGTCGCGTTTGCACGAGATCAACAATTGCTTGACCGGACTTCTCTCGAAGCATGATCTCAATCTCTCCGTCAAGATCGCAGACTGCCGGCGGAAACACATTATTCTGAGCAAACGATGCCTCGCCCTTGCTGCCAAGACGCAGATCCTTCGTAACAGAGGGTATGCCATGGATGAAGCAGAGGAACAGTTGAAGAAAAAGCTTGTTGAGTTGGAACGTGCCGTTTTCGACCCGTCTCTCAATGGCCGAGCTGAAGAAATCTGGGCCCGCATGTTGGCCATTCACGAACACTCTAAGCGACTGCAAGTGGAGATGGATCGTGCTGGTGTGAACGTGACACAAGCGGAGGATGACATTGATGAACAGACATTGAAGACAGCAAAGAAGGTTCGTCATTCCTGAACTGGCAAACACTTCGTACTGGAGCGGCTCACTAACATGCATATCTTCTAGATTCTGGACGACTACCACTCTCAGATTCAGCATCTCCAGAAGGAGATGGAGTCCATCAAGAAGGAGTTCAGCGAGGTGGAGAAAGCGATTGGGAATTGAGTGCATTGCTCTACAGTTTTCTATCTGCTAATTCGAATTCCAATTTCCTCACATGTTTGGACTTAATGTCTACGGTCATCGGGGTACCGGCGTTCTTGGGGATCAAGCCATTGTAATATCTGAATACAAACTTCTTTGCTGAACACTCTAAATTCCACTTTGTCTTGAGTAGATTTATTGGTGATAATGAATATCCATGATGCCTCTTGCCCTTCTTTCTAGTCCTTTATGTTGCGGCTGCCTCAAATTGATATGGCTTGACCTCTCTGTTGTACGTATATCTACTACTATTTTCTGCATCAAAGTCCCTATATTCCATGCCATTTGGCGTTAGTTACCTGAGATTAACTGGCTATTCTCTCCTTTTTGCTCTTTTGACTTGGGTGAGCAGACTACTCGTAGACGTATATTTTGTATGCGATATATATACTATGTAATATATGCCTTGACTATTCCTATTAAATAGTATGTTGTAGTGAGACAATAGCAACTACCCTGGGTGCAATCTATGGTAGAAGCAATCAATGAAGTATTTCATACCAAATATTCCATAAACTACTCCGCCTCTCTGTTATATTTACTCATTACCGCAACCTCGATCTGGCACCCAGATGCCTGTTTCTGTGAAATTGGTATATTGCAAGTTCTTCTGTTTGCTCTATATCCCACAAAACACAAATGACAATAAGCATATGCACAATAGTAATACATCACCCAACCAAGACAACCCAGTGGACCCAAAAGGTATAGTAGATGAGCTTCAAGAGGTTTTCATAGATTAGGTGCCCATGCTCAACCTTGCCCAATCTTGGGAAAAAAGTTATGCCAGGGGGAAAAAAAAAATCAATCATCCAGTTCTCCTGTATGTCATCGCGGAATCATAACCAGCAATTTGTCGATTACAGTCCGGGAAGGGCAAGAGAGAGGAGCGGAAGACGGGTCAACCGACTTAAAGGAACTTTCGGATGAAGTCGACGGCGAAGGGGGCTATGTATTGAATGGTTATGTTAGTTTCCAATTCACTGAGCTCTTCTCTGACTCGTCTCGAGTTTGTCTGCCCTTTCGAGACTTTGTGGACCAGATACTTGACTTACACATGTAGAGGAGGAAACCACCGGCAAGAGCCATCTGGACGGTCTGGCTGGCCTCAATCTCACCAGCCTGTAAAAGAGGTTAGTATCGGATACGACTTAGGACACAGGTCATGGCGTGAAGCTGACCTTGATCTCTTCCTTGGAGATCTGTTCTTGGCCTTGATAGAATTATATAATTAGCTCAAGTTCGGTGGATCAAAAAAGGCAAGGAATTGGATACATACCTGGGGCAAACATTTTGAATGTGATAAAGAATTAAAGAAAAGAGAAATTCAGATAGATGTTGTGAGAGTTGAATGTTGCGAGATGTTCTCAAGTCGGACTGGAGAAATAAATCACGGGAGCACAGACCCACTGCTCTCCTTCACTTTGAGGTTTTGCCTTGACTGCCTCCCCTCTCTCTATCCGCCTGGATTCTACCGACTTATGTTGTGAGAAGCTTGTGGTGTGCTCCTCTTTTTACTCATTACTTTCACGGCTTATTTGCATTGCTCGAATCTGCAGAGCGGTTGATCTTGCGGAGAGGCGTCGGGATCACTTAGCCAGATAACGTACCGTGACTTGCTTGCGATACTTCCCCTGACTGATCTCTACACCTTCGCTTTGTTCTTTATCTCTTCCTTTACATTCACTGCCATCTGAACTACCATGTCTGCTTCACCGGACCGCAAGGCTGCCTCGCCCCCCGCCTCTCCCGATCCCGAAGTCCACGAGCAAGTCGCAAGCCCCGTTGCTAGTGACGAAAAGGAGCGCGAGAGCTTCATTGAACCTACTGATGAGGTCAATGAGGCCACGGAGAATGCTGACGACGAGCCACGTGGTGGAGACGACGAAGTTGACGATGACAAGCTTTCAGACGACGAGTCCATTTTGTCCGAGGTTGACGAGGCACAGTTCGACAACTTCGACCCAGAGAATGTTGACATCGAGGACCGCCCACAACTTGCTATTGATGAAGATAACTTGAAACTCATTGGCCGTCACAAACGCAAGCGCACCGAGGATGGCGAGAATCGTCCGCGCCGGAAGGAAGGTCGTCGTGAGAAGAAGAGCCGTCGAGCCGACGAAGGAAATGACGAAGGTGGCTCATCTCGCCGACGTGAGCGCAAGCAGCGTGAGGATAAACCCGATACAGATGAGGAGACTCTTGACCCCGAGACCCGTATGTTCTATTCTTTACTGGCAGCTTGTCTTGTTTTCTGCCCCACACATTTTGTACTGACTGGGCTTCACTCACTAGGACGTCGCAGAGCCCTCGACCGCGCTATGGATGAGGCGATGAAGAAGCCAGCGAAGAGACGTTTTCGCAAGCAGGATGGCATTGTATGTGTCGAACCTAGTGACACGCACTCACCCACGTTACTGACCGTACTGTTAGGATTTGGAATCTATGGCAGATGCTGAAATCGAGGATATGCGCAAGCGCATGACCCACGCAGCGCAAATGGATGCGATCAACCGCCAAGAAGGCAAACCAGCTATGCATAAGCTCAAGCTCCTTCCTGAAGTCATCATGCTCCTCAACCGCAACCAGTATACTAGCGCCTTGGTCGACCCGGAGATCAACTTGTTGGAGGCCGTTCGATTCTTCCTCGAGCCTCTGGACGATGGCGCAATGCCAGCCTACAATATCCAGCGCGACCTATTGACCGCCCTTACCAAGCTTCCTATCAACAAGGACGCTCTGATTGCCAGTGGCATTGGAAAAGTGGTTGTCTTTTACACCAAGAGCAAGCGCACGGAGCGTCGCATCAAGGAGATGGCAGAGAAGTTGCTGGCGGAGTGGACACGACCAATTCTCCAGCGCAGCGATGATTATTCGAAGCGGGTCTACCAGGAGGCCGATTATGATCCTACGTATGTTCACAGCTCCACCGCATCCCTATCACCCATTAACACCCCTACAGGAAAGTTGTCAGACGCGCTCCTCCCACCGCCGAGGAGATTCAAGCCGAAGCCCGCGCCCGCGAAATGCTCCCACCCCGCCTTCTCAACCGTGCTCGTGTCGACCGTACCAACGTCAGCTACACTGTGGTTCCACGCCAGACAGCTGTGCGCGAGACTCAGTTTGCGCGACCCTTGGGTGCCAGCGGCGAGGACCGTTTCCGCAAGATGCAAGCCCGCCAAGCCGCAGCGCGTAAGGCGTCTCGTCGATAGATTATGTAAATTCTTTTCCATGGCTTTCGGCCACGTCCGTTATGGTGAAATAATCTGGTGTTTGGGGCGTTTCGGGATCAACCGGGGATTGAATAGGGATTTGGGACTCACCTTTCACATTCCAAGAATAAGCAGAATTATTGAACTTATGGAAACAATTAAATTCCAATCAAATTCCAATATCACAAAACTTGTACAACATACTCCGTATATATTGTACATCGAAAAAGATTCAAAGGCCGGCAATTTAGTTCCGAGACCGAGTGATGGCCGGGGCCACCGGAAAAAGAGCAGATCCCGCGATCCCGCACACGTCATGCGATCCGGCTTTTGCTTTTTTGGTTTTATAGACTATTCGTCCTCTTCTCTCTCATTCCAATTCATACACATATCTCACGCAATGAAGATTCTTACCAAAGAACAAGAAGAAGCTCACTATAGGTACAAACGCCCTAATACAATTCCCAAGCCTCTCTAACGAAATCAATAGCTCCGTCCTCAAAGGTGGCACAGTCGGCGGCCTCCTCGGTCTCGCCGGCGGCGTAGCAGGTGTTCTACTTGCCTCACGTCGCTATCACACAATCCGCAACTTGACCGTTCCGATGAAAGCCTTTCTGGTGACCTCCTCTGGTACATTCACAGGTATCATCGCCGCCGACCATGCCTCGCGCGAGTACGAGAACGAGCAGAACGCTGCCTACCAATGGTATGAGAATCGCGAAGAGCGCATTCGCGCCGAGGAGATTCGCGGACTGAGCTTCGTCGACCGCGCTGCAGCCTTCGCCCGTCGTGAGAAATACAAAATCATCACTGCCACCTGGGTTGCCTCCATGGTTGGCTCATTCGCGCTTGTCAGTCGCATCCCCGGCCTCACCGGTCAGCAAAAGCTTGTTCAGGCTCGTGTCTATGCACAGGGTCTGACGCTCGGTGTGCTTTGTGCTTCGGCTGCTTTTGAGATCTCAGATCAGCGTCGTGGTCGTGGCTTGCTGGACTCGAAGAAGAAGGCAGATGCGGCTAAGGCCAAGGCTGAGCAGGGTGTTGAGGAGGTTCCTGTACGCCAGGGTGGTCAGCCTAAAGAGGGCGACCTCTGGAAGGACATGGTTGCTGCCGAGGAGGAGCGCTTGAGCTCTAAGCACCAGTCTCTCTATGAGCAGCACCAGAAGCAGGAGTCGAAGTCTGAGGAGAGTGAGGAGGAGAAGGACTCCAAGGCAGAGAAGAAAGACGCCGAGTCGAAGAGCAAGAAGAAGAGTCCCTAGATATCACTCTCTTCGTTCTTGCTCATCTCCCACGACTCCCATTGATCAAGGTCGATTGCAGACATTGCTACCCACCTTCTACCTCATCAAGGTCCCGAAATCTCCGTTGGACAACAATGATAGATGGGTTGGGGCGGTGATATTGCTTGGACTTCATCGCCCCGTACATATCCTACCCTTTCTTAAGCGTTTGTCTTTTTCCTCACGCCCGAGGGGATCTCTCAGTCCTCAAAAGTGACATCTGTTTCAATATTTCCACCTGTATGATAAAACTATATAGGCGGTGGCCTCTATGCCCCTTTCTCTACTCTTTAATGACAATGAATCTACTGAAAATTTGGCGTTCGTCGATGACATCATAACATTTTTCATGGGTATTCGGGGTTATGCTGGGAATATGGGTAATGTAGTAGAATCGATTTAGAATGTTTCATCTTCCAGTCGCTCCATTCGGCGGATCACACTTGGACTTTGATCGTCGCCAAAATCATCTGTGATATCCCCAGCTCCAGCCGTAGCCAGTAAATCGGTCACAATGCGCTTCGAAGCCTCTCTTGCTACCGAGGGGAAGAAAGTTAGGATGAATCCAGTATTAGAAATAGAATCAGAGAAAAATCTTACCAGGCGTCCTCATCAGCCGGCTCTGCGGAATGTGGAATTGCATTGTCTTAGGAGGACTTGGTCCAAGATCCTCATCATCATCGTAATCAAAATCGTCGTCGCTATCCCACATAGCCGACTTACCCGCAGACTTCTTAGCGGGTGTTAAAACACTCATGCCAGGCTTGGGAATACCGCGCATGCGATTGCTGCTAGTCCGTCGCTTGCGGTTTGTCCCCGGAGTATCGTTGATGCCTTTGATGGGCGATGAGAAGATCTCCGAGTGGAGCTGTGGTACCTCTGGCTCCGGGCTGGAAATCGGCGAGTCGTCATACGCATACTTGGACGTGGTCTCAGCTGGCTTTGGGGTGGTAATGTTGAACTTTGATCGAGTATTCGTGCCACCGCCTATATCGCGGAATCCCTTTCCGAGCGGCGTAGCCTGTACTCGGTATGTCTTGTCGAGCATTTGGTGCAGTACCGGGTCGGAGGTCTTCTGGTATCGACGGTCTTGAGTCTGTGGCTGCGACGCGGGCGGGAGGAATGGTGATGACATCGGGGTTGTGGCGGAAACGCCGCGTGGGAAGAAGAGCTGACGGCCTGGGGTAGATGGGAGGGTCGAGGAGTCTGGGAGATCGAATGGAGGGTCTGATTCATTGACTTGTCTTCTTAGGTTCTCGTAAGAGGATGAGTACTCCATTGAGGAGGTTGCCACGTCGTCGGCCTGCTGGTGGTGGCCCGGAGCACGTGGAGTGCTGTGGGAAGAGATTGCGAGATCTGTTAGATCAAGGTCCTCTGACTGGTCGCGGCGGGGTGTTTCATGGTGCTGGTAAGGAGAGGTCTCGTGGGACACGGTCTCATCGAGGTTGGTGCTTTGGGTTATGTCGGTGGACAACTCCTCCTCCGTGGCTGTGGGGTCCTGCATGGTTTCTTCATCCGTGTTTCTTTCTTCATAGCCAGATAAAGATACATTGGCACTGGCTTCGAAGAATTGCTTCCAGAACTATAGGGAGTTAGCAAAGCTGTCCATGGTGGTACATGCTGGCGTCGCTGACCTTGGAACCTTCCCAAACATCTCGTGAATGCTCGGTATATTGCTCTACCAGAGGCAATATACTTGTAGTGACTATTCGATGAGCTTGACTGAAATTGTGGTCGATCTCTGTATAGACATATGACGATGAGCGGTCTGCTGGGCTGTTTTGTTTACTTTTTTGCCCTACCTTGAAGTGTAAGGGTAATAGACTGTTCCAATTTCTCAAGCTCCTCGGTGAGGGACAACGGTCGTTGGCCCTGCGAAGGTTGACGAGACATGGTATCACGCGGTTCAATTGTACAATCAAATGAAGAGAGTTAGGAGCTTGCAATCACGTCCATCACTTTGAGACGCGCGGGGAACTTTGCCTAAAGCGGTGTGTATTTAGGGCCGGTGATAAGGGCGTTGTAGATCACGTGCGATAAGTCAGGATAAGGTGCAGGCATCAGCAAATCATCTTGTCCCGCTCCGTGGATGAATGAGGCGAGTCCCAAAAACATATGATAGGAGAAACACAAGTAAAATACTTGGGTTCATTATGCCAGCACCACTTGCAAAAGGTATGGTCCTCTACTTCCTTGAACTTCTACGACTTCTTCCCGGATCATCCGGGCGGTGTACTCTCGGCCTTATCAGTTCCCCACTTCGTAGAGAGTGAGGCTGACCTTTCTCATGCAGGAATCATCATTACTGTTTCTGTGCTTGTAGCAGCCGGCATCGCCGTGTACGAGTCACCGCAGTTTCAACAATGGGTAACCACGTCGCGGCGCAAGATCGCCTTAGCTCTGCACAACCTCGGCGATGAGATCCAACCTCGAAACATACCCTTGCGGGAAGACATTTCTATGACTGAGGAGACTGGAGGAACTGCTGAAGAACGGAGACGGATTGCTCGTGCAGAGATCATGCGGCGAGGGGCACTCCTTGAATCACGACGGAAGTCCAACCAGCCAAGCCAACCTCATGGTAGCTTTGATGCTCTCGTCGACAACGAGGGTAATTTGCGTAAACAAAAAGACCACGAATACGATGTTCAGGCAAATGAAGAATTTACTGCTAACTCAACGGGGGTGGACCTGGGAACTTCGGAGCCTCTCCGCCGAGGCAAGCATATCGAGTCCGAGTCTTCGACTATTCCGGGTCGGAATCAGCTGCATGTCGACATTCCCTCGTCTGCTGCCTCAAACCATCCTTCTGAATCTATTATTCAGTTCACGCCTAGGTCTGAAGCACCCGAGGGGGATAGTCTCTTCGATCCGTATTCTCCAAAGTCTCCGTTGTCTGTCTCTGGCTCCAGCCATACAGAAGACCACCAGCAGGTATATTATGCACACCCTGATACGCCAAGCAACAGAACCTATGAACGAAATAATATTGCTGAGCTAGATGGTTTCGGCCACGAGAGTGTTCAGTCTCACAATGATATCTCAACCGCTCCTTCAACTAGTGGGAGTTTCAGCCATGTTGGAGGATTCGAGGATGGAACATCAGATGATAGTCTTAGTGACCTTGATGGGCGATCTGTTGGTGGTGTGGCTACTCCAGCGTGGTCTGATGTGGGTAGTGTAATTAGCAATGAGGATGCTGGACATCCGTTGCTCTGATACACTTGAGACTTCATGGATTACACGGTTGAATGAATGGGGCTTGGCTCGGTCGGGAATACTGATATGGTGCTCGGTGTTTTTGCCTTTGGGTTGACGCGATACAAGATATAGGGAGTTTATGCTCTAATTGAAGTTCCAAGACAAATACCGAATAGGGCATGCCAATCCGAATCTGGTAAAGCAATAAATATTTTACTAGATTGCATAAGCTTTCAAGCTCAAGGACATGTAAGCCAAGAGAGACTACCTAGGTACATCCTACCATGTAAGGTCCACTTGTACAAAGGAGTATAGGCTGTTGGGATTGGTCGGCTGACGTATCCGGTCATTCTTGGAAACCAGGAAATTCCATACAAGAAGTCCAGGCACTTTCCATGACGTATAGCCGCCACACAGGAAGTAAACAACTTAATAGGCATCTTCCCTATCCCACTGGTCTATCCCATCACTGGCATCACAACTTCAACTGCAAACCATGGCAAAATTCGTCACACATCAAGTCCTGGGCACCACCCTTCATACCACTGATAGGTATACGGATTTACAAGCACGAGGTCTTGGTACCTCTGGGGTAATATGGTATAGTATATCCCTTATTACTGTAAGCCCACTAACCAGTATTAGCTCGGCGCGTGATTCAATGGCGAAACAAACGGTTGCTATAAAAAAAATAAAGAACCCCTTTGATAGCTCTGCCCTGGTCAAGCGCACGTATCGCGAGGTTCATTTGATGACCAATCTAAAGCATGATAATGCATGTGAAGAAAAAAAGAAAAGATCAAGTATGAATATGAAGACTAACCGTCAATAGTTGATCAACATGACAGATATCTTCATCTCACCAGCGGAAGATCTGTACGTGGAACTCTCTATTTACCAAATTCACTACTAACCATTTGGAAATACAGTTATATTGTGATGGACTGTTGCATGACAGATCTTCATCATTTGATCCAATCAGCATCAAAGCCATTGGAGGGCAAGTTCATCCAGTTCTTCACCTACCAACTACTGGTATTTTTGCCCCGAATTATCTGGAAAATGTCAGTATAGCTGACTTTCTCAGCGAGGGTTGAAATACATTCACTCTGCCGGGGTGATCCATCGTGATCTAAAACCAAGTAACATTTTGGTCAACGAAAACTGCGACTTGAAGATTTGTGACTTTGGTCTAGCTCGAGAACAAGGTCACCAGATGACTGGTTATGTTGCCACACGGTATTATCGAGCTCCAGAGATCATGTTGACTTGGCAGAGATACAGCTATGCGGTGGATATTTGGAGTACTGGGTGCATTGTGGCAGAGATGCTCTTAGGGAAAGCCTTATTACCGGGCAAAGACAATGTGCATCAGTTCAGACTGATTACTGAGATCTTTGGAAAGCCACCAAAAGAGGTCATGAAGACAATTTATAGTGACATTGTACGGCCCAATTCTCCACAGCCGGGTTAAATATGGAAGAGAAGATGCTGACAAGTGATAGACGATGAAGTTTGTGAACTCTCTACCTCAATCGAAACCTCGGTCACTTGGAGATACCCTGGGGGATGTTGACCCTGAAAGTATGCCTGTTCAGATTCTTCATTGACATCAAATGCCTCTTGATTTATCTACATTCAATGTTACTAACTTTGCTAGCCATTCATCTCTTGGAGAAAATGCTTGTTATAGATCCACAAAAGAGAATTACAGCGGCAGATGCACTAATCCATCCATACGTTTCGACCTACCAAGACTCTGACGACGAACCCGAGTGCGAGAAGCAAATTGATTGGTCTCTGTTGGATTCAGAACTGACTATAGATGACTGGAAGTGCAAAATGTATGTATTTTCCCGATCTGCGTATTCATTGCTGATAATTTGAAGGTATTCGGAGATTCTGAATTATCACCATGGTTCTTGCAACTGGGAAGACAGTAACACGAAAGCCCAGGGCAATTTTGAGAATTGGCTGCACAAGGAGATGATGGTGGACACATATTAAGAAGCTAGTATCTCTTATTTTGTATAGTGAATTTATTATCTGAGAATGGTTCTATCTTTAAGATTGACACCACAGGCAGTCATCTAGACATCCCGAGGCCTTGGAAGTACATGGTAATCCGAAGTACTAGATACTTCTTTATAACGTGGTTTATAAGTCAAGTATGAAGTACCTGGTACTTATTGGCTGGATAACCTGATAAGCGAAATGTACCTCGGCATTCTCGGTCAGTCCGAAGCGGAGATCATCTCTCTTTCTCTTCATATACCAAGTACTTCTTTTATATTCCCTTTCCCTTCCTTTTTGTTCTTATTCCTTTACCTCTCCAAAAAAATTATCTGTAAGTTCTTCTCCTTTAGTTTCCACAGTCTTCAATCTCCGCATATGGAGGCTTCCCCGCATTTTCTCTATAAGCTGGCATCTTGAACGCAAGCTGCCTAAAGAACAGAAAACTGATATAATTTGGCCAGTCTCCTTTTATACACACCATGGCCGCAGATCGTTTAAGCTCACTTCTGAGTCACCTCAAGCCTGGCGCCGCCAACGGCCTCGCTGCTATGTAAGGCTTCGAACTCAGTTGTATTTCATGAATCTAACGAATGCAGTACACAAAAGAACCCCGACGATGTGGTTATCACCCTAGCAATCCGCACACCGCTGACTAAGGCGCGTAAGGGCGGTTTCAAGGACACAGAATTAGACTACATGATCTATGCCCTGTTGAAAGAGACTCTGGCCAAGTCACAGATTGACCCTGCTCTGATTGAGGATGTTTGCCTCGGCAACGTAAGTTTAACCTCTTTCTCCACTCTACAAATCTATGGATAGCATATTCTAACCCCCCCAAAAAACAGGTCGGCGAAGCTAAAGCCGCATACATGGTCCGCGCCGCCGCTCTTGCTGCCGGCATCCCTCACACCGCCGGCGCCTCATCGGTGAACCGCTTCTGCTCGTCTGGACTGAAGGCTGTGCAGGATATCGCGAACCAAATCCAGCTGGGCGCCATCGACATCGGTGTCGCTCTGGGTGCCGAGCTGATGTCCGCTGCTGGTGACCGTCTGGAGAAGCCATTCAACGAGGAAGTCCTGCGCAATCAGGAGGCCGCCGACTGCATGCAGCCCATGGGCCAGACATCTGAAAACATTGGCAAGGACTTTGATATCCCTCGCGAGCAGCAGGACCGATATGCCGCCGAATCGTTCCGTCGTGCTGAAGCTGCTCAGAACAATGGCTGGTTCGCTGATGAGATTGCTCCCATTACTGTCAAGGTCAAAGACCCCAAGACTGGCGAGGTCAAGCAGGTGACTCTATCCCGTGATGATGGCATTCGCCCCGGTACGACTTTCGAGTCGCTTTCCAAGATTCGCCCTGCTTTCCCGGAGTACGGTGACAAGTCCACTGGTGGAAACTCCAGCCAGGTTACCGATGGTGCCGCATCTGTTCTTCTCATGCGCCGCTCCAAGGCTATTGAGCTGAACCAGCCTATCCTTGCTAAGTTCTGCGGCGCTACTGTTGCCGGTGTGCCCCCTCGCGTGATGGGTATCGGCCCAACTGCCGCTATCCCCAAGCTGCTGAGCAAGTTCCAGCTTGACAAGAATGATATCGATATCTACGAAATTAATGAGGCTTTTGCCTCTATGGCTGTCTACTGTGTTAAGAACCTTGGTCTTGACCACGCCAAGGTCAACCCTCGTGGTGGTGCTATCGCCATTGGTCACCCGCTCGGCGCAACAGGTGCGCGCCAGATCGCGACCATTCTGAGCGAGGCTCGCCGGACAAAGAGTAAGGTTTTGGTGACTTCCATGTGTATTGGAACTGGACAGGGTATGGCTGGCCTCTTTGTCAATGAGCAGCTGTAAATATCTAGGTATTAGTCTAATTACGCGACATATATGATCTCCAATGTACAGAAATGACTTAGTTACAAAGGAATAGTATGGTATCAATGGCTATTTACATAGTTTAGAAGCAAGAACTCGTAAAGCATAAAGTGAGCCGAAGAGCGGCCATGATATCACTTAGCATCATCTTGCTTCCCGGTCTGACTCTCCCTCCTCATCCTCTCCTCCGCAGCCCGCGCCATGATTTCCCTACGAGATAGCGTCCCATCTGAAGCCTCAGCTCCAGCCGAATCGCCCTGCAATCCACCAAGCACAAACTCCCCACCGGTCCACCCACACTCATCAACAAACTCCTCTCCACCCTGTACACTATCCCAATCACCAGGATTGTAAAACTCCTGATTTGACAATTGGTTCCCACCAGACTTCCAATCAGCACGATCAACCTCCTTCTCAATCTGCGACGTTAAATCCCAGAAGTCACGGTCGTGAGGCCCGAACACGCAATGCGCAAGCTCATGGCACAGCGTCTTCCGAATAGTACGATAATCACGGTATCCGTCATAAGCATCCGTTCGCAAGCGCAACTCAATGACCTCGCCTTTATTCCGGTTCAGACCTAGCGTCCGCGACTCGCTTGTCGTGTGTTCTGCGGGGTTCATTTCAGTCAAAAGCGGGACAGAAAACTTGTGTTTTGTCATAGCGGCACGGATGCCTGGATCGTCACGGAGGCGTTTGAGAAAGTCGAGGGAGCGGTCTGGGTTTGGGAGGTAGGATAATGGGAGGAGACGGTGGAAGGTGTAGTTGTTATTTGAGGATGAGATGGTATGGATACCGCCACTACGGCTGGAGGATGGTTTTTGTTTGTTGCGTCTCGCGGCATTTAGAGCAGCAGCGCGTGATTCTTGCCGTCGCTGTTCGCTGGCGGATTGTTCGTGGAGATCGGCGATTGCTTTGGCGGGGGTGCCGAGGAGGGTGATCTTGAACCTTGGGGAGGAGGTCTGGAGGATTGCATCGAGAAGAGTTGGCGGGAATGGTGCCTTCTGCATTCCTGGCTTTGGAGCTATGAGGAGCTTTTGATTGTCGATAGGGATGTTTAGGACGCGCTCTATTTCGGAAGAGAGGTCTTGTAATGTTGCCGAGGCGGGGACTTGAATAATATGTGCGGTCCCATGGTGGTGGACGGTCAGCTCCTTGGTGGAGTCCATTATATCATACGGTTAGAGATGCGATCGCAGAAGAGCGAGAGAGAACTTGCGACAAGAAGAAACCGCTTATATGGCCCGAATAGGCAAGGCGCTGGCGAATTCGACCCGGTTCCACGGAGATAAATTTGTCAGCACGGAGATAAGTCAATCACGTGATAATAAATTCATGTGATAGAATTTCTCGGTAGTAACAATTACAACATACGAGGTATTGGGGTCCTGATAGCTTCGGTATTCATTATATTAACTGAAGCTGAGGCATCCAGAGTCAAACAAACGGCGAGGTCTTCGAAATTTCCAGACCATAAGACTCCCCTAATGTTTGGTAATCTCAATCCTACTTCTGCGCTTTACTTGGAACTCTTACTACCTACAATAGCTTTGAATAAACCATCCCTTATACAGTGCCCGATAGTAGAATGTTGAGACTGAGACCCATCTAGTTCCCCGGGCTAGAATATTTATTGTCTACGACTAGCTTGTATGGCGCGAGGGACTAAAAGGATCGAAGGATGGATTCAAAGAATGCTCAACGAGTTGCTTCGCCAATGGGAACTCCATGGGGGTATAAGGAAAGTTGAAGACAAAGGCTTTTGAGTATATTTTCATCTATTCATAAACAATCAAGGGAACAGAAACGATCTACATCATAACCATTTGCCATTAGAACAAAGAAAAAAGAAAATTGGCCGATCAATGTCGAATCTCTAGCTCCATGAAACATCTCTTAAAAAGGTCCTTTTCGTCATAACGCGGCGATTCACCCCGATCCAAATCTTAGGAATCATGTTAGATCAGAGAAAAACGCAATTGGAATGGGTATTTTCCCCAATCCGAAAACAAATAAAAAAAACACATCAGTAAATCATTTATCGTGAATGATTTACTGCTTCTCCTCGCCCTGGGCCTCTTCAGGGGCATCCTTCATCTCGGCGTCGCCCTCAGTGGACTTCTTGGCGTCCTCTTCGGCCTTCTTGGCCTCAATCTCGGCGCGTCGCTTAGCAGCAGCCTCCTCGTCGGCCTTGCGAACGGCGTCACGCTCGGCCTCGACCTTCTCCTTGTAGCGCTGGATGATGGGGCCGGCGATGAAGCGGATGTCGTCCATCTTGGCGACGTAGACGGACTTGGTGGCGTCTTCGCCGTCCTCGTAGAGCCAGTCCTGCAATGGCGCGTTAGTATGGTTGATCATGATATTTATTGACAAATATGGGTTCAAAACTCACCTCAGTGTCCATGAGCTTGGACTTCAACTTCTCCTTCTCCTCCTCGCTGGCAAACTCGGCGTACACGCCGTCGATCTTGTCACGGAGCTCGTAGATAGAGGCCTCGAGCTCGTTCTTCTTCTCATCAGTCTCGGCAACGAGCTTGTCCTCCATGTACATAGCGTTCTCACGCTCGGTCCAGGCCTCCTTGGTGGCCTGGCTGAAACCACCAGTGACGGAGACAATGGGGAGGTCGCCCTTGCGAACCTGCTTCTTGACCTTGCGGGTCTTCTTGGGCTGCTCCTCCTTGGAATCGGTGTCCATGTCACCCTCCTTCTTCTCTTCCTCGACGGGCTCCTCGACCTCCATATCCTCGACGTAGTATCCGGACTCGACGTTGAGAATGCCGTGCAGGTTGAGACGGGCCTTGAGCTTGCAAATCATGAAGTCGTTGTTGGCATCAGCCTGGACACCCTTGACGGAGAAGCGGCCAATCCAGGGGTTGACCTTGCCGGGCATAGTCTCGACATTGGAGTAGCGAGCCTCGAGATCGAAGGGCTGCTTGCGGTAGAAAGTGAGGATCTTAGTGGAAGGCATGACATTTCCTCGGCTGAAGACGGTGAGGCTGGTATCCTCATCGGGGATCTCGGGGGACTGCTCCCAGGTGAAGTCAATAGGGTAGTTGACAATGTCGTGAACGGCGAAGTCACGGACACGGAAAGCGGGGGAAAGAGTAGCACAGCTGAAAGCACAACCGCGAGCAATGGCCTCATCCTGGTTCAGGGTGAAGGACAGACCCTTACCGAAGAACTTGCTGATGGTATCCTTGATAGCGGGAACACGGGTGCAGCCACCAACCATCTCAATGTAGTCAATGTCCTCGACCTGAAGCTTGGCCTCGGAGAGTGCCTGCTCCAGAGGAGTGGTCAGGCGGTCAAGGAGAGGCTTGACCATGAGCTCAAGCTCCTCACGCTTCATCATAGCACGGACGTCAGTGTCATCCATAAGGGACTCAACGCTCAGAGGGGCCTGTGCGTTAGCGGACAGGACCTTCTTGAGCTTCTCGGCGGCAACCAGGGTACGGGTCCAGGCCTTGCCGTTAGTGTGGATGTCGACCTTGAACTTCTCCTTGAACTCGACGGCAAGGTGCTCGGTCAGAGCCTTGTCGAAGTTACGGCCACCGAAGTGACGATCATAGGCGGTAGCCTTAACGTTGAGTTCACCCTTGCGGAACTCAACAATGGAGGCAGTGTAGTCGGAGTAACCGATATCGACGAACATCACACGGCGGGGCTTCTCCTCGGGGCCGGGGAGATCCAGTTTGGTGATACCGTAACCGAGAGCGGTAGCAGTGGTGTCGTTGATGAGACGGAGGATGTTAAGACCAGCAATGTCACCAGCGTCAAGCATAGCCCGGCGCTGCACATCAGTGAACCAAGCGGGAACGCTGACGGTGACATCGGAGACGGGAGCGCGCAATTCCTTGGCGGTGATGTCCTTGATCTTGGAAAGGTAAGAAGCCACCAACTGAGTCGCTGTGAACTGCTCCTTCTTGCCGAGGTAGTTGACCTCGACACCGACCTGGCCATTCACGTCGACCAGGGTGCATGTGTTGTATTCCTGTTCGATGGCGACATCGGGGTCGTTGAAAGAACGGCCGATCAGGCGCTTGAGGGAGCCAACGGTGTTCTTCAGGTTAGAGATCTCTGCACCCTTGGCAGCCTCACCGAGGTTTCGGTTGCGAGGAGTGAATCCAACGACGGAGCTAAAATAATTCAAATTAGCCTTCTGTTATCTGGATCGACAGTGGATTTTTGTTTCAAACGTACGGGGTCTGACGGTTGGAAACCTCATTGGCAATCTATATTAATAAAAAAGAAAGTAGTTAGCGCAATTGCTCAGATTTGTGAGGTCATGATTCATCTTGAGAGAATGCCGCAAGTCCGTATCAAGACCGTGGGGTAACACGCACAATATCAATGCCCTTATTGCGGGCAACACCAATCTTGGTGCTCTGAGCACCCAAATCTATGCCGACGACACTCATTATGGAAGAAAGTAGGGGGATATAGGAGGTAGGGAGGTAAAGAGGGATGGAAGGTTCAAAAGAAGAAAAGTGAGAGAAGTCGGAGGGGAGAATTTGCACGCCACTCCACTATTATTGGAGGGGCGATGACCAAGTGTCAAGCGGTCTGGCTGATCTTTAGGCGCCGAACTAATTTCGAATTTGGGGTATAAATTGATAACGTAAAATGTGTCAGAGTATGCTTTTCTTTCTTTCTTTTCTCTCTCTCTGACTGGTCTATATACGTTTCCTTTACCTGGACTATATGCTAGCATCTCATCGAACCTTCTGGTGGCTGCTGGATACCCACCTTCACCGCCTACTGTTGCCAGGCAGAATAAAAATCAATCACCGCCTTATAAATCTGTGGATCATTGGCTACACCATATACTTGATGGACTTTGATGTTTTGGATTCAAAAAGTTATAGAAGCGAGCAGTATCGCTATGCTAAACAAATAAACATAAGAATAGAATGACCAAAAAAAAAATATGCCAAGGTCAATCGGCCGAACAGAAAAAAAAAGAAGAAAAAAAAAAAAAAAAAAAGGAGGAAAAAGAGGAAAACTGACGTCATGCACTTAGTACATTTGTTCTTCTTAGACAATAATATCATAAGAGGGGGGTCACGGGGTTTGAAAGTATCTTGGCGCCATGACTTATGGCTCTGGGATGTTCTTAGAACCAGTCTGGTATGTTTCTGGTGGGTGGGTGACTAGATGCTCGGCAGAAATAGGCTGGGAAACCCCAAAGTGGTTCTCCGAATAGTGACCATCGAGGCTCACCGAGCCCGATGCCCGACCTTGGCAGACATAATTAATTTTCTTTTGGTCTTCACTCATCAAGTTGTCAACATTCTGTGGCATGGCAATCGAACTAGAGCCGCAATCCGATGCGCTGAGCACTGAATCAGTTGAATAGGAAAAGAGAGCGGGTAATTGGTGCTGGGAAGTGTCGCGATTTTCCATCGCGTTGACCATTCGTGCCAGTGCGGGCCCACGGCTGGTTGTGTTGATATAAATCCCATCAAGTAGCTGCTTGGCAGGTGCAAATCGACCTTCCACCTTCTCCGATGGGCGGACGGGGACGGATTTCCGGCGCACAAGGCTGGTGCGAAATGTATTAACATTCACATTGAACTCATCGCCCTGCTCCTTTGCCCGTTCAACTGCTTCTCCTGGCGTTGTATGGTCATCAGCAGTGGCAGCATCTGCTCGAGGTCCACCCCAAGTTCGCTGACCGGCTGTGAAAATACCATACACCATATAAACCCAGTTGAAGAACGGGTTCACAATGAACATGATCGGGTAAAGCCAGGCTTTATAGCGTCCGAGACGCAGGCCAAAGTATAGCATGAGTAGATAATTCAATCCCAAGGAGACCCCCATGAAACCCATAGGAAGATCATCCACCTTCTTTGAGGTTGTAATTAGTGCGATAATCATGATGAAAAAGAGCAGTGCGGTCGTTCGGATCGTGTTTTGCATGAATCGAACCATACATAGAAGAGGGTAGCGCTTCCAGAGCCGGGCATCCGTGATCATGCAAACCTCGTTGGTGATGAAACCTAAAAACCATCGTCGGCGTTGCTTGAGGAGAGTTCTAAAGGTCTGCACGGCTTCGGTCTTGCAGAACGCGCTCATACATAACTGGATTTGATACCGCTCCGTGGCGCCAATCATGAACAGGTGAGTGAGCCATCGGTCTTCCCCAAGATGACATTTTCCGTAGTCAAAAAGATCATCGCATTGCTCAGCCTTGTCTGAAAAGTAATACTTGGCCATCTTGCGGAAAGCCGAGAAGCGTAAAATAGTCAAAGCTCCAGGGAGGCAAGTCACTGCACCACAGCCTGACTCGACGGATCGTTCAAAAAGCTGCCCATGGACATATTCCATGTCCTGAAGAATCGTCAGCAAGCTATTTTTCTCCGTTGTCGAGGTAATGATGCCTGTCATTGCAAGCATGTTGTGCTTGCTGCCTGGCTTAAGTTCCATGTCGTACATGAAGTTCTGCAAGCAAACTCGATCAAGGATGCAGTCGGAATCAATGAAAAGAACGAACAAATCGTCATGTGTCTTCAGATACTCGGCATAAACCTTGTCGATAAGCTTGAAAGTATGCTTTTGGCAGTGCCTTTTACCGCCATGTTTGAAGCGAGACACCGTTATCCGTGCCCCTTTGTAAATGCAGTCAATGCTCTGAGGATAGCTCTCCAGTGAGATCGGAATACCGAGATAGTTGATGACACGGAGATACGGCTCGTCCACCTTGCCACCATCGTATGAAAGGAAAACATGGATGCAATTTGGAGGATAATCGCAGTCAACCACGGAATTGATGGCCTTAATCAAAATACTTGGTTCCTCCTTGTATACTGGCATCACAACCACAGTCTTCGGGGCAGTCCGATCGTCAAGCACTCGTTTAATCCTCTTTTTTCTCCCCAGTGAATTGGTGATGAGTCCGTATACACAAAATAGCCATGGACCGATCAGAAGAACAGAAAAAGCCCAAAATGCAAACACTTGAAACCCATGCACCATTTCGTGAGGTAGGTCAATCGTGATCTGTGGCGGTAACGGCAGTGTCACGAGCATGACTGGAAGGAAGGCCAGTCTATCAGATGTGTTCGTCAGTCAATGTCTCTGAATGAAGCTGTTAGGTAATGAACACTGGATGTCCGAGAATCATACCGTATCACTGTGAACAAGAATATCATCACCACGGCGAGAACTCTTATACTCCAATGGTCTGCTTTCATCCACACCTTGATCAAACAGTAGATAAAGGCGCTGAGCCAAAGAACCCACTCGAACAGTGCTGCAAGCATCAATGGGCCGACGATTGAGAGGTAAATTATCTGTTGAGGGTGGTCAGAATGGCATCCCGAGCCCAGAGGGTAGATAGCATACATCTTTGGTCGGCCAGGTCCCCTCAGCCCACGCGTCCCTTCGTGATGGTGCCATTTTAATTTGGCGAACCTGCTTTCTACTTCGTTGAATATTGAAAACAGCACATCAAGTGAAGGTCGAAGAATTCGAATGTACTGTATGTGTAGAATAAAGGTCTTTCCATAGCACTGGGTTAGTATGACTGGGGGATCTCGAAGTTGACAGAGGGCTCCTTACAACTCAGGGCTTGATAATACGATGCCTGTGTGAACGATACCCAGATTATAGTCTTGAAAAGAATATCCAACTGATGATATGCAGGATATGTAATAAGAGCAAATGCTCTGTGACAAGATGAGTACGAAATCATCCGTGGAAGGGAGGTAAACCTTGGAATGGAGTATATCGATAAATCACCTGGTCACAGCCTTTTGGAAGGTGCGATATGCCCCAGGTCCTTGAAATTTGGCGGGAGGTGACGAAGCATGTGATTACAATGAGGCTGATACTTTCCTCACACATTCTATTCATTATTACATATAGTACTTATTCATTATTCTTCATTGTTCTATTCATCTATTGCCCTTCCAACCCTTTGAATATAATATAATAGAAGATAATGTATAAAAAGTCGAATTGCCCAAAATGGAATAGTTGGATTCCACCCTGACCAATCACAGACTAGTCTTTGCCTCAGGCGTCAATGGAGCTCAAAAAAAATTCCCAGATTCTCCCCGCTGCGAGATATTGTCACAAGCGCAATAGTATTTCTGAATAGCGCATTGATCAATCTATAAAGGTATTGTTACTATATCTTCCCAGATTATCTATAAATATCCTCCCATCCCTTGCTCCCTTTCTTCTTTCTCTGACTCATCTCCGTCACGTCAAATCTTCCTGCTTATCATTTTTTTTCACATCTGAAATAGTCTCCACATACAATTCGCAACTATGGCCGAAGAACAGAAGACCCCAGTTGTCAACACCGAGGCTGAGAAGGATGTTCAGAATGTCCTCGCTGAACTGAAAGAGGAAGCCGCCACCGAGCAGCCCGCTCAGGATGCCGATGAGGCCCGCATTGTCGCCGAAGCTGCTAAGCTCGGAGAGAAGTCTGAGAAGGCCGAGGAGAAGGCCGCTGAGCCCCAGACTGAGAAGCGCGAGACACGCAGCTTCCAGCGCGATGGCCGCGGTGGCCGTGGCCCTCGCCAGAACAACGCCAAGTTCGATCCCTCCACCCAGGAGGTAACCGACGACCCTGTGCAGATCCGCAAGCAGGTATGACCATTGGAAACACTATTTCGCCAGACCTTAACTAATGCGCACACCATAGGTCGAATTCTACTTCTCCGATTCTAACCTCCCCATGGACAAGTTCCTGCTCTCCAAGGTTGGCGGTAGCGCCAACAACGCCGTGCCCCTTGAACTCCTTCACTCCTTCAAGCGCATGCGCCGCTTCCAACCCTTCAGCGCCATTGTCGAGGCCCTCAAGACCGCCGAGAACGTCGAGCTGGCTGAAAACGACACTGCCGTCAAACGCAAGGTCCCTCTTCCTGAGTCCGTGAACGAGCGCGATTCAAAGGCCATCAAGGTCTTCGAGGATGCCTCCATGGCCCGCTCTATCTACGCCAAGGGCTTCGGCTTTGGCGAGGAAGAGCCCACTACACAGCTCGATATTGAGGCTCTTTTCGCCCCCTACGGCCCTACAAATGCCATCCGCCTGCGCCGCACTCAGAACGACAAGACCTTCAAGGGTAGCATCTTTGTTGAGTTTGAGTCTGAGGAGAAGCAGAAGGCATTCCTCGATCTAGAGAAGAAGCCCCAGTGGAAGGGCAATGATCTGGAATTCAAGAGCAAGAAGCAGTACTGTGACGAGAAGGTCGAGGAGATCAAGAGTGGCAACGTCTACCCCTCCAACGCCCGCAACGGTGGCCGTGGTGCGCGTGGTGGACGTGGCGGTCGCGGCGGTCGCGGTGGTCGTGGTCGCGGTGGTGGCCGTGGTCGTGGCGGCCGTGATGGTCGTGACCGTAACGACCGTGACGATGGTCGTGACTGGCGCGAACGCCGCACTGAGGACCAGCAGAATGGCTTCCAGGCTCCTCGTGAGGCCCAGAAGGACTCTCGGTAAGTGAAATTAATATGAGGTGCGCAATGAGAGTATGAGTGCTGACTTTCATTTATAGTGGTGTCCCCGTCGTACAAAGCACCCAGAAGCGCTCCCGTGAGGATGAGGGTGCCAACGGTGGCGACCACCCTGCCAAGAAGGTTGATTCCAAGGAATAAGGTGTCTAATCTCGGCGGATTGAAAATGTCTTGTCTTTAATTCTTGTTCTCTGATTCGGTCAATCGGCGGTATTGATTCAAAAAGTATTGCGGATTGGAGATCCTGCCTCTTTTTTTCCGATTATTTCATAGAGGTGAACCTTTTCTCGGCGTTATGTCATTTCGTTACGAGCATCTACGGGTTGGCTAGGCAGGCCTCGGTGGCTACGATTGACCAGGGCCTGGGGTTTGATATGTAGAAATGAGCCATTTGAACGGACTGTTCTCAAAACTTCTACTCTGGAAACTTAGTAGTACCTTAGGATCAAACTTGCGTATATCACTTGACATATCAGATACCTAGAACTCTAGATCATAAGCCAAGGTATCATCACACAGCTCCTCTCGCATTTTATGAACCCTTCAAGGTGTCAGCCTGCGGTCCTCACTTATCTGACATTGAAGAAAACTTACTCCAGATGAGCAGGGTGCACCGCATAGGTAGCAATATGCTCGGCCGTCTCCAAAACAGCAACAAGTCCCATATCGAATCCCTGGGCACGAGGAATCGAAATCGGCAGCGGTGCACCGCTCTGCAACGACAGCAGTCCTATGGCAAGGTTTCATATGAGACTATGTCAAAATCAACAAACTCCGGGGTTTCACTTACCAGGGATCTTCCCCACCATTCCCTGGCATGTCTCCTTCCAGGTGGCGATCTGGGCTGGAGTAATGCCGGGCTTGAGGCGGAAGAGGACTTGGAGCTTGGTTAGTGATTGATGTTCTTTCATTGACATTGCATCTAACTTACCAATGTGATAAACTGGCATTTTGGTTTTGGAGATGACGATGTATGTTTCCCCAGTTCAGTGATAATTGTTTTGTGATCAGTGGGTTGCCGGCGGGGTTCTCGGCAGATGTCCGATGGGGGGTGATGTATTGCTGGAATTTGGACTGATCACCCGGTTAATTATGTTGTACATAGTACATAGATATATATATTACTGTATATAAATGGTTATATGTCTGGACCTCAACCAATTTAATATAAATTAGCGACTTTCGCTTACGATCTTTTGGACTCTTTTGGACTCTTTTTGTATATATAATCACGGGCTAATGCCGCTTTAGAAAGATTGATAATTATATCTTTTATATTTGAAAATCTATACTCCGTATATTTCCATCGAATATCGAAATTAAATATCGAACTACTTAATACAAAGCCATAACCAGTCCGGCTTTGGAATGTGGATCTCAGGGCAGATTTAAGATCGGGTGGCTTTGCCAAGATCTCTAGGATATTGAAGGTGAGTACATACATAGGTAGTATGTATATTGTAGATATGTAATGGACCAAATTCAAGTTTTATCTGTTTTCTAATGTCCCGAGGTTCGCGTGCTCACTTACTATTTTAGGAAATATATATGGAGATGAGGTCTGCCCTATGAAACAGTTGGCCACATCTTAGCACGTGTGAAAAAGTGGAGAAAGCCTTTTATTTTCGAACTCCTTTTCTGTTTCAGCCTCTCTTTATAGGCAAATTCTCTGCATTCTTACATATATCATGAAACCTGCATGGCAGCTGCAAGGGGGTCTCGCCCAGTGGCTGCGCGGGAAGCTTGAATCTGGAGTCATTGTTGCCCTCACAGTTATCAGATCCCCTCAGGCCCATCTTGACCGTGGCTGGACAGCTTATCGAGCATATTTCTTTTCGATCATCTTCATCTCCATCCTGCTCTCTAAAGCCTTCCATATCTACGTCCATCTCAATTCACTCACAGTTTTATCCCTTTTCGCCTGGGGCCCCACATTCTTTTTCCTGGATATCCTGCTCATTCTGGGCGCCCGTGGCCTGGCCCGATCGTATGAATGGCGAACATTTCGGGATATAGCGGCTGTGTTCACTGTATTATTTAGGTATTGAGGCTTAACCTTGGAACAAAGAGCGAATTACTAATTATCTTCTAGTGCATATGCCTCGTCAATGATTTCCGCCAACCTATCCTATTACATCCACAAGGGTATGGAGATTCATTGGCGCCTATCAAACGACTTCCACAAGGATAGGCCCACTGCCACAACTGTTTTGTCGGCCTTGATCGTTGCTATCCTTCTTGAGACGTCAATTTTGGTCGGCGCATTCTATGCCACACCATATCTATCCCAGGCAACCGGAGCTTTCCTGAGGATCTGGGGTGTAGTGTTATCCGTGACATACCGTCACTTCCGTCCAGATAAGGAATCTCTGCCACACCCAGATACCTACGAGCAAATTGCAATTGATGACTTTGACATCGGTGATGACAACAGCGACTCCGTATCGTTGCTGGATATACCTCAAGACCCGCCTGCACAGAAGAGTCGGGCATTGTTGAAGCCCGCAATCGTTGTATCGTGCAGTGCGATTCTACTGTTCCTCCGTGTCATTCGTCCTAGCGATGTGGTCTACAGTTTCCTCTCCGGGTCTCTTCCTCTCGCCCCGTTTGGCGGCCTCAAATTTGGATCTTCTCAGCGAGGTGTCGCATCCCTGCCGGGTGATTTCAGCTGGTTAGAAGGCAAAACCGCTTTAGACTCCTTCCCAACATTCGACTGGTTACATACAGGCGATTCGGCAACTGCATTCCCGGATTGGTCTCCTTTCCATATCAATCACTTCAACAACACCGCACCCAAGGACTATTTGTATGAACACTACAACCCGATGAAAGATCCTTTGCACATACCCAACCTCCAGAACGACATTTTAGAGCCCATTCGTGATGTGCTCCACAGCGGAGACATGAAGATCAAGCATATCATGCTCATCAAATTAGAGAGTAATCGACAGGACGTGTTTCCCTTCCGTTCCGACTCTTACATCATGGAACACATTAAAAACTCCTATAACGGAAAAATCCCAGACGAGGTTATGGGTAGACTCGCCAATCTCACCCCCACCGCCGAAAGGTTCACCGGATTTGAGACTGGGTTCAATAAGAACAAGGACCGCTCAAGTCCCTATGGTAGCCTCAGCGCGAAAAATGCCTACACATCTGGTACATACACTATGAAGAGTATTACAGGCACTATGTGCGGTGTGAGCCCCATCGCTGTCCAGGGCAACCTTGAGTATCTACACGATATTTACCAACCTTGCCTACCCCACATATTTGACGCGCTGAACCAACAGTCAAACATTACCAACCAGACCGAGGATTGGATCTCCTGGCCATGGCATTCTATGTGGATGCAGTCCCACTATGGCACTTGGGACCATCAGGATGGGCTTACCCCTGCAATGGGGTTCAGAGATATCACGACCAAAGAATCAATCAATGAAGACGGTGCTATATACATCCCAGAGGAGCCAGAGGACGAACAGAAATATGGTCATCCCGATCACACATTGAAGAACTATATGCGGGATGCATTTGCTGAGGCTAAGAAGAACAACACTCGCCTCTTTATCGGTCATCTAACTCACAACACCCATACTCCTTGGTTCAAGCCCGGTAATTACGAGGAGTATTTCGGGAATGGTCATGGATGGAATGACCGGTTGAACCGGTACCTAAATACCCTCAAGTATCAGGATGACTGGCTGGCCACCATCCTTGAGATTCTCGAAGAGGCTGGAGTCATCGACGAGACACTACTTGTTATGGCAGGTGATCAGTAAGTTATATTCACTCTTTACAGCCCATCGACTTTTCCCTGGCTATTTTCTTGTGTTTCGTTAGAGCATGAGAAGATGGTGGGATGGAAAGACAGCCACTAACTCGCTTTTAGCGGTTTATCTCTTCCAAATGATGGTGGTGTAACGGCCAACCATGACCCCCATGTTGGCAGTTTCCACGTTCCCCTGCTCGTCGCCCATCCCAAGTTACCCCAAGTCGAAATTAGCAGCGCTGTCCTCTCAACTCAAATGCTCCCCAGTATCCTCGATATCCTAATCGAAACCTCCTCTATCAACGAGCAGTCGGCACATATATTGAAGGACCTACTCCCCTTATACGAGGGCCAGTCCCTGCTGCGCCCACTTATCCCCGAGCAAGATAAGAAGCAAGAATGGCATTTCTCTACAATGAATCCTGGAGGAACGTGGATCTCTATGCGAGCAGCCGCGAAACCTTACCGTCTTGTCGTGCCGCTTATTGCAGATGCCCCGTGGCGATTCACCGATGTCGTAGCCGACCCACTCGAGTTCCATCCCGAGGAAGACATGAATATTGTGTCTCTGTATGATGCTGTGCAGACTCGGCATGGGCCTGATGCCGCAATGTGGGTTAGCGAAGCCGCCCATATATCCCAGTGGTGGATTGCGGAGAACCACCGACGCTGGAAGTTTAGCCCCGATGATCCGAAGAGCTGAAGTCCCCTAGGGCGACGCCATAGATTCAGCCAGAAGCAGAGAATGTCGAAAACATGGTGCTAGACCCCAGTGAGGTACCCGCCAAATGGTGACGCCGATCCAGCCGGAGACGTTCTGGAACTTGTACCACCTACACATACACAGAATGTTGTGCCACAGTGTGCACATAGTAGCGGTTTCGAGTTGTCGAAATCCCAAGACGAGAAGACCGTCAAGCATATACCCCGAGACAATTGGACGGCTTCTTTTGTTTTTCTACCTGCAATTTTACGATGGCTTCTTCGCCCACTAAAGCCATTGTTCGCATGTTAGACGCGACTTTTGAGTATCGCAATGCATAGCGACCTGGGGGTTTGATCCTTTTAGCTCTAGGAATCCCTGCTTGTATATATTCGATCCGCATTCTTCGATGGAATTCTAATATTTTGAAACAATACATAGTGTTACTATTTTATTAACCTGCTAACTGCCAAAGAAGATCAGTCCTCCGACACCGACTTGGGGTTTAACTGAAAAAAACAAAAGGAGGCTTGAAGATTGTCAAAACTTGTTAGATTGTTCCATTAATGCTTGATTTGTCCAGGCTTGTTTGCTTGCCGATTGAGCAGTTTGCTTGCTAGTCACAGGGTATGAATACCCTGCTTTTGCTAGATTGATCCTTCTCTTTCTCCTCACTGTAGTACCCAGATCAGAACTCATAGTCTAACTTCTGGCTTTCTCGCCTATTCAACTTGTCAAATTTCTTAATTTCGTAGCTCAGCTTCTTCAAGCTTCCATCTATCTCTCACATTCAACATTGCCAGGAAGGACTACATCAAAGTGCATAGTGTAATATGAGACAGTCTTTACTGTATACAATATAATCTATTTAAATGTTGTTTCATGATCTCAGAGGTGTGTACCGTGAGCCTTGCGACCTGGCACCACCATAACAAGAGGTAGGCAACCATCGAGACCGATAATTCAGAGTCTGTGGCAGCAAGAAATTTAGTAATGAATTAGTCATCTACGACTAACATCTGGGCACCTGGGCACCCGTGGACCTGTGGGCAGAGCTATTGAGATATAGACATCCTACATTTAGACTATTTCAAGGGATGAAAGGAGGCAAAACCATCACAGTAGAATAATCAAAGGATCAAAGAGCTGGAGATAGTTAACATTTCTATTTATGTAGCTACATAGTAGAGAGATCATCTAGTAAATACACCTGATATACATGTAGGTAGTAAACATAGTATGATAAAATGCTCTCCCAAGGCTTTTTCCTTTCGGGTCATGTGGAGACCGGGAGATTCCTGTTCACGTCACCTCTTGACTCTTAACTCTGTGACATACATATTCTTCTCCAGCTCTTCAGCTGGCCTTCACCTATATTCTGTGATTTTAGCTTCTAGCATTGGGCTTACGATTATGTTCAAGAAGAAGCCTACGGTAAATGACCCCACCACCCCTCCAAGCTTTGCCTCTGCAAAGAATGTGCTAATATAGAATAGATCAAAAATCTTTCTCCACTGCGGTCTTCTGATCGTAGGAAGATTGCTGATCAAATTATCAAGGATTATCAGATCCCCCTTCCCTCAACCTCTACCAAAGCAGACTCCAGCACAGCATCCGCTGCCTCGAGCCTTACATCGATCCGGAATGCTCTCCTGCCTGATAACATTCAAACTGCTCGTTTCACAACTACCGCTGGTCCAGACCTTCGCGAACTTCAAGGGATCGTGTATGTTGGTACACATCCCGACGGCGATGAGCGGGTGCTATGGTTCAAGCTTGAACATGGTCCAGGGGCCGACAAACGACTATACCCAACTGTCTATACACTATGGCACAACCCGAACCTAGTTCCCTTACTCTACACCCCAGAGTTTGTGATGGGAAAGCTCCATGGTGGAGCTGACTTAATGACACCGGGCCTTGCGAATGAACCTCCCTTCCCTGAAAGGGCGGTCAAGGGCGCCGTTGTTGCGGTCGCGAGTGTAAACACTCATACAGTACCACGCTTTATAGGTATCTGTGAGATCGATGTTTCGGCATTGGGGGAGGTGCAAGGGACGAAGGGCCATGCGGTCCGTGGATTGCATTGGGAGGGCGATGAACTTTGGGCGTGGAGCTCTGCATCACTACCGGGTCGCCCAGCTCCAGAGTATTTGGAAGGTTGGGATGAGGATAAAACTGAGGGTGTTGAGGAACGAATGGAGGATTTGAAAATCGAGAATGAGGCTATAGCCGCCTCGGGTGACATTGAGACACCAAGCAATGATGCAACTGGGGCAGAAGAACTCGTGGCCGAAGATGAGGCGCCCACAACAGAGGGTAAGCACCTCCTCCCCTCCTCAATGAAAAATAACTAAGTACTAACAAACATAGAAATTGATGAGGCTTTTGTTAATGCTTTTGTCTACGCCCTCTACAAGCTCAAGCAGGATAACCCATCAGCGACCGACCATGGCCTTCCACTACCAATCACAGCTTCGGCATTGATAGCCAACTTCACAACTCCTTATCTTCCTGTGTATAACCCACAACAGGCTCAGCATTACAACATCAAAAAAACCAGTTGGAAGAACGTCAAAAAGTTCATGAAACATCTAGACAAATCGAAGCTTGTCAAAACTAAGGAACGTAATGGTCAAGAGACCGTCATTTTGGATGTGGACTTTGAGGACCACCGAGTCCAGCGATTCGTGCCATACAGACTGCCTTCGCCTCGTGCTCTGGAGAACAGTAAGGCTGCTACACCCGAAGGCAAAAAATCGGCTGCAACGGATGGCTCCGACCCTTCAGTTGGCCAGACGATCACTGTGCAAAGTCTATATCGGCCATCAGGAAAGCTAGTGCCAACCATTTTCCCTGCGCTCGCTGCCAGTGACACAAATAACTTCTACAAATACTCCGAAGTATCCAGCCACTTGGATCAATACCTTGAATCCCAAAATCCGCCGATAATCTCGAAAGAGAACCGGCGCATCATCACTCTCAACCCATTCCTTGCAAACTCCGTCTTCACTTCATCATCTACGGAGGATAAAGGGACGCTGGCACGGGGTAAGATCACTCGCGATGGCCTTTTTAAACGACTCATGGATGATAAAACGCTCCTCTCGCCATACCATGTCATTTTGAGAACCGGTCAAACCATTTCAGACGTCAAGCCAAAAGCAGGCACCGCACCCAAGGTTACAGTCACCCTCGAGAAGCGGACAGGTTCAAAGACCGTTACGAAAGTAATGACCCTGGAGATCTTCGGCATTATTCCTAGTCTGTTGGCACAGGAACTGCAGAAGAAGTGTGCCGGCAGCACTAGTGTGACACAGGCTACCGGTGCCCCAAAGGGAATTATGGAAGTATTGGTCCAGGGCGACCAGCGAAAGGCTATTGAGACAGCTCTTGTTCGCCGTGGATTGAAGCCACAGATGATCGAGGTTGTGGATAAGACCAAGAAGAAGAAATGATTGTGCAAAAGATTATTTCTTCATCAATAGATAGACAGCGTTTTTCCAGTACAAATGATCAATCACCTGCAGCATACTGCTAGAACAGAAGACACTCATAATGGATTAAACTACCCCACAGGTACATATCTCCTAGTTAGTTCATCGTCATATAACCATCCGAATCGTAGAAAGCCAATTTCCGACTCAACATTGAATTAACCGTCCCTCTGTTGCTTCAGTCCCTCTTCATGACTCTCCCCAGTTCCATTCGGCAGCTTCAATTCGCTGTCATCTTGTCTTCCATTGCCATTCCCGTTTCTATTCTCCCTTCGTGTTTCTGTGCCATTGGTATCACCACTATCAACAGCCTCCCATATATCATCCTGAAACAAGTACTGCATCAAAGCCTCATCCGTGCGACGGGTCCCATCCGCCATGCGCGTATCTATTCTGTGCACTAGATCATACGTAACGAAGATCGCACCCCCGCTCGAGTCTCCTGCGAGTTCCTCTAGTCTCTGCCGTTCCTCGTCTGTAAGACGACTCGCATGGCCCGGGTTATCAGTGTAGATTTCTGTGCGCTGTGTAGCATCTACGCGACGGGTATTATCTGCATGGTGCTGTGTGGACTCGCGTATGCCGTAGATAGGTTCAATGCTTGGTTGGTTGGAGGTATCATTGCTTTCAGCTCTATTGGTATCGGTATCCGAGGTTGACATTGTGGGTTATAAATGGTTGCTAATATGTCTAGAGATCGAAGAATGACCCGAGAGTTTAGATGAGTCCAGGTGCTTTGTCCAGTTCGTATATAATCTCTCCAGGGCTGTACTACCTGAGATAACTCCTTAGACTCTTCCATAGCATCATCTCTACCTCCCCAAACTCTCCTTTGAGAATTCGAAAAAGGGATTCTAGAAGATCATGGGCTTTCATCAAAATCAGCACCTATCTGAGGTGATACTATCCCAGGAAAGATACACAATTCTTTATTGACTGCTTTAATCAGGCCTCTTACTCGACATACGTTCTAATGTGGTCAAACCTCAGTTTTATCTGCACGGAACTCTTTACAATATGACTTTCTACCTCGCAAACAATGTGGCAAGTGTTGATGATTGTACCAATCTCGCCTAATGCCTCGGAAATCCGAGGTCTGTATGGTTTATTCTTCATCGCCTTCTTATGCATATAGCATACTAAAAAAAGGAAAACCCAGAAACATATGGGAGTGTTCTTTCATCCCTAATATTATCTTGGGCCAAAGCCTTACTTATGTCTCCGAAAACAGTCGCCTACTGTCAATACTCCATTGAGCATGGAATCGGGGGTTTCAATAATTCGCCGAATTGCCAAGAACCTCAACACCCGATGGAGGCTTAGTTCTGCTGCAGTTCGACATTTCTCTACAATGTGCATGTTGTATGGCAGGATTACATTTCTATTTGGTTTCTATTTGGTTACAGGCAATCACTTGCCTCTAGTGTTTGCCCCAATGTTATCCTCTTCGAACTGGGAGTACTATACAAGGGAGCAATACGCTTTTATCTACGATGTTATAATGAGCAATCCAGCAATTCCATTCGTAAAGGTAAAGTAGGAAAAAAGACCAAGGCAGGCCTATCGTCTCCTGTGTGCAAAAGGCGAGGAGGAAAAGAACAGAAAGGAGATCCGTAACACGGTGTTGTTACAAGCAGTCCAAATTGAACAATCAACAAAAAGACAGGATACCTGATCGAGTTTCAAAGACGTTCATCACATCATATATAGAAATAGATGTGTAGTTTTCCATGGCTATAAATCTAGCGCAGAGAGAACATCTAGAACGACAGGGCACGGGCGTGCACCTTCTTGTCGGAGACAAGCCACTTCATGGTCGAGCGGATAACCTCGAGGAGCTTATCGGCACTTAGGGAGCTGAGGTATGCCGAGAAGTCGCTAGGGCCCTCGGAGCCAGAGCCAGAGCCAGAGCCAGAGCCAGAGCCGGAGCCGGAGCCAGAGCCGGAGTCGGGGGTAGGAGTAGGGCTAGGCTGGGCGTTGTTGCCACCAGCGGGGACGGAGCTCTGGGCGGACTGACCTGGGGAGCTCACTGTGACGGAGGCTTCGGGGGTGCTGCTAGGAGTCTGTGTGGCAGGCTCGTCAGTACCCTGGGCAGCAGAGGAAGAAGCAGCAGAGGTGGGAGTCTCGGTCACGGCAGGAGCACCGGTCGACACGGAACTAGATCCACTGGGGGTGGAGGTTGGGGCAAGAGGTGTAGACGAGGGGGTAGGGGTGCCGGTGGGGCTGCGAGTGGGACGGCGGGTGGAGTGCGGGTGCGAGAACGAAGAGGAGCTCGGGGTAGGGGCACTCACGCTTGAGGGAGTGGTAGTAGGCGCGACAGTGGTGGGTGCAGCGGTGGTCGTAGGGGCGGGAGCAGTGGTCGAGGAGCCCGGGGCAGCGCCGGTGTACAAAGCAGGACCGGGGATCTTGTATGAGTCCATGGCAGTGTAGATGTTGACCAGAATGCCGGGATCAGCGGCCTTGTAGAGCTCTGTGCCGAGAACGCCCTTAGGAGAGTCGCTGCCGCCGCCGGTGACCTTCAGGTTGATACACTGGGGGTAGTTTTGGGCACCGTTGGCATTGCCAGCAGAGTGCAGGCCAATGATCTCGTGACGGAGAACGTAGTTACCAGCGGCAATGGCGCTAGGGATAGTCACAGTGCGGCTGTTGTTGGCGGCAATGAGATCGTCAGATGCCCATTTACCAGGGACGTTGCTGCCGTCGATCAGACCAGCCTCATCGATCTTGAAGAATTCGAGGGTGGCCTTGTCGACCTTGGAGCAGTCACCCTTGCAGTTGGCCATGTAGGTGATGACCGGGCCGTGGTGGCTCTCGGGCCACTTAGTCCACTGCAGCTCGATGGAACCACCGGCCTTGATCTCTGCGGAGAGAGCACCAGGGGTGGCCTCCTTGTGACAGATAATGTCGGGGCCAGAGTAGCCGGTGGCGTCGACGAAGCCAAGGTCGGTGGCAGTCTCAGCCCATCCGATGTTCTCAGGAACCTCGGGCGAGTAATTGTATTTATCGACGAGGAAGCCACCGTGGTAGGTGCCATCAATAACAGCACCCGACAGATAACCGTGACCAGCGACCATGGCGGCCGAGCTAAGCAGGAGACCCGCAATCTTTGGGACAGACATTTTGAAGAAGTTTTGAGATAAAAACGCACAGCGTAGGATCGAAGGATCGTAGTATCAAAAGAGTCGAAAAAAAGAATGAAAAGGGGACTTCAGTCAATGAAGTCAAACCCAAATAGAGAATGAATGGTACTAGACCTTGAAAAGAATGGAATGCAAAGGATGGATGAGAAGAATCAAATGGCCCTGATTCCAGGGCCTTATATAGATTCTCAGCATCATAGCTCACAAAAGCACCAACTCTGCCAAGAAATCCTCATAGAGGATATCTCCATGTTCAATATGTGTTTCCGAGACGAGGATTCCAGTGAGAGCACCCATAGGTGGAGAATTGTGAGCGAGAAACCATCTAGGTGACAGATAAATGAAGCATGTGGTTTTTTCACAGCGTCTGGATGTTCCTAAGGATGCACTAGTGAAGAAAGGTAATTAAGCTATGCTCTATCAGGATCACGAAGGAGCATCAAGGAGGGGGGTATTTGACTCTGTCTCATATCTCTATTTGGTGGCTGTCGATCGGCGCTTGTCTGTGACAGTTCAAGTTTCATCCCTTAAAAAAAGATTGATCAACTCCGCTGCTCGGGGAAATTTCGTTGAAATATGCTTCAGGGGATGTTCGGAGAATTCAAGTTTGGATACGGAGTGCTCCGTATGTTGTACGGACGTTAAACTGAATCTGGTTGATCTCTGTCTTATGTTACAAAAGTTGAAACATGACGTTGACAAAAGTTCAACTTCTCAGCGGCTAATTCAATCCTATCACAGTCCAAACATCAAGAGTCCATAAAGTCATTAGAATTATTCTAACTAGGTAAAACACCGGCATATACTGTTGTACTCGACTTTAATGACTCATAGGTCTCGGTTCAGATCTCTGTAAATTGCCTAAATTGTCTAAAGCAAATCGTGATCAAGTCAGAAAATCACATTCTAACATGCATTTTTATGGACTTTTGACCAAGTCACCCTGGAAACATTTTTCAAATTCAAGAAGCCTGATAGGAAGTTTCGATGTGGACACCTAGCCAAGCTAGATCCCGTTTCAACGTCAGTCTAGCTTGAATGTACAACATACGGAGGAAATCGATCTCCATACAACATATATGAAGGGCCGTTCACCCCCATATCTTTGGATAGTCAAGCCATTCCACAAAGTACAACATACATCCAAAGACTTTGATATATTATATATCCTATATGGAGTAGCATATTGAGAGTTCGCACAACATTACTCAAGATCCCTTTCCGTGGTGAGTCCGACAATGAAAACCTGCATAGTGTCACCTATCACCTGCATTGAGGCGATACGTTATCGTGATTAACAACACACAACTGATAGCTAGATCTACTAGGAGTGTTACTCCAATATGATGAGGGTAGGACACAGCCGCTAGCCGGGGTGCCACAATCTCTGCCTTCGCAAGTCATGTTGACCCGAAGTATCTTTGTGCACTTGGCACAGGCCTCTTGTGTTATCCTTATGCATGTACTCCATACGGAGTACGGAGTACTTTGTCCCAATTAGTCCCGAGGATCACTCTGTTCGGTGAGTAGAAAGAAAGTAATAAGCCGAAAGTTGATCGGAGTACAACTCTCCAATTATTTGATGGAACAGATCTCAAAAGGGATAGTCGGACTTGTCAGACGGGGATCAACCTGAGTCACCGCCTTCTGAGGCCTGAGGTGTCTATTTTTGAAAAAAAAGTTATAATTTGACACATGGAGAATCTCTAGAAAGAAGAAAAAAAAAGAAAAGAAACAGATTATTTTCAAATACATAAATATAATTCAAATATTATAGTATCTCATTACAGTATAAAGGTGAATATATTCTAAAAAAGAATCACATTTGTTGAGTTCTGCCATAACTCGGCGTTCACAGTTTTCCCGCTCCCCTTTCCAGATTCCCCGGCCACAGGCAGTGACTTTCCCCAACCTCAAATCTCACCTTTCTCAGGGCCATGATATCGGAAACTGGCCCTGGTTTAAACCGCGTCAAGACTTGATTGTCATTCTCTCTGGATCCCTATCGCCTTTCCGGATCCCTTTCAACACGTGCTACATTCAATTGTTGTGAAGGTGGCGGTTGATTGAAACGTTGAACACGGAAACACACGAAGCATGGGATCACCGCAGGCACCCTTTTCGCCCTCATTTTCCGCCCTGGATCCTATCATCATGGACGACGACATAGAGTCCACCTTCCGTAACGCCAACATGGACTTTTTGGACCCCACAAAACTTGAGATGTCAACCGAAAGTGCTGGGGGAGACTTTGACGACTTATTCGCACGAACCACAACTTCACGTCCGAATGGCACATCGGGGCCTTCCAAACCATACCAAGACCAAAACCCCTTGAGACCGGTGCAGACTCTTGCCGCGGACTCGCCAGCTGAATCCCCAGATGATTCGGGTCGCAGTTCTTCATCCGAATCACCACGGAATCACCTGCGACAAACATCGATCGCTTCGACCAACTCCGCAGCGCATAGTGAGAACCCCTTGGCTTCCAATAGTTACCCATCGGAGGACTGGATGCGCCCGGAATTATCGTCAGTTAAGGAGGAATCACCGTTCAATATTGACCCTTCTTTTCCTATGGATGGTGGTTTCTCTATGGATCCGGATCTGGAGGTCAGCAATAAAGCGATGGACGCAGCCTTTGATTTTGAAAGTGCAGCGAGTAGCCCTAGCCCATTGAAAACGGACAATGGGTCACTCCCGAGACCCCAGAAGCGCTCCAAATCCCAGCTCTGGAGTCCTTCGAGCAATCATGTTGCGCTAGCATCGGTCGACGCTGTGCCTTCAGTGAGTCGCTTGAACGGCATTTTTTGTTTGTCGCGAAATGCTAACAATTCACAGGTTCATGCCCCCGGGTCTCCGTTCTTCGCTTTTGGACTCAATGGTCAATCCCCATACTCGACCGCGATCCCCCAAGATATGGATAGAGTGGCTCCACAATGGGGTGGGCACTCTCCTTCGTCATTTCTAGAAGAAAGCTTCGGAGGCATCAACATGAATCACCAGTCACCTCTTCACACCTCGCTATCACCGGCCATGAACTTCGGCTCGCCCGCATCATACCAATTCCCTGTCAACTTCGCTTCCTCTCCAGCCCAACCTCAAATGAATACGCGCTCTCTACAACCTGTTCTCACTGTGCATCCGACTTCCCTCAAATCCCGCGTCGAGACTCAAATTCCCATCCGATTGACCCTCTCCCCGTTACCTACCGGCGTCAAGAAACTCCGTCTTCCCTCGCACACCATCTCAAAGCTCAAATTTCTTGCTCCTCCTGCCACCGAACCTGCCCGTGATACGCTTCAATTGTATACAAGTCTAGTATGCACAAGCGCCATGCAAGACAGAGAAAAAATCAAGCGGGCATTTGCACGGACAAGGGGTGATCACTATCAACCAACATCGGATGACGAACGTCCGTTGGATGGTGGTGATGTGAAAATCTGCAGCGGTTGTATACAGCGAGAACGGAAACGTGCGTCACGAAAGAAACAAAGGAAGCCCGAGGAAGATGAATTGTTTCAAAAGGATGAAGAGAAGCGTGTCATTGTTTTCAACACTAGCGAGATCAAGGAATGGACCGAACCAGCAAAGAACGCCAGCGGTGGCTACGGCGATAGATTATCGGTCCCACCAGGGTCAATGCAAGTGGAACTGCCGATGCGGATCGCATGCTATTGCCGACACCAGAACGAGAAGCTTGGGTTCCAGGTTATCTTCACTGTGAAGGATCACTTGGACAACGTGGTGGCGCAGGCAATCACAAATTCGATTATGATAACCGATGACCACAAGACGCAGGCTCCATCTGCGCCTGCGCCGACTGGCCCTTCGCCATCTCTCGCAGATGGGACACAAGTACCAGGGGTTGGAGTGTTTTCCTCGGGCCAAAACCCCGAGAACGGACAAAATTCTTTCGGTGCCCCTCAATCACCAACTGATCTGCAGGGCCTTCAACAAAGGTTCAATTCTCAATATCAGCTTACGCCCAGTTCATTTACAACACCGGGCACAACGAATGGAGTGCATGTGCCTCAAACGTCCAGGAGCCTGTCTCGAGGCGCATCGCCATCTGATTTCCAAGGGCCACAGAGCAAACGACGCAAGCACAGCAGCTCTGGAAGGCTTCCATCGGAACTAACGATGACAAGACTCGAGACACCTCAGTCATCCGCAGCGGCTATGACCAATGCTGCGCAACTTGCGGCTGCCCGAGGGTTCGCTTCACCAACTGAACGGCCATTCGTAAACCCGTCCTCCATGTCTCAATATGGAAATGGCCCGCCCACTCCCAACCAGAACAATGATAACAATCCATTCTTCAACCCAACTCCTGCCCAACGGCAAAGTTTGGATACCCTGGCCGGGGGAACGGTGGCATCGACGCCCAACTCCACCCAACCCAGTCGTCCGGGGACACCAGGTGGCTCGAATCGCAACGGCTTCCATGATGCAAATATCCCCATTGGACTTGGTGCGAATTCCTCAAGTCAGGCTTGGCCTCCCCTCAACAATACCCCCAATCGATTGCCCTCAGTCATCCACAAGTTAGTACCTGCCGAGGGCTCCATCACAGGAGGTACTGAGGTTACGTTGTTGGGCAGCGGGTTTTATCCTGGCATGGAGGTTGTTTTCGGTGACACCTTGGCTACCACAACCACATTCTGGGGTGATAAGTGCCTCAACTGCCTGACCCCTCCCGCTCTGCAACCGGGATTGGTGTCTGTGGTGTTCAAACATGAGCACCCAACGTTTGGCCAAGTCCAGCAGCCTCAGCCCATCATGCCTAAACAGCAGCTGTTCTTCCGCTATGTGGACGATCGTGAGCTTCAAATGTATCGCTTGGCACTGAACATCCTTGGTCAGAAATTGGGCAGCCAAGCGGATGCATTCCACACAGCGCAACAAATTATGGGAAGCGATCCAAATGCGTTCTTCAACATGCAGGCAGACATGCAAAGTAACGGTAACTCCTCTGGCAGTCAGCAACGCCAAGTACCGGGTCTTGAGAACCAAGGGAAACTTGGCGATCTCGACTCCAAGATGCTGACCTACTTGGAATTTATCGACTTGGATGACAGTCCCCGATCAGCACGGTATAACTCTCGTAGTGCCACCGGTCAGAGTCTTCTTCACTTTGCGGCGTCATTGGGACTCACTAGATTTGTTGCTGGTCTTTTGGCTCGAGGTGCAAACCCCGATGTGCAAGACAACACGGGCAATGCGCCAATGCATCTGGCCGCACTTAATGGCCATGCTCACATTGTCCACCGCTTGCGTCTGACGGGCGCCAATCCCAACACTCGTAGTGTACGAGGCTTCACTGCCGCGGACCTAGCGACAACGCTCCCCGCGCACCAAGCCGCATTGCTTCCGTCTCGCCACTACCGGTCCCGCAGTGTTGGATCCCTCACATCGCGCCGCCGTCAAAGTAGCTCAGCCTCGCTCAGCTCGATGTGGGAGGTGTCTTCTGCCTCTGGATCTCTTGACCATGACGTTGATGACTCAGAGGATGTGGATGATGAGGAGGAAACTACCGACGATTCCGACTCAGAACCTCTTCAATTCAGCCCTTCTCGTCGGTCTAGTTTGCACCAAGATATCCGCCCGCAAATCATCGACAATAGTGAACAGACCATCGCACCTGGAGATTCTCAAGGCTTTGCCCCGCCAGCACCTCTCGTTGCGTGGCGTGACCAGCTGGCTCTTCAAATCAATCAATTCCAGCAGAGCGTGGCTAATGCCTTCCCGAACCTACCAGCTTTACCTCCGATGCCCCCGATGCCCGCAATGCCCGCGATACCTGCGATGCCCGCCCTCCAAGACTATCAAGGGCAAGGAATGATGCGCCGTATAACCAACCTCGTCCCTCACCGACCTACTGCTCGGGACGGCTGGTGGGATTACCTAAAGGGCACCTCCGCGCCCAGTCCCAACCAACCACCTTCATATGATGAGCTATTCCCACACCCCGATGCCACCGATGAGTCCGACATGAAGAAGTCTAGTCTACTCCGCGCCGCAACAGAGGCAGCCATCGATGAACACTTCGAGGCCCAGAGCAGTGCTGCTGCTGCTGCTGCCGCCGCCGCTTCCGCTTCTGCTTCCGCTCCTCGCGCTCAAGTTGAGAAGGATGATATCAAAGATATCACAATCGGGCGCAACGTCATCTCGCGTGAACAGCAAAAGCATCTTCGAGAGCAACAGGCTCGACGAATGAAGGGTCTAGGCAGCGACCGAAACCTATACTTCATCTGGGTAAGTAAACAAATATGTCCACCAGCTTCGTTTCTCCTGCCTAATGCACAGCTAATACAATTTCTACAGATTCCTCTTCTTATTCTTGTTATTTGCGCCTGGGGTCGAAACTACGTTCCCGGGATTTGGCAAGGCGTCACGGACAGCTTTGAATTTGTGAAAGCTCGCTATACACAGCCGGCTGTGGAAATGGGCATTTAGGGCATTTTCTTTTCTCTTTCTTTTTCCTTCTGTTTTTCTTTTCCCTCATATATTTCTCTGGCGTTGTTCCTGAGCGAGTGAGCCTTCCCTATTATACGACTAGCTGTCGGGTTTTTGTCTTTTTCTTATTGTGTTCATAATGACGCGGCGTGACTACATGTAGAATCCGCATGATTGAGTATAACTGTCCTTTCTTCTATGTAATTACCCAACTTGAACCCTATGACGATTGTCTCCAAACCCTCTGTTGCAATTGTGTTACATGTCCTCAATTCTAGATTTACATCCAAATAGAATTCTTTAAGTATTATGCCTCCTTATTTAGGCCCACTATAATGATAATGATATCACGCATGTATGTTCTAAACTACAATGAAGGATCTATATCTCTTGCAGAACTTCTCAACAGCTTCAACAAACATATCGAGAGCTGCGGTAGACATGGCGATGTTCAAGGTGATTGTTCCCCGACTCTGCACCCAGAACCCTGCATTCACCAGCTCCAACCAGAAAAGCTGTTTGAGATCTGTGGCCTCAACCGCAGCAACATTATCCCGACAAGTGATCTGCTCCGCGCGAAGTCCTGTCTGGGTGGTGTGGACACACATGAGAGAACCCTGACCAGTGACGCAGAACTTAGTTCCCTCAAAGACCCGTTGCAAGCGCTGACGCAAGTCATCGCCTTGGGCATTGAGCGATAGAACAGCTTCAGCGGTATACACTTCAGACAGTCCCGCATACCCGGAGTGTAGCATCAAAGTGTTATTCTGGAATGTGCCAGAATGTGCCAAAGCCCCGGGAGTGAGCGGGTTGAAAACATCCATAATATCTCCTCGACCACCGAAGGCCCCGAATGGCAAGCCTCCACCTAGATACTTGCCCAAAGTGATAAGATCTGGTCTGATTCCGAGCATATTTTTCAGACCACCAAACGCCAACCGAGATGTCATGACTTCGTCCAGAATCATCAATGCGCCCGCTTTCTCGCTCTCCTCGCGGATTGTTCGTAGGAACTCCAAGGATGCCGAAATAAACCCGGCAGACCCCTGGATCCCCTCCAGAATGACGGCGGCAATATCATCATTCTGTAAAAACGCTTCCCGGACCCCCTCCGAATCGTTATACTGTAGTAGTACCCAATCAGCCTGGTCAATGTTGTTTTCTGGAATTCCAGCCCCAAAGGATAGCACACTACCATGATAGGCTCCACGAAAGACGATTATCTTACGACGACTGGTGAATTTTCTGGCTGCAGCAAGACAATGTATGTTTGCTTCTGTTCCTGAGTTTGTAAATCGAACCCGTTCAAGTCCAAATCGCTCACACAGCAATGAGGCATATTGCTGCTCGTAGATATTGGTTGCACCCAGACTCAAACCAATATTCTGAATGGTATCTGTCAATACTTTCTGTAGCGTTGGGTGAGAGTGCCCATATAGCCCGGCGGACAATTCACCGACTAGATCATAATATCTAGGAAATACCGTTAGTCTACACGTTCTCGGGGTCTATATTAATATTCTTACTTGTTCCCATCTTCGTCCCACAATTCTGATCCCTTTCCTTTGCGCATAAAAACTGGAAATGGTGCGGTGTGCAACAGAGTGCGGGTATTTCCTCCCGGTAAGCTTGCAAGTGACAGCTTGTGCAGGCGCTGGGATTCAGGGTGGCGCTCGATAAATCGAGTCTCGGCATCGTAGATGGCTGAGTCCATTTTGAAAGGTGTAAGATAATTTACTAGGTCTTTGGGATGTTATGAACAGAAGGTTTACACTGTGATTACATCCATATGGGCGGGGAAATACCTAGGGCTGATACCCCTCCACGTGATTTATATACGTTGTCAATATAAACATCGACAGGCATGTACTCACATGGCTACTCGATACTCTCCTAATGGAGAGTCTCTACACATTATGGCCTTCATTGGGGATAATTAAGAGAGGTGCATACTAGCGAATTATTTATTATTCCACTAATATCGCCCAGGATCTATGAATCGAGTGATTCACAAGAAACTCTTGGATATGAAACAAAGTACAGATATTTATCTAAGGAGACATCAATTCTCAATCCTTTGGGGGGGAAAAAAAGAAATGCTAATAATGTAGAAGCATATATTTTTGTCATTTTCGTATTTATCGCTGACCGTAAGGCCCATGCAGTATAAGCCCTTGAAAAATACGAAATGATTGCCCCCTTTTAATAGAAAATTACGTCTCACAACATCAACACCCATTAAAAGATTCATTGTTTTCCTCTGTTTAGGGATAGGGTCATGTCCAACTCTTCCAACATTGTGCATATTCTTTTTCTTTATGCTGTCCATTGCCTTATACCTGCCACTCTCCTAATCGCAACGCCAAAGCGATCAGCCCTTCGGTATCTGTCGATTCCATGCGCTGTCTCAATTGTATATCGGGCTATACCAGTAGCCACAGCCCTGGGCCCGGGATTTATATGGTGTGAATGCGCTCGCCTATTCGTGACCATCTTCTTCCAATGCCTAAATTTGCTACTCATCAACCCCAAGGATAGCAATGATCTGCCTTCTGGGGGTAGCCAGAGCTTGGTGGCTCGAATTTATGCCGCGATTCGGCTTTTTACCGACCCTCGTGGGATCAACACTCCATGGCAGATAAAGAATGCCCCGCCACAGCCAGCATATTATAAACGACGCGATATGAACACGCCTCCTCGAGGTCGCTTTCTAATTCGCCAGATATCCATTGTTGTTTGGCAATATCTAGCTCTAGATGTCTTTGCTACACTTGCGTTACAGCAAGCATTGGAGCAAGAGAAAAGTGGGATGCTGCCGCCAGTACCTCGATGGGATATCTCAACCGAACAATGGATCGAACGCATCATCTCAAATCTCATGGCTGGATTTGTGGTCAGCCGGATTCTCATAGACTTCCACCATCGTGTCTTTTCGATAATTACCGTGGGACTTGGACTAGACTCGCCTACAAATTGCCCTCCACTGTACGGAAGAGCACTGGATGCCGATACCGTACGTGGCTTCTGGGGGTAAGCTCACTCACTGCACATAATTAGAGGCAGGATATCATGCTGACAACGATTTGGTAGGAAATTCTGGCATCAATTGCTACAAAATCCCCTGACCTCGGTCAGCGCCTTCATCACCCAAGACCTATTAGGTCTAAGGCCAAGGTCTTTGTTGCAGCGGTATATGAACGTTTTTGTTGTTTTCTTTTGTTCGGGCGGGCTGCATCTCATCCTCGATATTGTGCAGGGAATCCCAGCAAAGGAATCCGGCGCCCTGTTATTCTTCCTCACTGCCCCTCTAGGCCTCATGATCGAAGATGGCATCAAAGCACTTTGGAAATATTTTTCCAAGTCTAATAGACCAATCAAGGATATTCCTAAGCCGCTGTGGCAAAGAGCTCTCGGCCTAACGTGGTCTATGGCATGGCTAGGTGTCACCTCAACTGGGTTTTTCTATCCACAGGTGGTAAGACCGGAAAATCAGGCTCTTGTTCCTTTTTCTGTGGCAGGTCGGATTGGATTGCCTTTAGAGGCAGGAATTGTTCTGGCTGGTGGTGTTGTGCTAGCAAAGATATTTGAGATTGAGGTGTGAGGACATCGGGTATAGATCCCCATGCTGCCATATAGAGTTCTCTTTTTGAAATGCCCCTGGAGATGTTAAACAAGAATATTCAACCGCTTAAACGGCCTTGTAATGTCTTTACAGTCTTTTAATCATTTTGGGTGTCATTTTGTATATTTCATTTCGGTTTCCTAGGTAGACAGTAGGAAAAAGCGGGAAAAGGTATTAACTACATAGTATGAAGATGATATTTATATTAACGTGGAATAAACAATAAATAAGTACTTATATGTAAATATCTCTAATATCGAAGAGATTAAAACAAAGAAAAGCTCGTAGATCTAAATCTCAAAACAGCGAGGAGATATGCACTAAAATGGAAAAGACCGTGCGCCGCTGTTGACAGCATGGTCTCCCTCACCCCGCAACTTTTCCCCTTAACTCCAGGCGCATGAAAGCTTCCTATGCACCTTAAGTTTTGACATGTCCTGAGGTCAATTGGCTTTCTCCCGTATTGCGCCCGGGAAAATGGACCCTTCGCAGGCTTCGAGCAATGTGACGGGTACGACCAGGATTGAGACGAATAAAGCTTGCGCTGACCATACACAGTTGAATACACTGATCCTTCGGGTTTATTTCCGCTCATTCAGCCCGTGATTGAATCAAAGCTTCCCCTTAAGAACCTCCACTGGAAGTCGCCAACCCGCCCCGTACGATCAATCGAGTCGCTCCGCATCGGCTTCACGCCTGCGCAAGAATCAAACGAACGCAAATCATCGAGTGATACTGTCCATGGCACAATCGCTCATCGCAGACACCAGATTCCCGGTCTACGCCAGACACCATACTTGAAAGTTTACCTCCTCCGATGCGACGACAACGAAAGCTACAAGGCAACGGCCCGACGGAACCTTCGCGAATGGATCAAGGCCAACGCGTCTTCTCAAAGCTCGCAGCCCGCAACGACTAGTCAGGAAAAGCACGACGCGTTCGAGTGGCTTATCCTGCACGTGGTACCGGACTGCGACGCCGCAGAGAAGGCGGCCACACCTACCTCGAAATGGGGCCGTGGTTCAACTACAGTGCTGGAAAAGGCGAAGGCCGACTTCAATGGATCATCCAAGTCTGCTGTGGATCGGGTGGCCCAATTACGTCTTCCAAAGCAGGGGACAAAATCCCCTGAATTGGGTGAGCAACTGGAGGATTTGATTGATAAAATGAAGAACGGGATCTTAGCTTCGTTTGATCTGCGTGTGGCTCAATATGAAGAGGATATAAAGGAGAAAGACTCTCAGCGCAGTTTGCCCGGCTGGAACTTCTGCACGTTTTTTATCCTTAAGGAAGGTCTTGCTAGGGGGTTCGAGAATGTGGGCCTCTTCGAAGATGCGCTGGCTGGATACGATGAACTAGCTGTTGGCTTGGATGCAGCCATTCGAGACCAGCTCGATGGGAGTGGTGACCAACACAGCGGTGCACTCTCGGTCACTAGTAAAAAATGGGCTGGCATGGCCAAAAAGGCATTGGAGACTGGGGCTCCCGATGACAGCGAGGGCAATGACGATGACGGGACTCTCTTGTCTGAGCTTCAACCGAAAGATTTCCCATTTAATGCCAACAAGATGTCCTACCGGGAAATGATCCTAGCAAGCGATATCTCTATCTTCGATTTTCGCACATACATCTTCTCTCGTCAACTGACTCTACTACTCCGAGCCGCGAGAGCTCCATCACTGAACAACAGCGAATACGCAGCAGACGCCAACGCGGTGAAATTAGGCAAGAAGCCCGAAAATCTCATGTTGCTAGCTGAGATTTGTGGAAGGGCAACGGAATTTATCGGTTTAGCTGCACGTACCCTTCGATATGACCTCGAATTGGGGCTAGCGGAGGTAGTCCATGATGGCAAGACAGATATTATCAACAATCTAGTCTCCACGTGGGCATTTTCGGCAGCTTTCCAGATCCTGAGTCAAACCTTTACTCCCACTCTCATGCTTCCCGAATCCTCTCTCCATGCTGTTGCACAATCGAGTGAAGCCGCTGCTGTCACGATGGCAGATTCCCGTGCCGATGTACCTCGCCGCTCTAGTTCCCTCATAGGTGGTGCCCGACCTGGCCGACCAGTGACCCAGGATATCTCTGATAGTGTTGGTTTGATGCAGCGGCGGTCGACTATGGAACATCCTAAACCCGTGCCTATTCCAACGCAAAAGACTGGTTCTGAACAACTATCATCCGGGAGGGCGGAATTGCTTCTTCTGGCTCGGCGGTCCCTCGAGGAGATTGCTCGCAGACGGGGCTGGGCTGAGGGCTGGGACAATCTCGGTCTTCTATTTGATGATCGTCATCGTTCTGGGGCCAGTGGCCTTACGGAGATCTCATTGGACGTCAATGACACTGAATATTCACAACTACCTTCTAAGAAGCAATCGTCGCTTGTGGGAATCGAACTTTCTGGCCTCAAGGCCGCATTAAAGTCAAAAGATGCCTACCTGTTTTTTTATGAAGATCTCACAGACCGTTTGATCCGCCATCATATGGCAGCCAATCGTGTCAACTCTGTCGAACAGGCGCTGGCTGAAATTGCTATCTTAAGATACCGCCGGAAAGACTACGAGTCTGCTGCTTCCTATTTCTATCGGATGGCTCCTTTCTACGGCTCGAAATACTGGATTGTTCTGGAAGGAAGCATGCTTGAACTCCACGCGCGGTGCTTGAAGGAGCTCAAACGGAACGAGGACTATGTTCGGTTGATGATACGGTTGCTTTCCAAATTTGCTACATATGCGCAGGCGCAATTGTCAGTCAGGCAAAAGTCCGTAGCTGGCTCGATTCCCTCCACTGAACAGGAAATGTTAGAAGGGCATGTCCGCGATTTGTTTGAAGCATCCGGCTCTCTTCAAAAGGATATCCCTGCTTCCTTGACAGACTTCTTTGCCGATCTCCGTGTTGACCCGGCCATTCGGCTGTATGACAACAAGGATGGGTTCCAGATCCAGTTGTCCTTGCGATTCCTTTTGGGCCACAAAATCGAGATTGACAATCTCAAGATTCGGCTAATCAGCGCCAACAGCTCTCAGCATTCTGAGCACTGGATCGATAGCTCGGCCAAGTTCATGGTGAAATCATCGTCGACACAGATTTTGATTGACTCCTCGGTAAGTACTCGTAAGATGGCTTCCGATACCAGTAACTAACGTTTATGCAGACCACGCTTCAAGGCAAGTACTTAATTGACCGTCTGGAGATGAGGGCTGGCAACCTTGTCTTTAACTACAACGGTGGGCGAGACTCCAGCCTTCCAGTTGGCTTCCGGGAAACGGAAGACTCAGAGGAAATCGACGACCAGCCGTACATCTACTGCTACCCTCCAGCCGAAGCCCTACAGGCCAAGATCGTGTCACCGCATCTTATTAACCTCCAAGCCATGCGGACGCTAGAGCTGGAACTTGACACCGGACGAAACAATATCAAGAGTGGTACGATCCGTGTCCGGCCAGCTACTGCAGGCCTACGGCTTCGCCTTGCAGAAACAGAGATCGTGGATGGCAAGCTCGATGTGGATGCCAACCACGACTCGGGCATTATCGAATTCGGGCAATTGCCGGCGCGGTCATTCGTCCGACTGCGTATCCCCTACACTGTAGAGGAGGCATTTTCGACCCTCTCAGCGCGAGCAGAGATCGGGTATGAGACCGAGCAAGGCCGATTTGCTTCCTCGGCATCATTCAGCGTTGTTTCAGCGCTACCTATATCGGTCAACGTACAGGACATTTTCAAGGATGAAGTACTATTCTCGCGTTTCACCATCAGCCCGGCCATGCTGATCCCGCTTCGTATCATGAACTGCAGTTTACCCAGCTCAGACATTTACGAGGTGCAATCCAGCATCACCGGGCCTGTTGCCCTTGATGTGTTCCCCAAGCAGCCCGCGTCTCTTCTTTACAAAATTCGCCATAATCAAGGCAACACAGCCGCGTCAACACCGCGCAGCCTACAGCTGGGCGTTGACTTCACATGTGTCGACGATGAGTGTCTTGATGCAGTCGAAAAGCAATTCGCTGCTTCCATTAACTCCAGTCCATTCCGCCGATACGCAGCGCTACTCACGTCGCACATTGTCAGCAGTTTCCGCGCACAGCTGTCCACAAATGACATGGAAGCGATCGGGCTCATTCGAGAAGTAAACATGCTACCGTATCAGACTGTACGATGGGACGATCTACTTGGAGCTTTGAAAGCACCAGGCGAGGATGTGCGACAGTGGCTTAAGGAGTGGCACAAGGTAAGAACCAAATCGAATGTTTCTAGTCGGCTATTTTACTCACATTTCCAACAGGGCAACTCCACCATCCAGCTCCCTGCACAACCCACCATCCCAGCCCGCCGCATCATCATCCCCGTCGATGTCCCCGAGATCCAAGTCGTGCACACAGCCGACCTCCAGCTCCAACCCAAGCCCACCACTGACTCCGGGCCCTCCACCCACGCCGCGGTCGGCCAGATGATCACTGCCGAGCTATGTCTCCGCCACACGCGACGCTGGTGTTCTCCAGCGAGCCGCGAAAACGCCGATCAGCCCCTTGAATGTTCCTATGAGATTCACGCCAACCCCGACCAGTGGCAAATAGGTGGTCGCCGCCGGGGCAACTTCCTCGCACGCGATGGTGAATCCAACCGCTTCACGGTCTTACTACTCCCCCAGAAACCAGGCCACCTCCTTCTGCCGGGTATTGAAATCCGTACCTTCTTCCCATCGGCATCTCAGCTCCCGACATCGCCGGCTACGACTGATCCTGCTGGTTCCATGGCGCCGTCCCGTCGCTCGATCCCTTGTGAGGTCGACTACCGTAACCATGGCGAGACGGTTCTGGTTCTCCCGGATTTGAAGAAGACAACTGTTAGTCTTAGTGCCGCTGGCGGTAATCATGCTGCTGGTGGGGGTTCTTGGCTCGTTGATTCAGAGCGGCGGACAGAGGAGGTTCGTTGATTTAATAGATCTATGTGTGGTTTATTGGATGATTGTATGTATAATGAGTCGTATGTAGGCTCGCTGGGGGGTACTTGTTTGTCTGTAGATCTACGATTCATGAATCCTCTATCCTTTTGTCGCAGCGTATTCAAACATAAGGTAATTGTGTGGTTTAGCGCAACGCCCATAGTCGAAACTGCTGTCATTGCTCAGTCATCATGACCAGTCCTTCATGGTAGGGGTAAGTGGTGTTGATACATTTTTCATGTTTCAAGAGAGAAGTCGGAGCAACCTTCCTACACACAACTTGAGATTTGGATTTTTGGCTCCATCGAAGCTATTATCTTTCTACATTTATCATTTGAAGTACTCGAAATGAAAACCATTGGAATCTGTATCCCAACCATAGAAGGCGGGGTCATCACCCTCCAAGAAATCGGACGAGAAGCAGCGCGACGGAGCATTGCTTACCCTCAAATTGTCACCCACACTCCTATCTACGGAGACCTGGAGCAAGCACTCAAGTCTGGCAACAACCAGCTCCTGGTAGAATTGATAACCGACTCGATCAACCGCACCGCCAAAGCTGGCGCCGAGTTTGCCATCATCAGCGCTAACACTCCACACATCGTTTTCGACGATATTTTGACTCAGTCAAACATCCCTGTTCTCAGTATCCTCGACGTCGCTGCGAATTACTGCAAAATGCAAGGCTACAAGAGCGTTGGAGTTCTAGGCACAACCTGGACTGCCAAAAACCGTCTCTATAATGGTCCGCTACAAGAGAGGGGCATGGCTGCGGTCTATGCGTCTGACATTGACCAAACAATTGTCATGGATGCAATTTTACACGAGTTGATCAATGGAATCTTCCTGGAAAAGACGACGGGCGAGTTGGTGCGCATTGCTAAGGAGCTCGCTACACGATGTGATGGTATTATCCTTGGGTGCACCGAGTTGCCTCTTGTTCTTACGGAACAAAATTGTGGGATCGACGTCGTTGATACAACACGACTTCTCTCCCATGCGGCGCTCGATTTTGCGAAAGATTGAATTCGGCTTTATGTGGGTTTCCTTTTTGTCTATGATCTATCGACATAACTCATTTGTAAAGGAATTCTATCTAAATCCTCTTCTTTTCCCGAGAGACCCAAATGTACCATCCCCTCACCAACTCCCTCGTATATCCCTCCAGCTACACCTTCCATCCACCAGGCTGCAAAATTCGAGATAGCAGCACCAACCCGCCCTTCATTAAATTTGCAAACAGCAGTTCCAAGATTGATACTGCCTTTGGCCAGCCCGTTAGCTGCCTCCAGTGTAGTAGTCACGATGCGTTCGGTGATGCGATGTGTGTGCTCATACTCATATAGTTGGAGAATGAACACCTTTGCATATGGTAGAAGCAACCGCAATAAAATGAAGAGCTGCACAATTACCGAGGCGAGAATTTTATGCAGATATGATCTTGGCTGGGGGCTCATTTTATTCGCGCTATCCATATACCCGGACGGTTGGGGGTAAGTTGTCAACCCAGCTTTAACCGGCTCCGGGATATGACGCTGAAGCATGGAAGTTTCCTCATCGGTCAGATCTGAAGGCAAAGCATCGAGAAGGTAAACCAGAGCATTGACGTAGAGAGAACGAGTCAGACGGCCATCTGGCTGTGGCTGCTGGGCTTCATATCCTGCATTGCGGAGAAGATTGAACGCTTCACAAGTCAGTAAAAGCCGTGAATACTTCATACATCAACTCCCGACAGGACTCTCACCAGGTACGACTCGATTCCACCGCAAGCCAGACTCGGTGTCATATTTCGTTGGGGACCCCATGCCCTCTCGGCTATCCGATCTCACGGAGCCAGAGTCAAACGAATCCAAGTCATCGCTAGCTGTGGAAGGCCTTTGGATCTCTGGTGCTACTGTACATAGTTGGCTGTGACATAACAGATGAGGTTCGGACAAAGAGGCCAGTCCATGCTGATCCCCGTTTGACTCGGCCCGGGAAGAATATAGGCGGGGCAATCGACGCCGAATCGATGCCGGGATGGGGAAAATAGCGAGTCCTGGGTACTCCATTGTCTAGGTTTGAGTTCTCATATTATTATGTATATATATGTATGGTTGTAAAGGATTTGAACTAAAATACTAAAATCTCTTTCACATGTCAATGTTCAAGATATAGAGAATCTCGATAAGAGAATCTCCGGTTTTTGCCGAGGGTAAGCAGCTTCATAAGACCTTGAGGCACATAAATTCATCATATCAACTCCTCTGATAGCTCAGCTGGAAGAGCGCAAGACTGTAATTGTCCTGTTCTGAAAAGAACTTGTCATCTTGAGGTCCCTGGTTCGATCCCGGGTCAGAGGAATTTTTTTTTCCAGTTTTGAGTTGCCTTTTAAGGTACACAGGCCTACGGAAAGTCATGTCGGAAAAAAGAAAGGGTTGGTTTCTCTGGTTCTCGTAAAAAAATATATATATAAGCGCGGGCGGAATAATTAACGTTACGTTAAACATAAAAACGTACATGGGTAAACCACGTACATATATATATATATACCTATGTAGGTATATATATATATGTACGGGAGTCATCAGCAATAGGGTAAGAGAAGCAGACGCTAGCCTGCACAGAATTGTCGAAGATTGCTGGGATAAGCCAAATATAATCGGTTTCATTGCGGTTCAGGTAGCATATTTTAGGGTAGTATAGATCTCGAGGCTCTTTAAAAATGGATCAAAACCCTCGGATGACCTGCATGCGACCATTGATAAGACTATGCAACTACAACAGTGAGAATTTCTTGTCTAGTACACCCTAATCTATACTCCATATAGTAAATAATCTACAAGTTGCTTGCACGAACAAGTGGAAGTCCAATAATAACGGAAGGGCGCTTATGAAGACGACTGGAATCAAACCTTAGTGAGGCTAAAATCAGGCAACAAGGCATTAGTTTTCCTAAAAAGGGTGGCGTCTATAGGGCTAGGCGATGCACTCCACACATCCCGATAGTTTTTTTTCGGCCCGATTTCTTCAACAACATCCGATATGGTGTAGTGGCTAACATCGCCGTCTCTCACACGGCAGCCGGGGGTTCGATTCCCCCTATCGGAGTGAGTTACTTTGCTTTTTATCGCTTGCCATACCATACCCTTTTTCTAGGTTGGCCTGATGTTTTAGCATCGGGTGAACGACTTTCTACGGAGTAAGGCCTGTAGAGTAAATTTTTTTTTTTCTAATGACAATATCTTCACCGCTGGAAGACAAGCAGTAACCATTTGTTACATCCGTAATGAGACAGAGACAGAGGCATACCAGAGTATGTAGTAGGTTGAAGGATCGTACTTTGTATATAAAAAAAAAAGCACACAACGTATCTAGGACGAAAACAATGTGTGGTTTATATGCCCTATACCTACCTACTACTACTACTACTACTACTACTACTACTACTACTACTACTACTACTACTACTACTACTACTACTACTACTACTACTACTACTACTACCTACAAACCCCTTCCTCTCTTTGCTTCACCTGTGTAAAAAAAGATATCCGTAGTACAGGCAATGTACGCAAAAAGTTATCTCACGATGAGCTCCGATAGGGGGAATCGAACCCCCGGCTGCCGTGTGAGAGACGGCGATGTTAGCCACTACACCATATCGGATGTTGTTGAAGAAATCGGGCCGAAAAAATACTATCGGGATGTGTGGAGTGCATCGCCTAGCCCTATAGACGCCACCCTTTTTAGGAAAACTAATGCCTTGTCGCCTGATTTTTATATGTTTCGACAGAAGCCGCTTCTATAAAGTGAACGAGGTGTGTGGCCTTCTCTATCTCTTTCCACCTTTCTATAAATTCATCACTAATAAGGCAATTTTGCTGTTCATCAGGACCTTCAAGCTCCCCGCTCCACCAACCTCGTACCCTTCACAAATGGACGACATCTATGGATATTCCGATGAAAGATCAGTCAATATATAATTCTGATTACGACCTACACCCCTTTGCTTTCATTTCGGCAATGGACCAACTTTGAGGAATACTATTGCACGTACTGCTGGCCTATCTATAATAGCAGTTCTCTAATTTTGTAACTTGTTGACATTGAACTACTAACGGTGTTTGAAGTTAGCAGCCATAGGAAGTTATACTTTATACAATTCTATACCATTGTTCCCTCTATACCAAGTCCATCACTTTTGTTGGATTATTTCACCAACAAGACTATTTTCTAATGCCCTAGCTAGCGTTAAAGACCAAAAGTCGCTCCACTGCGGCCTACGTGAACATGCCCGAAGACTTTAATCAAGAGATGACCTATCTAATATCTTCAACCTACTACATGTTTTACTCGGGCTCTCTGCATAGTTACGAAGCATGCCGGTAAAGAGTGAGAAGAGGCATGACCTAGAAATTCATTACCTAGATGGAAGCGATTTTATACATTAGTGTTGTCGTAAAATCCCGGCCGTACGATTATAGGTATTCTGAGCTTAAAACCAAGTTAGCTACTGCAAGATTGTCATGTGCTATAGTGTGGAGGTCCCGCCGTGGTTGAGCTAGGGTGGTATTAGGCGCTTTTTTATGACTTATGCATTCCACTATCTAGATAATGATATGACCAGAAGTCCGAAGTTAGTCTCAGCTTGAACTAATTTAAAATGACCTTCGCCTAGGCATCCTTGGGACAGTATAGTCAGTCTCGCCTACCAGGGAAGCTAGACTAAGGGGCTGGGTGATGTTGCTATAATATATCTTATAAGACCCTATTATCTATATACAAGCCCTAGAGATTCTAGACGCTAGATAGTAGGTTCGTGCCCGACGCAAAAAGAAGATATAGATACGAGCGTGGTAGCTCCTAACAGATAACCTGAGGTTTATAACTACTATGGACAAGTACTGATACTCTAGCTATCCGAGTCATATATAGGAGTAGCTCGCTTAACGGTAGGGGACGCGGACACGTAAAACGAAAAAGCATTTCGTACCATATAAGCAACTTCGCATATACTTTAGCAAACCCACGCATAGTGAACAGTGCCTCTACTATACTGGCCGAATGCTTAGCCCAGTCAGCCATCCAATTAAAGGCCACCACGACCTGTCCGAAAAATCAAACTAATAGAGGTTGTAATCAGGGCCAGAAACTGATTTCCCAGAAATAATTAGCGCCTCGTGTCTCTTATTTCGTTTTCCACCCGCTTCATGCGCTTCCATAGCATGCAAAGCTTGAATACTATTAGCTTGATTCTGAGACTAGGTTATAAAGAGCGTACCTCAGCTTGCTGCCCTAGAGTAGCCATCGCGAGTGCAATCAAACTAATATATAGGATTATAGTAGCTGAGTCAGCGTCTATGTTGACGTTGAAGGAAGGGCAGAGGGAAACGGAGTGTTGCAGCTAGAGCCTAGAGATAGAGGCAAAATTGTGTAGTTGAAGATAACGAGGAGGTTTAATAGAAATATAAGAGAGGTGGGGGGTTTTAAACCAGTATGATTTAATAGTTACGGGTAGTTTAACACTTCCCGGGTCAATTGAAGGTATAGGAAAAATAAGCACGTAGACACTTCAGGAAGCTGATTTCTTTCAGTTAGAAAGTGGTACTTGAAACATTAAGCAAGCTAGTAATGTAACACGAATTATATTCGAAAAGGTTCTTCAATACAAATTATTATCTTATGTGCTGCCTAGGTAGTTTATATAAATTTGAGAACAGGTGACGGTAAGCTTGGCGGGTAGACGGCCTAGTTATAGACCCGCTTCGAAGATTTCTATATGAAAAGACCTACTAGTTAGGTTAATCTATGAATAGAGCTGCACGATGGGATTCTACGCTAGGTCTTAAGTCTATAAATATACAGTAACATGTTCTAACTGTCTCTATGCCCTAGCTTGCTTAGCGCGGGTAGTAATAACCGTAGTATAATCGTCAAACTCTGTGCCGAGGTGGGGAATTTGCTTATATATGCTAACGAATGCGATTTTGCTTTTATCTCCGCGTCTCTTACAATGATACTTAACGGAGGCATAGGAGATAGCGGAGTGATCGGGATCCTTTCGGTGCTCGTGTTCGTTGACGCGTTCAAGGACAATCCAGGTAGACGGTACAGGGGCATCGAAGACAATACTGTGGATCTCGGGGCCCCGGAACCAGGGATACGGCGAAGCCATTTTGATAAGATTAAAGGAGCAGCGTACCGAAATAAAAGGAGATGGCGAAGAGGGAGAAAGTTGATGGCCAAGTGATGCATATAGAAAGAGAATGGTAAACTTTATTTTGGGCATGTGATTGGTCGGGATACTGAGCCGTAAATCTTTTCGGTAGTTCCTGCTTATAGAAAGTAAATTATATATAAATAATGGGACGAGAAAGGTGTAATTCCAGCTAACGATAATGCGTAGTTGATGATTATTTCTCTTACCTAGGCTGCGTAACTTATACCATCCTACCAAGCCTGTAAAAGACATGAGGAGTAAGAACTTCAATCAAATAGGGTGAGAGCCTCACTACAATAGCTGCTCAATTATATACAAGCAAGGGAACATGAAATAGCGAAAAGGTATGACGGATCAGCCTAAGGAGGCCACAAAGCGCACTTGAAACTATAACTCTGTAGATATTATAGTCCATGTATAACCGAAGCAGGCTATTCAACATCGATTCTTCCACTAAACACATAAGGCTCTTGCATCGTGTTGGCCCGCTTAAGTTCCTCATCTGTAGGAGATTTTGTTACCCCACGCCAACCAAAACGGATTTTCATATGGGCAGACATTTCTGCTAACTTGATGGAGCCATCAATAACAGGGACGTCGAGTCTTTGCTGAAGGCTTTGATACCATCCGCGCGCGAGAGTACATCCCAAGATCACAACTTCTGCGCCATCACTTTCAACTGCCAACTTTGACTGTGCAAAGAGCTGTGTTTCCAGTTCTTTCTGGTCCCCATGGTAGGACATATCAATTGATCGGTACGAGACAGGTAACTGATCAGGGCCTAGCCTGCGCAAAGGCTGCTTTTCCATGACTTCTTTAAAGATAGGATCGTCGATAATGATGGAGTAACGGTTTCCAAGCCGTAGGGCTGTTTGAACCGCCGATTGAGTGGGCCCAATGACTACCATATCGCCGGAAATACTTCTCAGCTCGTCAAGAGCAAGATCGTCCATACAATCGACAATGAAGGCGTCATATCTCTCTCTGCGGGCCTGATAGCAAGCCTTCACCAAGTCTACATGAAGAAGGCACATTGCAGATGGGCATTCTAGGGCAGTCGGAAGCCTTATGACATCACCAGCACTAGAAGCAAGTGAAGCGACCGTGACCAGAGTGTTGGAATCTTTATGATCCCGAGCCATTTCAGCAACTGTTTTATCTGCATCCTGTAGACCCGTGGGAGTCAAAATCATTATCTTGACAACTGGCATTTGGTGATCGTATCTCTGGGTATAGAAAGTAGAGAAGAATGACTTTCCGGGTGACCACCTCAATGGTTATAAGCAAAATCCTTGTTACTACGCTACTACGGCACCACAACTCAAGAAGGGACCTTAATGCATGTACGCCATAAACTCGTTTTTGGCTGTAATTCGACGATTAATTCGAGTTCTCCACCTTGTTTTCTCCTTGCGTACAGGAATATCTTTGACGAAAAGAGCATATTTCGGTGAAACGTGCTTCGACTTCCGATGATATCTGGAGATCTCAATGTGATGTATAATTTCTAGCATTTTATGTGACTCGTTTCTCTTTTCCCAGTATTTCCCCACGCATGAGATGTGAACATATTTCACGACAAGATATCGATGGATATATTTGGGATTGGTATAGGAGTACTACTACTTTGTGGGTAAACATCTATAGCTTTTTAACTATCTAAATCAACAAGGTTTTCGCGTTTTTTAACGTAATATAGAAATATAACTAGTAACTGTTTCTAAATAATTTAAATTAATAAAATATTACCTTAGGTAGGGTAGTGAGAAACGGTGCTAAACATATGTTGTAGGGTAATTAAAACCAAAGAAGGGCTATTAAACCCCCAGTGGACTTTCACCCCGGGCCCATAGCCCACCAGTGGGCCCGAGGATAGGCCCCAAACCCCAATCCATTAGTAGGTTGGGTTGGGCTGAGCTTTATGGGCTTCGCGGATGTTATAAAGCTGACTCCATCTACCTGCGCAATGGTGTACACTAGCTAGTGTATATGGGGCAAATTCGGTCACTGTTATGCATATGGCTAGCGACAGCTACAAGTCTACCGTTCAAAATATGGTGAAGGCGAGATCTAGGAGATGGATATGGGTCACACGGTGCATTGGAAGATGGACAATCGCTGAGTCGTGTTGAGCCTGGGCTACACAAGCGTTAACTTCCTCATTTCCAATTTCATAAAATCAGACAGGCGTTGCGCACACGTGATAGAGATTGTGACGGTCCGCACGTGTCCCGACCAGACCCCCGGCGATGTTGCCGTCACTGATAGTCCCTACTGCAAGTTCCTCTAGCTTAGCGTCCAAGTCAATTATCAGCTTCGAAAAGAACCAGTCACGCAATCTTATTAAACGCGGAATCCAACCGCGATCCACGAACACGAAGATGGATACATTCCAGCAACATATCGAAGACCACGAGGCCAATAGAGCCATGATCAAAAACCCGATTTTCTTCTGGAAGGTCACCTCGCACTTCGGCGAGTTCAGCCAGTGGCACAGATCCGAGTTCGTGTGCGATGATGAGAAGTTCTCAACAGCAGAGCAGTACATGATGTACAAGAAGGCCTTGATGTTTGGCGACACTAGGATGTCAGAGAGAATCCTCTGCTCATCCTCAGCTTCCCCAAGAAAGCACAAGTCGATGGGAAGAATGGTTGCAAACTTCGACCCAGATATCTGGGAGTCCAGGAACATGAACGTGGTGATCAACGCCAACTACTGCAAATTCACGCAGGACGCCCACCTCATGGAGATCCTTCTAGGTACAGCTGACAGTCTGATCATAGAGGCTAGTCCAACCGACAGGGTCTGGGGGATCGGGTTTGACTCGGCGCATGCGATGGAGAATGTCGGAAGATGGGGCCAGAACAGGTTGGGGAGGAGTTTGATGTCGGTTAGATCCATGGTCAGGGACGTGTTGACAAGGATGCCGACCGGTATGAGATCGAGGGTACCAGTAGATATACCCGTTGTTGCTATCTGCTATCGCTGCATCTCTACGACTGCGATAACTCCTTCTACCGGGAATAATATTCGCAGTGAAGCCAGCCTCATGATCACGACCTGCAGCGACTGTATGAAGACCCACGTGCTGTCAACTGGAATTGTGGATCGCAACACCCTCGCGATCATAATGGAACTTCTGCCCTCGGAAACGAAGACGCTTGTGAACTCAGAGATGATCCTGAGCAAGACACCCTACATGATCATCCACCCTGATGTGCTTGCGTTGCTGGATATAAGCAGCTGCACAGTCAGCAGGATGCATGGCTTCAAGGACTCGAACGGGATGTTGGTCCACGACTGGGCAGCTGTCCGATCTACAACTACCCCCTGAAGATGACCTGGACCCTGGGCTTCGAATACATCCAGGCGAGATGTTGCGGCATCTAACCCAACCCCCGAAGACGATCGTGGAGACTAACAAGTTCGCAAGTGGAGCCATCTACATGTCCACCGTTAGGAGCGTCATCACGAAGTACGCCGGGCGCAACAGCAAGTTCATGTCTGTCGTCTGCATGGGACGTCAGACCAACTACACATCTTCCTTCGCCAACATCAACGCGGTCGGGTAGTGCAGCCGTCAGGAGTAAAGGTTCGCCTTCTCCTACGGAGGCGAATTAATCATCTACATGACCTGCTACACATGCGTGGTGGAGAGCCCACAGAAGGTCATGAATACTGAATCGGTCTTGATGGGCCACATGGAGGCGTTTAAGGCCGGTAGGAGATGTGACGAACCCGTAATTGCACAGCCAGCAGATTGCAGAACCATCATTTGGAATTCATATCGAAATGACCATGTAATTCAGGAAGCCCTTAACTTCAACGACGAGAGAGTGCTAAATATAGAGGTATTAAGTTTGGAAACGTATAGGAACCCCTAGACATAATCTTAAATAGCATGTTTCAATGTCGATAGTTAACAGCGCTCCGCCAATCCTTTCATCTAGCAGTAGTCACAAGTTAGCAACTAAAAGGTATCAAGTTACCTCTCCGTATTAAGAAAATTTGATCACCCTACCTAATATTGACTACATAGGTTAAAAGCTTAGGATTAAGAGGGAATTGGGTGTTTCGTCTTCGCCGTCCTAAAGTGGTAATTGAAAGTGACCTCTATACGTAAGGTATATATGTAGAACCGTTCTAAAATTTGATTCCCCAAGCCCACCCTTTGCAAATTCCACGAGAGATGACGAAGGCAATTGTGGATGAAATATAAAGAACACCCCCGAAAATAATCAGCCCATAGTACTCCCCATCGTTGTGCTGTTGAATTGCGCCTGCAATAGGGAGAGCGATGAGGGTACCAAAGCTGACCAGCGTCCATGTAGTTCCAACTCTTTTTCCATAATCTTGGATTTCACAGACCTGAGAAATGCAGACTGGTGCAATACTGATGGCCGACCCACTCCAGAAACCAAACAGTATAGCGTAGCTAATGACAATCCCCAAGCTGTCAGGCTCAACTAGATCCCCTAAAAGCCAAAGGATGAAGGTGAATAGGGAACACATCAAGCAATTCACAATCATGACGTTGAACCGACCCAAGTGATCAGCCACCAGTCCTGGTAGGAAGCGTCCGAATACAGCACCAAGATTAAGAAAGACAAGAATCGCATATGACATCTGTTCATCGAAGCCGGCATGAAGCGTGTAGGACGTGATGTATGTGATTGGAATGAAAGCCGCGAATTCAGCAAAGAAGACACTCAACGTCGCAGATGCGTATTTGATATCTTTGAGAGCCTTGAAATCGAGGGAGGCGACTGCTTTCTTGGGAGGAAGTCTGGTTCGGACCGTGAGACATGCAATTGAACACAACACTGCACATACCAGAGCAATTATGCGAATTGCCCACGCAAAACCGATGCGAGGAGCTACAAAAAGGATTATCAAGGGAAATATGCAACCCCCAACGCCCCCAGCTGTACAAGCCACCCCGGTTGCCCAACCACGTCGAACATTGAACCAATGGCCAACAGCCGCCAGGGGAGGCGTGAATAATGTGCTAGCTGATATCCCGCCAAGGACGCTGAATGACAAAAATATCTGATAATATTCTTGTTGACAATTAGACCGTATCTCTTTTTCGAGTTGAGTGTATTAAGGTATTGCAATGGGGAAGAAATAAGTAGAGGTTAGGAACATACCCTGACTGAAGCTTAGAAATATTAATGAAAGTACTATCCCGATAGAGCCCGGGAGCACCACATAGAGAGGTCCGTGGGAATCAAGGATTGCACCTGAAGTGTTAATTAGTTCAGACTGGGTTTGAGATGGCGAGAAGGCTCTTACCAAATTGTGCACCTCCTAAGAAAAGGAAAAATGTATATGTTCCATAGATCCAGCCGATACTTGACTCCGAATAATCCTTGAGTTGGTGGGTACTTGTCCAAGGTTGCAGAGCTCCCAGGCTGTTCAAAAGTCCCATAGAAGGAATCATAGCACACCAAGCCCCAAGAACCACAGACCATGCCTTCAAACCTCTTTCGGGGTATTGGTCAGGGTCTAAATCTGCGCGAGGTGAATTACACTCTTTTTCGATGTGCATTTTCAAGGGTCCAAATATAGAGTTGAGGTATTAAGACTCAGGAAATTTGAGTAATATGAAATGCTAGAACGGAGTGCATATGTTGTACAGGTGAGGTTGAAAATTCCAAAAAGCCTTATCTTTGGAAAAACGGCCCCACCAAATGTGGGTCGTATTTTATATTAAAAGGATTCTACATTGATACCTAGACAATCATGCGAAATTATGTAGGATTTTTATAATACTGGGTGTTGGGGTTTTAGTTTGGGGCTAGAAGAGTAAATAGGATAGAGTGAAGGAACTAGATCTTGACCGAGTAGGGCTTCCAAGGTTGGAACTATATTTCTAAAAGTCTTAATATTTGTCTACGAGAGATATTATGTTAGTATTCAATAATCTTCTATGCATTCCCAAACTACTCTGTGATACTTTGTGAAATGGGCTTTTCTAAGTATAACCTTTGCTTGGAATTAAGCATTTGGCCGAGTAATCAACATTCAACTCTAAATATAGCCTATTGAAATAGAGCACACCGTAGCTAGTTTCCCGTCATCCAAAACCAATGTTCGGAACTCCTCTGGTCGGCTCATCAAGTGATGGGTGATCGCAATGCAGTTTCGCAAATTCATACTTCGGAAAGTTGCAGCAGGGCACATTACTTAATGATCACTTGGGTACCTGGAAGGCGACTGGGCCAATGAAACCCCAGGATTAGGGCTCAATAGGAAAGCAAACAACCTTTAGAAATCGAACTTCAGTAGGAATTCTGGGCCAATGGGGAGGATCACGAGAGTAGGTTCCGGTGTGCCGAAGGCTCCTCTCCGGCACTCTTCATCATCTTCTCTCTTCCAACTCTCCCGCCTCGTGCTTGTTTTCATCTTCCATATCAGCCATGGCTTCAATAGGTTGCTTTCCCCGCGCCAAACTCGATCCGGACTCAACAGTCCTCTCTGAAAAGCCAACATGCAGCACATGGTCAATCCAAGAAAAACAGTTCCAGCACAACTATCAGCGAGAGGAATGGGATCTCGAGTCTGGTCCATCAATAGTCGAGGCAACACTCTGCCTTCAGCAGGACTATGGTCCAACGGCATACATGCGAGTATATATGTAGGTTCCACATCCATCTACCGAATTCGAACCTCTTGAAGTTCGATGTCGCCAAGCCGCTCTCTGTTCACATAATGAAGTCAACGCCCTAAAGTGCTTCCACGAGGTACATGCCACGATGATACCCCCCATCCCCGGGATCAAGGAGAAACTCCAAGGCGACGATGGTATTTTTTTCAGGTTTACATGGAAAGTTCGAGCGTGCGGAACGAAACAAAACTCGCGATGAGTTCGACAAGACTTACTCTACGCTGGCGGAGCTGAATTGTTTACCCCACGAACCCTGGGTCGACCATCTTGTGTGGAATCCTACCTCCTCGAAGCTGTGTGTCCCTTCAATGCTGACACAGACTTGCTCGCTAACTATATGGATAGGTGGTTCGTCGATTCCAGAAAAGTGATGGAAGCGGGCTGGCCGAAGAGAATCTGCTCGCTTCGCCACGAACAAAATCCCCATACAGAGGCGGACCGGGTTCCCATGCATCGTATCTGGAAACTCTGGGGTCTTGCCATTCCCTCTTCAAAACCCAAGGATGTAGACGAACTTACGACATGGAAACTCTGATTTCCCTCTGGTGTATCAATCACTTGGCTAAGGAATCAAACCCTCGTTAAAAAGCACGGGGAAAGTGTAATTCCGGCTGACATATACTATCGACTTCGTGATCTCGTATTGAGTTATATTTCTTACACAGATATATAAATAATAAAAAATCAACGTCCGATATCGCGAAGAGAGAAAGATGAATCATAAAGGCTTGGCAATACCCCCCACATTTGATATGAGCTTAACCTAAATAGGTTTAGCCTTGTCATTCGAAGGGCGTCCATTTCTGATCCATTTGAATTTCCATCCACTTGAAACACTTCTGGACTTCCTCGAACGAAATTCCTGCCACTTTAAGTTATATAGTGGATACGGAGTAAAAGAGCATGTGCTTCCCAAAATTCCTATGATGCTTATCGTGAAAAAAAGCCACACGGGGTTTGCGCTTCGAGCGGTCCATGCCGAGTCACCGAAAATCCCAGCTGAATGGTGCCCACCTCCAATTCCAAGGTCACGGAGATCCACCCAAATCGATTATTCACCCATCTTTCTACCCCGGACCAAGCTTGTCTCGGTCAATTCTCATCTGACCGACTCTTCTCCCTAATTTCCACCGTGTCCTTTCTCGTATTATTCTCTTGGTCCTGCTGTTCTATGGACAGGCTTTTACCATTGAAATCGTTCATAATATGGAATATTTTGATTTCGAAGGCGCCTCCTCTGCCCATGGCTCAAACCAACAAGACGATGACATCGGTTCGATTGATATTGAACTCGATGATGCCGAAGAACAGGCAGCAAACTTCAACTCGCTGATTCATGATCAGACATTGGAGTTCTCCAATGACCCGGTACCGGAGCAGTCTGAAGTGAATGTCGGACAAGTCACTGACCCCGTCGACCCCGACGGAGTTTACCCCATGTTCCGGGCCCAGGACCCGTGCGATTTTTGCCGGCGAATGGGACTGGACTGTTTTGTTGCAAAGCGCGGCACATTGAACTATGGCTGTACTTGCTGTATCTCTCTTTATCGTGAATGCAGTTTCACTCATGCCAAAACACCGGGCAAGTTCCTCCAGACACTACATAGCGTGTCGGAGAATGCCCACGTTCCTATAGGTAGTCTGACAGGGAAAAAAGCCCTCAAATCAGTTTCGTACAACGCATATCCCAATGACCCAGATTCACGTTCTCAAAAAAATGGTGCTCGATTCTCGCGCAAGGCGATCAGCATTCTGAAGGGCTGGCTAAGAGACCACAACGAGAACCCATATCCTACCGAACAAGAGAAAGATGAACTGAAGCAAGACACTGGTCTAACTCGGACGCAAATTGCTAGTTGGTTCGCCAATGCCAGGCGACGCGGCAAAGTTCGTTCGTCGCCTGGAAGCAGTTCTCCCGTTCCAGGAGCGGTGGACATCCCCATGAAGCAATCCGTCAACGTATCTCTCATGACGCCTCTTGAGCGTTGGAAGTACTCTCCCCCCGAAAACGAACCGGCTACAATCAGCGATATTACCCGTGCCCTCGCCAATCCTCCTTTTGATCCCTCGCGTCTTCCCCGAGCCCCATCAAGTCACGTGAGGCCCCGTCGCCCTGGGTCTAGTAACAATGAGTCAAGCCATGCCAGCTCTGAACATAAACTGTGCACCGCATCTGCCAGTAGTTTGGATTCATCTGTTTCTGATCTCTCTTTTGCTTCTGCCTTCTCTCATCGATCCTCTCTTTCCTTCGGCTCAATGGATCGCAAAGAACGTCGCCGCCGCCGCAAGGTCTCAGTACCTGTCAATACCCTGGCCCACTCAAAGGCCAAATCTGCTCGTCCTTTCCAATGTACTTTCTGTACCGACTCCTTCCCTACCAAGTATGACTGGCAGCGGCACGAGAAGTCCATACATCTAGTCTTGGACAAATGGACATGCTCCCCCCACGGCGGTGCAATTGAACAAAACGGTATACCTCTTTGTGTCTTCTGCTTGGCAGCTAACCCAGACGATGAACACCTAGAAACTCATAACTTCATCAGTTGCCAAGAGAAGACAGTGCAAGAGAGAACATTTTACCGGAAGGATCATCTCAACCAACACCTCCGCTTGATGCACAATGCCAAGTTCCAACCCTGCATGGAGAAATGGCAAAGCAGCAATACAGATATCAAATCCCGCTGTGGGTTCTGTGGCTCCACCTTCCAGACATGGAAAGATCGAGTGGATCATCTAGCCAGTCATTTCAAAAATGGAGCCGCCATGGCCCAATGGCAAGGGGACTGGGGCTTTGACCCGCAGATTCAATCTCGCGTCGAGAACGCCATTCCCCCATACATGATTGACTATGAATGGCGGTCCCCTGATCCATGGGCCACTGAACATTCCAAGGGAGATGGCACCAAACTTTGTCTTCCCGTTCCTACTGATGTCAATTGTTACCATCGGCTTTCTGTCGAACTCACTAAATACATCAATAACCAAAAGGCACAAGGCCTTGTTCCATCAGATCAGATGATACAAGCAGAAGCTCGCCGTGTTATCTATGGGTGTGACGATCCTTGGAACCAGACCTGCGCAGATAATATTGTTTGGCTGGGTGTCCTCAAGCGTGACTGTGGACTACAAACCCCCGTGCACAATGACAACATCCAATTTGCTGACCTGGGCATGCAACCCCCATTCGCTATCAATGGCGGCCTGCGAGCTGCACCCCGGGAGATCAATGTGCTAGCGCGAACAGTATGTCAAGGCGCCCCAATACACAGCCCTGCAGTCTCTAGCCCTAGTCTTCGCAGCCACGGTTTTCCCAGCACTGGCTTTTCTTCTGCTGGGCCCAGCAGGCCGGGGAGTTTATCAGGCAGTTACGCTGGTAGTGCAGGAATGATGTCAGCTGGCGCAGATCCATCCTACTCTACGGATTGGACTAGCAGCCTGCCGACTACTGCGTCTGTGCGGGGAGAAGGCCCAGCTGACCCGCTGGTACAAATGGGATTTGACCCAGAATTCCTACAGCGATTGAATGACAGCTACAGCGAAATAAACCCTGATGATTTGGGAGGCTTGCGTCTAGATGGTGCCGATGGCCAAAAAAGCCCCAAAGAGCAAGGATGGCCAAACAGAGGCTTACTTGGTCAGCCCATGTCGCCTTCTCTTATGGGTGAAGTGCCTGCGTCAGATCCGGTTGCTATTTTCAATTCCAAAACAGGCCACCCTTCTGCATCGGATGCTACCCATGATGATATGCCAGGGTACTTTGGTAATGGCGATTTCTAATGCTTGTGATGGCTATTCACTTGCCTCAGGCAGCGTTATACATGGCAAGGAAAAGAAATTTTACGAAATTGTTGGAATAGTCCTTGTTTCATAGCGTATATTTAGGAGCTAATCATATTTTCGACAACACTACAAATAAATTGGCGTTTTTCACGTATCCTTTTTTGTTTTAGATCTTAATCATTCAGGCGGCTTCCACACCTCATTTTTGAGTAGTTTGATTTGGAATCCAACGCCCCCCTAGCTGCCTCGTATATCTCCCTCATCCGATTCTTTCGATTCATCCTGGAAATTGCGTATCTCGATTCATTTATCAGCACGTGGCGTCCATGCTAAGTCTGAGATTGAAGTTTCCGCCGACCCTTCTTCCATGAAACCTGACTTGTGGCTGCTTGACTCACAGTCCGATGACGACTGAGACCGGCAGTTCTCTGATCGGACCAGTAGCATTGATCGCTCCTTCTATGACATGCAGAGTACCGACCTCTGATCTAAGTCGGTCACTCCCATGGCCATGGAAGCTTTGCGCCCCAGCATGCACCATTCGTCCCGGATACACCATCTCGGTAACGTGCCGAGTCTAAGAGGGTTCCTTGTCTTGGGGCTGGCTTAGAGTATGTAAGCCTACACATAAGCAGGTGCCAACAGCTTCCTCCGAGGTTTATCCCTACACCACCGCCAAGCTACTTTTCGGGGCTACCATCTCCGAGATGGGAATGAGTATCTTGAACTGTGTGTCCATCATTCGCTCGTACTCGCCCTGCTGTTCCCAATGAAGTCCCTTGCTTCAAATAACAGAATCCCGAGCTAATCAGAATTACCCTTCTGCCTATTCCCCGACAGACTAGATTGGTTCCCGATAAAAGTATGGACAGACTATCCCTTTGCTTTTGCGCCTTTACGAGCTCAAGTGCAAAAGGCTCCCATGGAAATCTTGCATCTAATACGATACACCTGCATGAAAGCTGCCTAGGTGAGATTGAGACGGATATCCTCACCCTACAAGTCCCCGTATGACCATATAAAGGGTAGAACTCCCGTGAAAAGTATGTACCAAAGGTAGGCAATTCAATTCAGTACAGATTGACAATCTACTGTCATCGTTAGGTATGAAGTTCCCTCAAAGAAGGATGTCCCTCTGGCTTCTATGCCTCGTCCAATGGGCAGCTGCAGCTACAGTGTTCTTTCCAATTACCTTGACGTGGTCGGAAAGAACCGTCGCGGGAGTGACTAGGCCAGTGATTTCGATGAACGGCCAGTTCCCTGGTCCCCCTTTGCGGATCAACCAGGGTGACAATGTGCAGTTCCTCGTTAATAACCGGTGCCCGTTCAATGCAACTATACACTTCCATGGTAGGCCCTTGGATAGCTTCAGCTTATTTAGCATACACATACTAACTTCACATCTAGGCATTGAACAGCTAGGAACTCCTTGGTCTGATGGAGTCCCAGGTGTCTCGCAGAGATCCATCAAGCCAAACACTTCTTTCCTGTATAGATGGACTGCAACCGATTACGGGGCCTACTGGTATCATGCGCATCACCGTGGCTCTCTCGAAGATGGACTCTATGGACCAGTCTATATTACCCCGGCCCCCTCGGTGGAAAAGCCGTTTGGTCTTATCACAACCGATCCCGCTCATCTGAGGGCTATGGTCCTCGCAGAGAGCGTAACCTGTCCCGTCTTGCTTTCGGAGTGGCGTGTCCTCACGTCGGAAGAGGTCTGGGCTGCCGAGATAGCCTCTGGTACAGATGGATTTTGTGCCAATGCTTTGCTCATTAATGGAAAAGGATCTATCACCTGCCTGCCACGTGCGGAAATTGACGCTCTGACAACACCCGATCAGAAAACCAGCCTGGGTGATGATCTAAGATTAACAGATATGGCGTGAGTAGATTTATCCGTCATGGTCCTATACTATCCCGATAAACCCGGTCAATAGACTAACTTCATCACTAGATGCTTCCCTCCCAATATCACCGAAACAGTATTCAATTTCCCTCACAACTACGCTGCCATCCCCCAAACCATGTTCGAAGGCTGCGTACCATCCCAAGGCCCTCAAGAAATCTTCAATGTCAACGCAGCCCTTAAATACGCCAGTTGGGATCTCACCAGTACAGCGGGCCTTCTAGAACTCACCTTCTCAATTGACGAGCACGATATGTGGGTATACGCCATAGACGGACGATACATTCAGCCCCGAAAGGTTAACGCAGTCACCATCCCGAACTCAAACCGCTACTCGGTTCTAATCCCCCTCACTCAGCCGGCGGGAGACTACGCCGTGCGTATGGTCAGCGCCAGCATAAACCAGATCCTCAACACGACCGCAATAATGCGATATTACGGCGCGCCCAGGCTAACACGCCCATCCAACCCGTGGATAGCAATCAACAACCAACCGGCCTCGCCAGACACTGTATTCCTAGATGAGAATCAGGTCGTCCCATTCCCGGCGCTCGTTCCTTCAAATAATATAGCACAAACCTTCTTTCTGAATATCGACCAAGTCGGCACCGCCTTCCGCTGGAGACTCGGTAATACCAGCTACGGTCTCGAGCTAGAGGAAGCACAGCCCTTGCTCTTCAACCAGAACTCCATTCCTCAAGACTTGATCATCAGGACGAAAAATAATACCTGGATCGACTTGGTTCTCCAATCAGATACCCTTCTGCAACCCCGGCATCCGATCCACAAACACTCGAATAAACATTTCATTATTGGTCAAGGGAATGGTACTTTCAGTTGGGATTCAGTGGCAGATGCTGTACAGGATATTCCTGGCAACTTTAATCTCCAGACGCCGCAGTATCGTGATACCTTCCCTACACTGCCAACTATCACGAGTCCATCTTGGACAGTTATTAGATATCATGTTGTTAATCCTGGTGCATTTCTGATGCATTGTCATATTCAGGTTCATCAAAGTGGGGGGATGGTGTTAGCGATGTTGGATGGGGTGGATGTTTGGCCTACTATCCCACCGGCTTATCTGATTGATTCTGGGGTTTAGTGGAATGTATATGATATGAAAGGAGGGTATAATTGGGAACAATCTTGAAGGAGTATATAGGTTACAGTTCTATTATTGTCTTTTTGGGGTGATGTGATACTTTCTTCTATGTTGCACAATGTATTGCGTGGGTGTACACAGGAGAATGCCCAATATTTCAGCAATATTTGCATGGCCGCACTAACGAAAATAAAATTATAATTGAGAGTAAGGTTCCTTTAAGGCAGATTTGATATAAATGCTGTCTCCATTAAAAACAAAATCAGATGCAAAGCTGTCTGATCGATAACATGCTCTAATTAGAAAGTGACCGCATCAAATGGCTGGAGGCAGGTATTCCGCGCAAGAACTCAATGGATAAGAAAAATAGAAAAGAAAAGAAAAGACCATGGGGAGGGACCATGGACCCTCATTTAAAGAAGATGGGTTTTGATCCCCTGCTCAATGACAGACAAATGAGCCCCAACAACTTCGGTAATTTTTTCTCCGTCCTTGAACAGCATGAATGTAGGCATAGTTCGCACACCTAATTCCAGTGCGACCTCCTCAACCTTATCAATATCCACCTTGTAGAATTTGACCTGGGTATATGTGTTGCTCAAATCTTCAAATTTAGGTGCAATTGTTTTGCAAGATGGGCACCATTCGGCGTAACAGTCAAGGATAACGGCATCTTTGGAACCGAGGATCTTCTCTAGGAAGTCGGCTTTGCTATGGTATGTGTTAGTTTTGCATGCAAGGGAGAGAGGGGGTATTTTTACCTAGTGATTTCATTGATAGGCATATTTGGAATTGTAGATATGTAGATGTGTAGGAGTGTGGAAGTGTAGGAGTGTAGGAGTGTGGAAAAAGGGATTTATATAGACTGATTCCAAGGGTGGGGTGATGTAGTGACCTCATGAGAGTAAGTTTTTTTTTTTTCCAAGTTTCTAAATTTAGTTTTATCATACGTTATTTAAGCTTATTTTTATATTTTATGTACTAAACTACTTAATTACATAGTTAACTATGTGCTTTACATAGTTAACTATAGTAAACTATAGTTAAAATGAATTTAGGTCATCGACAGCGTGGGGATATGGGTCCACTAACATCTATAAACATATTACCCAAACAAGTATATCACATATCTACACACTATCTAATATCTCTAATATCTCCAACATAAAACACATCACATCAAATAACTATTTCGAATTTTCAAAAAAAAAAAAAATAGTAATAATTCCAAGAGCCTGAAAAACCAGGAATCTGTGGGGTGATGTTGTTCCGTCCCGGGTTGTATTTAAGATCAGGCTCGGCTGTGCCCCTCTTCACACTTAACACCCTTTCCCTCCCCCCCCTCCCTTGATCTCTCTCCACCCATTTCCATCAAAATGTCGAAGCTTTTCATTGGGTAAGATTGACCCTAACTGGAATCACCCATGCGCTTGCTAATCTCATTCTCTAGCGGTCTTTCCTGGAACACAGACGACAACAGTCTGCGCCAGCGTTTCGAGGAATTCGGCGTTGTTGAGGATGCTGTAAGTGACTTTTTTTTTACTTCGACTCATTTCATTTTCTGATACCTTTCTTCCCTAGACTGTCGTTAAGGACCGTGATACTGGCCGCAGCCGTGGTTTCGGTTTCGTCCGTTTCTCCACCGATGATGAGGCTACTGCCGCTATGAACGCCATGAACAACCAGGAGTAAGCAAATTCACCCTTTTTATATTTCCTCTTTAGGCGACAAGCTTGTGCTGGAATGAGCAGCCCGTGTCTGTTCCAGCGTAACGTGAATGTGTCCTTTTCCTCCCTATAAACAGAATATGTGCTCACAATCACCCTTTCTTTCAGGTTCGATGGTCGCCAGATCCGCGTTGACAAGGCTACTGAGCGTGCTCCCGGTGGTGGTCGCGGCGGCTTCGGCGGCGGTGGTTACCGTGGCGGCAGCCAGGGTGGCTACGGTGGCCAAGGTGGCTACGGTGGTGGTCAGGGCGGCTACGGCGGTGGTCAGGGTTACGGTGGCCAGGGCGGCTACGGTGGCGGCCAGGGTGGTTACTAGATGTTCCTATCACGAAGCTTATGAAGGTCTGGACGTGATTAGCACTTTTTTTCCGAAGGTTGTGACTTATGCTGGGTTGAGGGATAAATTCGCTGGGCCAGTGAGATGTCACTTGAACATGCCCATTACAAATTCGAACTCGTTCAACTAACCTTACCTTTAATCGATAATAAATAATATCGAGCCTTCAGTTCCTGTTCCTGATCTACAGCGGGTACAACGTAGGTAAAAAATGTGGGTTGCCCCGCATTTGTCTCGGGGCTTTGATGGATGTGCTATAATGCTAAACTGAAATAATATACTATCTAGGTAAGTATGAATATCTATAAAGGCGTAATCGAATGTGTTTAATATCCCGAGGTCTAATTGGAGATCCATAACCGGACCTCCAGAACCCCCAGATGGGGCGAAGTGGAGATATCAAACTCTAGGGGCTTGGCATTGTTTCAACGTCCGTGTCTATACACATGAAAGAGCAAAGGCTCGCTAATATAAACAGGATAAAACTATAAGGGCTATGGCTAAATTAGCAAAACGTATATGGAAAAACATTGTAAAGATCATAATCCTAAAACATTTCGCCTGATATCGTTCCAGTCGTGGTCGTGAGACTGGGAAAGTAATGTTTACTTTCCCGGAATCAATCTGTTTTCTCGTGTGCTTCATACTGCTCTTCGTTTTCGCCTTGGCTATCAGGCTCTGCAGTCCCCGTCGCTATATTTAACAGAACGGGAGGGTCGATGGAGTCTGTGGGGGAAGAAAATGGCTCTGAAGACATAATAGGAGAGTCCACGGTGTCATCCAAAGGTTGTTTTGCTTCACGCTCAAGCTGGGGCTGCTCATTGTCGGCAGACATTTCTGATGGGGTGGGAGATATATCGTAGTCGGTTAAAGAAGGAGAGGGCCCTGAAGGTGCAGCGAGAGAGTCCACAGTGTCATCCAAAGAATCGTGTATGTCGCCCTCTATTTGAGGTTCTATAGTCCGTATAGACTCCGTGGGCTCCAAAGACACAATGGGAGATTCAACGGGGAGAGCAGACAAAGAAAAGGATTCTACTTCCTTAGTCTGAGCCTGAGATGTCTCCGCCAGCTGGGGCGAGGCTGTAGTCTCTGTCGGCTGAGAAGAATTAGGAGAGTCAATTGTCAGAGAAGCAGGCTCCACTATCTCAGAGGTTAAAATCACCTCTCTCTCACTAGCAGCCACGAACTCAGCCGGGACCGAGTCAACTGAGCTCAGGACCAGTGCATCGTTCTCACTGGCTGAGCCCCCTATATCGATAGGAGACGGAGAGGGGGCGACGCTCAAGCTCGGCATAGTCGAAGACGGCAGAACATCATTCGACAAGGTATGCGAAAAAGAATCAAGATTGGAGTAGACGGGGACTTGCTGCCAACGAGAACCGATAGCAAGAAAAGCTACAAGAGCGCTGAGAATAAGAAGGGCAATATTTCGCCTGTCAGCCGCCAGAATGCGGATATAATTGACCAAGAGAGTCGATAGAGCAACTTCGTGTTCCTTCTTCTCCCGTCCAAGCTCAGACGCATGGTCGAGCCGAGCTTCAGCTTCAGGGGAGACCTGTCTGAACGTCATATCATCAGACTGGAAAGATCCCACATCACTGATCATACGTGCATGGCTCTGTCTAGGCGACTGCAGAATCTCGGGTGATACCTGATGCCCACCATGAACCAGCGGCGACATCTGCATCTGCATCTGCATTGGCGGCATCTGGCTCTGGGCCTGCTCCACAACGGCCATCTGCTCCTCCGCAAGCCTCCTCTCCAGTCCACGGCGCACATCAGAAGGCAACCAAAGCCCAACCTCCACATCAACCTTTTCCATATCGCGCCACGCAGCAGCCCACGCCCCAGCGCGCATCAATCCGTTCGCAGCAAACACCCGAATCTCCCATTTGCGGTTACTATCTCCGTGCCGTACATGGGTCCCGCAGTCGGGACACTCGTCGCCCTGCTCACCGTCTGTCTCGCTCTCTTCGATGTCCGAAAAGTCCCCCTCTGATTCAGAGGTAGAGCTATGGTCCTCTAGACCCACGAAGTGCCCATTTTGCAGGCGTGGTCGCTGCAGCTCGAGACTCTCCAGCAGCCGCTCCTCTAGAATGTCATACAGATCCTCTGGGTGCGAGATTAGCACGCCACGATCGCGCAGCACGCCAGATCCAACACGGTCTTGGAGCCGCCGCCAGCGCTTCCAGTATTCTGCCGGTAGCTCGTCTTCCAGGATATGCTGGTTTCTAGGGTCCGATGCCCCAGGTACTGGGATGGACGGCGGGAGGAGGGTGCAATGCAGTAGCACGAGCGGAGCCTCCTTCCTGGGCTTCGGTTGCTTTGGTGCATTTGGCGAATAATACGGTGAGCGCCTCAATGGCGAAGGGCCAGGTGACCGTGACCGGAGGCCTGGCCGTCGGCGCGGGGGCGTTAGATAGTCGTCATCGTCAGCTTCGTCTTCTGTGTGCATCTGCATTGCCCTGACCGAACTCGGTTTCCGGAATGCGGCTTCGCGCTGGCGGATGGTGCGGACATTAGCGGGGATATCGTTGAAGTCGCCGAAGCTAGCTTCGGACTCTTCTACTCTGTAACCGCCTATCTTTTCGTGTATGTCCATGTCTGGCATTTGTTTCATTCTGTCGACTGGGTGAATGAGGACGGAGGCTGGGGTTGAGGATAGTGATGAGCGACTCGATGCTCTGGATTTCAATTGGTCTAGTTCATCGTCCATTTCACGGCCGAAGACGTCACTTGTTGAATGGCGAGTGGAGGAGGAGGAAGAGTTGTATTCATATTCTTGGGCGGAGGACATCTGTGTATTATCGGCGGTATATGTCTCGTTGCTGGACTCGAGGGAGGATACAAGGAAGTCTTTTCCTGGAGGGGTAAATGGTTTCGGGCTTAGGATCTCTGTGCAATCGACGTCTTGTTGACTGTCGTCATTTAACCGCGCCATGGGATTATCATATGATGGTAGTCTGCGTTCTGGGTTTTCTGTGCAAAAACAAAGATATAGAAACGTTATGAAACCAGATTTCCGCCTCCTCCCTTTGTGTCAACGTGGAATCCAAGACAACTCAACAGTGTGTTGACAAGTCTCTCACCGCCCCCGTTGTGCCGGGCAACCGAACTGACATTGTCGATCATCAAGCCACAGTACTCGAGTACATCGTATTGAGATATTGACTTAGCTGGGATCTCAGAATCAATACTTATTTTCAGTATATTCAAGTTGATAACCAGTCATCTAGATATGTTTGAAAACCCCAAGTCATGCCGCTAGTTTGAACATAACCAAAAATCTAGTGTAAGCCAAGGATATCATCCAACCGGACGCCAAAAAAGCATATCTCGGTCCGTAATATATAAACAAAAGCAGAAGCCAGTCGCTGGAACACAGGCAAATGCAAACCGCCAAAAAATATATATAAATATGTACGATAGAAGAATGGTATATCAAACATTATGGGGGCCGTGACACATCGTCAGGGCTCATAAGCGGATAATTTTGATGGTCGCCGAAGAAACTCAGAACATCTTGAGGGAGGTATTCTAGCCACGGAAGGATTTCGCCGTTAGCGAACGGGAAAGAGTCCTGCTGGTGGATGGAGTTCATATCGACCTCGTGACTCCCGATCATCATCCCGTTGGCATCATCAATGGTCGGCTGGAGATCGGCACCTGGGTCGCGAGACCCCATTTGGTTTCTAGTCTGGTGTCCTGTTGTCGTTTGGGGTATCGAGTAACTATAGGCGGAGGGCTGTGTACCCATATGTGAAGTTGGTAGCCCAGATGATAGCATCCCGGGGAAAGTTGATTGTGATGTCTGTACGGGGCGTGTTGTTCGCGTGTTTGATTCGGGATACGTTGGATTCATGCCCATGTAATAAGAGGGGTCGCTGCTAATTGTTCTTGATTGAACATTAGAGTATTTAGCATTTGCTGTCGTGAGCGAGGGCGTCATTTCTTCGTGGGCCCTGGCTGGTGCAATAGATTGTGAATATGAAGAGCTTGGCCCTTGGTCCGCATTTGTTGGTAGGACTGGGTAGCTGTGGCTGTACTGCGACGAGTATGTTGGTCGATTGGACGGAGACTCGGCCTCGGTCGTAGACATCTGATAGAGTAGACTCAGGTTGGGCTGTGAAGAATTTGTTGCCCCAGTGAGTGCCCATCCGATAGCTGTCGAGGCAGAAGATATTAGTGGTATGTTTGTCATGGATGATGGATCCAACAAACCTTGACTTGGGTCAATGTGTGGAGACCATTTTCCATCAGATGAGATATCTGCGACCCCGGCTGGTCTTTCTAGATCACAACTAGAGTCCACCGGTGCCTTGCCCGCACGCCAAGCTCCTGGTCCAAGAGGTGGACCTGGGGCGGTACCTGCAAAGTTTTCTATATCCTCCACAGCGTAAAGGAGGGGATCCACAATACCCTTGGCCTTCTGATCAAGCACTGTCAAAATATACCCAGTGCCTTCCCAGTACGCGTTGAGTGCTTTCAAAGCCTTATAGCATCGCTGGTAATTCTCTCTAGCGGCAGAAGCAAGCAGAATATGCTTTGCCGTAGACTTCCGCTCTGTCCCGTTTGAGGATTCCATAGTGGGCATAACAAACCCACTAGATTGATTCGCCAACAATGGCCGGGGTGGGGTTGACCCAGCCCCCGAGGATGGGGATGCATAGTACGCACTTTCCATGAGGAACGCGCACGCCGCAATGTACATCGGCTGACTAGTGAAGGGGTTGCCAATGAAGCTCTTTCCATCCACAAGCTCCGAGAAGGATAGGATATCGGCAATAGTTTTGGCAGATGACATCGACAACTCACGACTATTCGGATAGAGATGTTGTATTGATCCACCAAACGAGTTCAACAATGTTGGTTGGTGAAGGAGAACAATGAGAGTATGAAACCAAAAATGGAGAAGAATGAAATTGGTTCCCTCCTTGGCTTTGACATAAGCTTGAAAATTGGCTGCGTTGAAATGAAGTCTTGGGGACAAGCGTTGATAGATGCCGGTTAGATCGCTTTCCATCCCAGCCAACATCTTTAACGTATCCGGCGTGACGAGCTTGACATCCTGGATGCCATTGATAAGGTCGGTCACTCGGCCGTACAGATGAATGATCCGAATAAGTGGTGGGAACGGCGCGGGCCACCCATTTGGTAGCTGGGATTCAGACTGAAGAGGGAAACAGAGTTCAATATCCTCATCGCGCAGTGTCACTGGTCTCCCAGTGCCCGAAGAGATGACTCGATCTAGGAAAAAGATACTCCAGAATGAGTCTACCCGTTCGCGCTCCCGGGCACGTTCCTCAACCAAAGGCTGCGGGTTAGCCATTGGTGTCAGATGCACATCAAGATCATCATATTGTTCCTCCCTTAATTTCCCGGCGTGACCTGTCATCACTTCACTCGGTGTGACGCCGGTCCGGCCGTAATTATGTTTGAGACCTTGGAACTTCTGCAACCCAAGGTCCTGCGCCATGCGAATTGATATTCCAAGGTACATCCAGAGTCCACTGTCATGATTTGATCCGAACTGTTCATAAGCCAGCAACAAACAGGCTTGGACGGCAGAGAGAGTTGGGCATGGCAATGAATCCACAAGAGCGCTCATCGCACGATGACCAAAGGGCAGACCACGATCCCACTTTTTGTCGTCGAGTATGGGTTGCGAGCGATCGATAGGAGGAGCCTGCGGAGGACTAAGTGAAGGGTGTATTGAGAATCTCGCAGCTAACGAACACACTGCATCTACCAACATGGTGTCAACCTTTTTCTCTTGAAGGTCCTGAAGAAATCTTTCTCGTTGTAGGAAGGGAAAACTGCAGCCCAAGTGAGCAAAGAAGAGTTCGCACAAATGGGATACAAGATTCGAGACTGGAAGCGTATCATCTCGATCATAAAATGGGATATTTGCATCGCGACTGTCTCGATTATCCGCGGCAGTGGTCAGGGGTCTTGTAGGGATATCGGACGGTTTAGGGCTCCGAAGAGGAGAGGGGGAGTCTGAGGACATGGATGGGTTACTCCTGCGAGAACCTCGAACTTGCACAACCATTTGCTTAAACCCCGGTACAATCGCGGTGGGGCCAAAGTAACGAAAATACGGGACATGCGTGCGACTCGCTGAGCTCACAGAGGTACGACCACTCGCTGGACTGTCCCCAACGGTTTGTGTATCTAATTCCTTCACAAGTGAAGAATTATCTCCAAAAGAGGATGTATCCTTTGATACGGGCGGTTTTGTCTTGGTGGACTTATCCACGGGTGGCTTGGGCATCGTTATTGGCACTGGTTCGGGGGAGCTGCTTTCGACTGCTCGGGAAGTGCCATGGCTTGTCAATTCATTCGGAGCGGAAAAGCGCGGCGGCGCTCGAGATGCGGAGTCGGACTGCGTTCGCAGGTGTGCGGTCGATTCCGTATATCCAAGGCAGACATGCTTGTAGTCGGAGCAAGTCTTACACACTTCCCACATATACCCTGTTAGCAGCATATCCGCAATCGAGACACTCTGTGCATCCTACCTGGTTGTTCACCAGAACACCGAATCTTGCGCCGGCGACATGTTAAACAACTATACAAAACGAAAGTGACGTCAGCATCTTGGCCGACAAAATTATCCCCAATATTTGTCCACATACGCGGCATTAACGCGACGGCGCTTGGTTTGCGGCTGCCCATCGGTTGCGACGAAGCGGATTTGTCTGGGAGCAGAAGGATTGCCGCCATTCTTCTTCTTGGGAGAAGGGGGGCTCATGGCGAGCCAATTATTATCCGTGACCTCGACCCATTGGGTACCTGCACACTCCTAGCTTCAGTCGGCGGGTTCTCGGCGCGGAGCTTTAGATTTTAAGGTTCAGGGTCGAAATGAATGGAAAGTGTGATATGGCGAAAACTTCATGAGGGATGCGAGAAATGAACGGGGGGCCAGGGGATCACAAAAGTGTGAAGTGGTTCAAGGGAGAAAAAGTTATGGAAGAGGGGAGTCGATAAGCCCTCGTGATTGCCCTCGCTTGTACTACGCCACTCCAAGGGCACATTTTACATTTCCAGAATCTTTGGAAATCTCACGATGTATTTGTGTAAGGTAATGTTCTGATCGAAAACATCTCAGTTTCCCCCCCTTGACCGCTACGCCGAAAACAGAGCCACACCATTCCCGTTTAGGAGACACAATCGGTCATGGGATGTCTGGGGCGATCCTGCCAAGATTGTGTATATATCATATAGTAATTGTTTATAGAAATAGTATAAAAAAAAGTACTTATATATATAATGTACATGTACATATTACATAGCAAATACAGATATACAAACCAAAAAAAAAGAAGAAATAATTTCTAATAGAATTAGGATAGGATATTGAAATTCGCATCAACTCCGAGTATGTAGAGTCCAGACTTTGGGACATATGGAGCATCTATGGGGGAGAGTGGGTTTATGTATTTCACTCTCCCCCACGTTTTCAGATATGGGAATTTGTATCATATTCACAAACTGCAATATGAACTAGATATTTAAAATGCTTGATATTGATCCTTCATGTACTCCATATCTATATTTAAGCTTATCTGGAGCCCTGGCTTAGGGGGTTCCCTGTTTGGGAAATAATCACTGAAAAGAATGGAAAATACAAGTATTTACAGAAAGGGTCCACATCGGCGGTTTCCAGGTCAGGTGAACAGGTGCTTTTAACCGGCCTATATTTTTCCACTTTTTAATATCTTTCTTAGACTCTGTCATTTTCGGAGTTTCTGGGATTCTTAGAAAATTGTCGAATACGAAAATATGCATTACAGAGTACCCAGTTCTTTCGCCTTTATATATTTCCCATGTGTGTTCTTGTCCAGAGATAACTTTGGGGTTTGATATGCACCTATTAGTTTTCAAGTTATAAAACCTACAAAAAACCTACAATAGACAATTCCATGAGTATCGGAGAGCACCGAAGGTCTTATTATATACAGCTCCACCGATGGATGGAGAACCATTATGACGTGTCCCGAGACCTCGCTTTGATTTCTCCCCAGTGTCGGCCCGGGATTCGGTAGAGGACGTATATCTACGCACTTTATATGAGATAACGCGGGATAGAACGCGTGGCAATACAAATGTGCAGCAAATCTCTCCGTGGCACTAATCCCCAACTAAAACCTTGGAAGCTTAAACTAGAGATAGCAAACGCGATAAGAATTTCATGAAATCAAAAGCATTCCATTGCCCCCATGTGTCTACTTAAAACGGCCTACCGAAATACTCGGAGACTCTCATTGCAATATTAGTCAGTATCTCACTGACCTCCCTTTCTAGTGAACGTGATGGAGGTGACCTTCTCGTCACCACACCTGCTACGCGGGGCAGCCCACATTGAACAGCAAAGCTGATTTATAATCCCAAGTTCTGATCGTCTCATAATAACCCGCGCACCTTTACAACCCAGCCCAACTCGATTCTTTAGCCAAACCTGCACAATGCTTAAGGTCCATCCGGAGTTCGAGAAAACCCAAGCCTCGCGGCCAGATTTTCGCCGCGATGTCGAGATCACATACACCAAGTCCCCAAACCCCACATGGAAAGAAGGCGATGGCGCGAATGACGGCGGTGAGAGCCTGAAGAAAGACCACGTTGAGATTGACCCCAACGAGGAGGGCCGCCCCGTGGCCTCGAACTATAAGTTCTTGATTTCAGGAATGGTTCCACGACCGATCGCACTCGTCAGTACTCAGTCCGCAGATGGCAAGACTACAAACCTTGCTCCGTTCAGCTACGCACAGGTCATCAACCACGACCCGCCACTCTTCACGGTTGGCTTTTCTGGGTCGATGGAGAGAGCTAAGGATTCATTGAAGAACTTAAACGAAACTGGGGAGTGTGTTATCAACATTATCTCGGAGCACTTTGTTGAAGCGGCCAACTCTACTTCTATCAATGCTCCTTATGGTATCTCCGAGTGGGAAATTTCAGGGCTGCACCAGGCGCCTACCTCTGTTGTGAAGCCCGCCCGTGTCAAGGAGTCCATTCTTTCTATTGAAGGGAAACTTGTTGAGTTGAAGGAGTTTGAGAGTCGCGTCACCCCCGGGAAGAAATCGGGCGTGCTTGCCATTATTGAAGGTGTCCGTTTCTGGGTTAGGGATGACGCTATCAACGAGGAAAGAAATGTCGTCGATTTGAAGGTTCTTAAGCCTATCAGTCGCCTTGGTGGCATCTCCTACGGTCGAACCACGGAGGCCATGGAGATCCCTAGGCCGCAGTTCTAGGGCTCTGCTTTCCAAAAGGGGTTTGGGTGCCCGAAGGGGAATATATATATAGATGATAAAATCATACACTCGGAAACAAATCAACCTGTGTAAGTCTCCAATTGAGGCACAGTCTGCAACCAATAGTGAGTACATGGACGATATATCTCGATAGTTACATGAGTAAATGTCAGCTAAATCAGTACACCTAACCCTTATTTGCGATTTCCTATGCTCTTGAGGTCCCCGACACCCCGAAAGTTTGTAAGCCCGGCATCCCTTCGGTATCCCTTCGGCATAGATGGGATTTTACCAAGCTCGGAACGTTCCTGACTAAATTCAGCTCAAGTCTAGCCGGCATGCTTACTAGATATCTTGCCGAAGCTTCAAAAGGCTCTTAGTGAGATGTCTCACGTAGGGTAAGCAGCTCCGACTCAAGCCGTGTCTCATGCGGAGAGTAGAGCGGGGTTGGGAGGTATCTCCAACTGTTGAACTATAAATCGTACGCCCTGCCCGTTTACCACGAGATACAAACCATTTCATTTCATTTTCTCCATTTTCAATCAAGAAAAACGCGAATATGTCACAGGAGCAATACGAAACATTCAAGCTTGGAGACTGGGAGCTACAGAGCGGGGAAAGAATTGAGGATGCCCATATCGCATACAAGACATTCGGCGATCCCAAGTCTCCAGCAATCGTCTATCCAACCTGGTTTTCCGGAGGTATGTATATCTAGACATCTTCCTACACTCTCCCCGATACTGATCTAATACTGGCTGCAGCCCTCTCAGACAACTTCTGGTTGATCGGAGATGACAAGCTCCTGAACCCGAACAATTTCTTTATCATAGTTCCAGCCCTGTTTGGAAATGGCCAGTCCTCCTCTCCCTCCAACCAGCTGAGCCCCGGGCCATTTCCGAAAGTGTCATTTTACGACAATGTGCGAGCGCAGCATGAGCTTGTTACCAAACACATGGGTATCACGCATTTGCGCGCCGTTATTGGCTGGTCTATGGGAGGTGCCCAGGCTTTCCAGTGGGCAACACAGTATCCTGAGTTCATGGATCTTGTGGTCCCATTTTGCACGTCTGCTAAAACCTCACTGCATAACCAAGTATTCCTTGAGGGTGTCAAAAGCTCTTTGATTGCAGTTAAAAAGAGCTGCTCTGCAGGACTTGGAAAAATTAGCCTTGATAGAGAAACTGCGGAAGCACATGCCTGGACAGCCGAGGAGAAGGATGTTGGTCTCAAGGCACTGGGTCGGGTATATGCTGGATGGTAAGAAATTTTGTGTTGACGTTTAGATTTACTCCCTGTCTAACGCATTGGAAACAGGGGATTTAGCCAGACTTTCTATCGACACAAGTTGTATGAAACTGTGCTGGGTTTTAAGGGACTTGAAGACTTCATGGTCAACTTCTGGGAGAAATGGGCTTGTTCTAAAGGTGCTTCTTGATCCCAACAAACGAGGTATATCAGAGTACTAACAGATACTTTAAAGAACCCGAAAATATGCTAGTCATGCTACAGACCTGGCAAAATGGTGATGTTTCGCAGCAAGATCCATATAATGGGGACTTTGCAAAGGCGATGGCATCTATCAAAGCAAAAGCGCTGGTTTTGCCCTCGAAAACTGACCTTTACTTCCCGTAAGTCAAAATCTATCCTACCTTTTGGGAGAAGTGGGATTGAACTAAGAATTTCATTATATTAGGCCTGAAGACTCGGAGTATGAGGTTGCTTGTATGAAGCCAGGCATTGGAACACTAGATATATTCCCTTCGATCTGGGGTCGTGAGTATATCAATTCAAATTTCAAGTACACAGAATGCTAACCCGGTAAATAGATTGGGCAGGAGGTCCGGGTGATAGTATGGAGGATGTTGAATGGCTTGATAACAAGCTCTCGCAATTCTTCGCAGACAACTAAGGTGATGGTGTTGATTATGTAGCTGAAAAGCTCTAAAGCACGCTTAGTTAGATACGTAGGTCATAAATATGAAAATACAGTCATAGATGAGACCTCTTGTTGAGATAGTAATGATATCTCGTCGCTCAAAAAGATCATGTGACGCTGAGTAAGCACCTGCCCTGGCCCTTGAAGCGCCGATGAACCTTGCGCGGCGAATAGCTTCCTTCTTCAATTCCATTCCTCTCCCTCTTTCTATCTTCTCTCCCCGTTTCGCTTAGGGAATAATATTTGTCCTTTCCCAGCATCACCTAATTTTCTTCCGGCGCTGCTTGCCTCGGGAGCTTGTCCACCACTTCTCGTTATCTAATCCCTATCTTCACACGGCTTGTGAGACTAGATCTCGAATCTTACCACTTCGGCTTCCTCCCCACAATGGCTACGCCACCTGTCCGACAGTGGGGTGTTACACCCCCGATCTCGACCGTCCTGCCGACCAAGGATGAACTGGCGGCGAACGACGATCTCATTGCTGAACTCAAGGCTCAGAATAACTTCGAGCTACCGACTGAAACGGAACGGAGGTGTGTTTGCATTTCAACAAGGAATCGCCAGAGCGCCTAAACTGATAATTGAGGAATAGAAAACAAGTGCTTCAGCTACTACAGCGCGTCACGGTGGAATTCGTTCAAGTCGTCAGTCGCAAGAAAGGTCTGTCTCCTGCTGCTGTTGAGGCTTCTGGCGGTAAAATCTTCACCTATGGAAGCTATAGGCTAGGTGTATACGGGCCAGGTAAGTATCCAGCTATGTATGGTTCTAATCTCTCGTGCCCGTATTTACGATGATTGTTTACAGGCTCCGATATCGACACGCTGGTTGTCGGTCCCAAACATGTCCTGATCGATGATTTCTTCGCTGAATTCCCCCCTGTCCTCGAAAGAATGGCTTCCGAGGGAGCGATCGAAAAGATGACACCCGTGCCCGATGCGTTCGTTCCAATTATCAAGCTTGAGCTATGTGGAATTAGTATCGATCTGATTTTTGCCCGTCTCATCGTTCCCTCTATCCCGATGAACCTGGATCTAAAAAATAATGACTATCTCAGAGGACTGGATGAAAGAGAGGTGCGGTCGTTAAATGGAACTCGTGTCACGGATGAAATACTGGAGCTTGTCCCCCAAGAAAAGACATTCCGCCTTGCATTGCGTGCAATCAAACTCTGGGCCCAACGTAAGTTGTCACTTACTCTTTCTTTATGTCTATCCAAATTGTCTAATCATTTGTATAGGACGAGCAATCTACTCGAACATTGTCGGATTCCCTGGAGGTGTTGCATGGGCGATGCTGGTAGCTCGAGTTTGTCAACTATACCCGCAAGCCACTGGCTCTGTTATCGTGGGAAAGTTTTTCAGAATCATGAACAAGTGGGGTTGGCCTCAGCCTGTCTTACTGAAACAGATTGAGGATGGACCCCTCCAGATAAAAGTCTGGAATCCACAGGTAAGCACCAGGCACCACTTCCGCTGACGATATGGGCTAAGAACCATCAGATTTACCATGGCGATCGATTCCACCTTATGCCCATCATCACCCCTGCTTATCCCTCCATGTGTGCGACCCACAATATCAGTCTGTCCACCAAGGCTGTTATTCTCAGGGAGCTACAGCGAGGTGGCGACATAGTCGACAAGATCTTCATGAAGCAGCTCTCGTGGAAGGATCTATTTGGGCGCCACACATTCTTCACCCACGATTACAAGTACTATCTCAGCATCACCGCTTCTAGCAAGACCAAGGAGGCGGAGTCCGTATGGTCAGGTCTCGTGGAGTCCAAGCTGCGTCACCTTGTTGGCGCTTTAGACCGCAAGCCAATTGTTGCAGTGGCCCACCCATTCCCCAAGGGATTTGAAAGGATCCATCGTATCACCAGCGAGCAAGAAATGGAAGCAGTCAAAAATGGGTCTACACAATATCAGGCTAAAGGCACAAAAACCGCAATGACCGATGAGACTAAGGATGCTGCTCACCAAGCTGCGATCCAGAACACCCTCGAAAATGCAGAGGTCCCAGAGCCGGCCGCGGGCAATGTTGAGGGCACAGTCGACAGCGATGGCCAGACTGTCTACACAACGACTTATTACATCGGCCTGGAGCTGAAACCTCTGGAGCCAGGTAATCGCACCGCTCTCCCTATACGACATGACATTTCTAACTTTTTTTCCCTAGGCCAATCGCGAAATCTGGATATATCAACCGACTCACAGATCTTCAAGTCAGCTTGCACCTCATGGCCCGGATACCAGGAGGAAGTCATGGAGTTGGCCGTCACCCATGTTCGCAAGTAAGTTCTTCCTCTACCTATGACTTGTGTGGATCTTATCTAACCCCTTCTAGTTTTGATTTACCAGATGATGTCTTCCAGCCCGGTGAGACTCGGGCCTCTCGACCAAAGAAGAAAGTTGCCAAACGGTCAGAGACAGCCGGCCAGAAACGCAGCATTGGCGAGTTGGACGTAAGTGTGCAGAAGCGAGTGAGATCTGCCTAATTTGGCGAAACGTCAACCCTGGAATCCGCGATCCAACGCCCTGCGAGACAAACCCCCAGGATGTCGACAACTTAGAATAACTAATACCAACTCCGATTATCAGGGTCCCGCCGAAGGAGCCGCAAAACGCCAAGTTACCTCCGCGACTCCCGCCTGAGCGATCCCGTGCCTCTCCTTTGCTCCCTCCATCCCGCCGGGGCTGGTCCCCAACATCAAAGTGATACTAGTTCCTCCAAGTGCCTGTGGTCTCTGACCTAATATTGCAGTATGCAGTTCTACCTCCAACCAAGCATCTAACTTCTCGTCATCTTCGAGGGTTACCCTTCTCTACAGTGAACGTCCCGTGCTCCCGAAGCATAAGGTTTGTTCGTTCTTCTCTTCGCCTCTCGTCTTCTGTCTTTTGCGTTGCTTTCCCAACAGCTAGACTAGACACCTTTTTTTCCCTACCATTTGGCACTTCGCCTCTTACTGGGCCTATCTATCACGGAGCATATGTTCATCGGCCGGATCTATTCTTTATTCATCTATTTGATTGGTGTAGTATTTGTTGGTGGAACAGATAATTTCCCTCTGCCCAGGTGGGCGTATTCATTCGCCGTCTTGCAGGTAGCTCAGATAGTTGAATGCAAGGACGTGTCCCACGGTATGTGGGTTACACATAATCCACGAATTGCCTTTTTGTCAATTACATCCCAGTAACATCGCACTTGGGTATGTTCTAGCTGCTATGCATCACGTGTCTACTAACTATATTGGGGGGTTTGGACTAGCAGAACCAGTATCTAACAGTCGGTATACGGGGCGGTATATCTAGCTACATGGAGGTCTCACTTGTGCTTATATCATCGAGACCAGAAATGTGAGAGAGAACAGCTTTGTTTCGTTTGCCTTTCTTGGAGTATAGAGCCTCTTAGACCTATATCAACAAGTACAAACTACATGGGATACATCTTTTCTATGTAATTAATAAGTACTCCGTAGCATCTATAGTGTGGAGCCGCCAACTAGGGGGCACTTACTTACTATGGCCCACATCGATTAAAAAAATATATTCCGAATGAAACACAGGCAAAAAAATGCTCACACTCGGAGTCGAACCGAGGATCTCATCATTACTAGTGATGCGCTTTACCACTAAGCCATGCGAGCTGATTGGATGCTACATATTTTATTCTTTGTTACAGGAGGCTGTCACAGAGATAGGACTTGGTGCAGTGAGAGCGAAAACTTGAGGTTCGGGTTGAAGTGAACAAGATGAGTATCGACAAATTGAAGTGTCCATGAAGTCCATGGGTTTATCAATGTGGCTGTAGTGGAAGCAGAAATTATGGTAGCTTGCTTGAAAGCGAAGCTAGTGCTAGATACCGATTATGGACTTTAAAAGGATGTTAATGTGATTGCACGGGACAAAATTGGTATTCGGCACTATATTAATGGGTTCTGCGATTTTAGTATAGGTTAATAGCCGGTTAGGATCAGATACCTTATACTACTTTACTTTGGTGGGAGACTTCTAGTACACTTACCTATCCACTGCTAGAGTATTCAATCTAGTTATATATTTATCTCCACGACTATATCTTAGATTATTTCCCTATTTAAAGTCTTTGTTCTGTAGGTCCTTAGCTGTCAACCCTAATGAGGAATTCGGTATTGAACACGGTCCTTGAATTTCACTGGTTTTCCAAATGGAACCTGATACCAATTGCAAATCGCGAGTATATTTTTTCTGCTTTATATTCTTAACGTTTCATTTAGTATCGTGTTATAACGACTTCCAAACGATATGGACATAACTTACCAGTACGGAGTATGTAGATCTAAAATGCTGATGTGGACCAACTCTACCTGGATTTTAATGGCCAATGGACAACTGAATATTACTCCCAGGGAGTCAAGTTCATTCAATATTTGTTGGCTGTGTTTTCCATCAAGTGCATCTTTACAATTCGAAGCTGAAGCAGATCTGAAAGATTTCAACCAATCAAAGCTCGCATGGCTTAGTGGTAAAGCGCATCACTAGTAATGATGAGATCCTCGGTTCGACTCCGAGTGTGAGCATTTTTTGTCTTTCTGTCTATGAACGAACACATTTATCTCGATTTGCAACGAGATATCTTTTTAATGTCTTCCGCCCTTATTAAACCCAGTCTTCCTCGCCGTGACGTACAACAAATGGACCAATTGACATGTGCATGGGTTGGTATATCTATAGATAGATACTACCTTTGATTACCGCGGTGTCAAGAAAATAAATAGAGACCTCGAAGTGTACTGATGAATAGGTGTGGAAGTGAAGAGCTCTCTATATTAGATATGAGCGAGATGAGATGAAAGTCTTGACTATGGTGTCTTTTATTCGATAAGACCTGTGTTGTATATGACCGGCATTGCACATATGGGGAAGCTGGGTCTACTATACAGCTGTGGGAGTAGTGTTGGTATACGACTCACTCGGATCGTTGCACCGTAGGGTTGTAGATGATGGCTATAGAACTTTCAATTAAATCGACCTAGTTGTTTTTTACCAGCAAAATACCCAAGGAACGTAGAGTATAGCAGAATGTACCATGCGTACGAAACTACCGGATGTAGCCTCTGTACTCACGCCTATTGATGTAATTTGACAGGAGGCCGCTTTCACGATGTGTTGGCTGATGAGACTTGACTCGCCGGTCAAACTATTCCTTGCTAGGGGCTTGGGTGTTTAGGGATGTATCTAGGTTTCGCTTCGAGTTATGCCAGGCCTTCAGGCCCCTGCCACTGAGCTCAATGGCGATGCAGATGCATACATATATATGTGTGTGTATGCGGATATCTACGAGTGGATCTGAAAACGACCGATATTATATCCGAGCAGACATACATAACATGATCTATTACCACACTCGAGTATCATAACTGCAAATCCCAGCGCATACATGTATATATATAGCAGTCTGCTAGTGTGGTTGGTCAGCAATTTCCCTCCCCGGGGAGTGATTGGAGACTGTAAATGGTAGCCTAGACGTATCACTGCCTTCATAGAACCTTCCTAATTAGAACGGTTTCTTGCCTCTCTCACCTACTCCATGCTGATTTATGTATTCAAGTGCTCTATTTCCCAAAGAAGACAGATGCCTGGCATCCCGGGCTCTAAACAAGCTGCAGTCCTCTAGGGCTCTTCCCATATCTGCGAAAAAGTCCAAGTATGGCTGGGAATAATTTCGCTCACCAGCGCTAAATTAATTTTATGCTGGCTACCTCGGGATCATGTTTGAATTATGTGATATACGGAGAATTCCAAGGTTCCGAAAACGACACAAAACTCCCAATGCGGACTTGTGAAGTGGGTCTTGCCCTAAAGAGTTTGCCTCCACTTATGCACATTCTCGCCAAAGAGTCCATAACGAGGCCGGCTGGCCCAATGGCAAGGCGCTTGACTACGAATCAAGAGATTGCAGGTTCGATCCCTGCGTCGGTCAACTTTTTGGTTTCCTGGTTTTCTTTTTGCTCCATTGTTGGCCCAGTTAGGCTCAGAATGATGGTTGGATTACATTGGAGGATGGTGTGGCTTAGCGGCGTTCTTAGATTTTGCATGAGCTGCCAAGACAATATCAAAACTCGAATCATGCGGATATGAGGTATCTCTCATTATGTTCAGATAAATGAATATACTAAGAGTTTGTTTGATATTATACCAGCAAGTGGCGTGGGGTCGATATATGTTTCGGCCATAGTAGAACTTCCGGAAATCATATCGTGAGCTAACAACCTATTATCCCAATATGATCCCCTCGGAATACTTCAGGCAAACTATACTTGTCAGAACACCACACGTAAATGGTAGGACTCTACTTTATTCAACAAGGATGCCGAGCACTATACATATTTGTGGGTTCATACCTAAAGTTGTCGCCTGGTGTAACGGATTCCTAAAAGAGAGAGGTTTATTAGTCCCCTAAAGTATAGGATTGGTCTAAATTGGCCAGGATACACTTCTTACAATACCATTAATTGCCTCTGTTTGTACATAACCTTAACTAATTGGTCCCCTACGAGCTCCTCCCTACGCCCTTAGACATTTCTCTAAAGCTCGCATAGGACAATAAAGTAGTAGCCGACTCTGAGAAGTCTAATGCGGTGCTAGCACTTGGTAGCCGATGTTGATAGATAAGCCGTTGGTTCTGTACCATTGATCTCCTTGGTATGCTCGAGTCTGAGTCGGACTAGGGCCGCATGACTAGAGCTAACTTGCGGTCAATTCCAACTAGAAATGCCGTCAGCGGCACAATGGACGAATGGATAGGTAGTGTTGTTCGGTATACAGTTAGCTTAAATACACGAGGGTTGATTTAGCCTTATTTCTCTCTTTGCAATCACTGCCAGACAGAAACTGTGTCGGAAGTCACAGGGCGCTCCAGCTGAAAAACCTAACGGGGATTGGGGAATTAGCGGTATTAGTCCCAAGAGACCTCAACTCTAATCCACTCGCCTGACTCTTTTATAACATTAACCGCCGTACTAGAATAGATAAGAAGAAAGGATACCTAGGACCTGGCTAGTGGTCTATATAAGCGGAAGTGAATAGAGCGCCCTCCAACATCCAACATCCCAAGAAACAAACAGAAGTCTACGTGTATAATAATAAATACAAGAAAATAGAAAGTGTAACAATATATCCGCTACAAATGGAAATGCATGAGTTAAAAATGATCCCCACGCCCTTGATTTGACAAGCACCCACACCATGTGGATAAGCGGTATCTAGTATTCTCGGGGCCGTATCCCGACCTCGGGAGTTCATATAAAACCACTGTCAATCCGCATCGACAAGAACAGAAACGTGCCTCTAAACTACAATCTGAATCCCCAAATCACTTCTCACTTCCCCGCAACATGGAAATCCCACAACCCCTCCAAGCCGCAGGTCCTATTAGACCAATAACCTGCGTCGAGATGCACACAGCAGGCGAGCCGACAAGAATAATCTGGAACGGCATCCCGCCTATGACAGGGACACTCCTCGAACAACGAGCGCAAGCAAAAGCGCAATTCGACGAATTCCGCCGCGTTCTCATGCTTGAACCGCGCGGCCACTATGACATGTACGGCGCGATCTTACGCCCAGAAACGGAGCTTGTCAGCTCAGGAAAGGCCCATATAGGTGTTCTGTTCATGCACAACGAAGGGTTCTCGACCATGTGCGGACATGCAACTATCGCACTGGGCCGTTTCCTTGTCGATGTTGACGAGAACGTGTTTCCTCGTCGGAAGGAATTGAAATATGACGCTGTGTCCCGCACAACGACTCTCAATCTGCATGTACCATGTGGCGTGGTCGAGGTTACCGTCCCCATCTTGGAGTGTGGGAAGTCGGATGCGTCACGGCCTGTTTCGTTCGTGTCGGTGCCGTCGTTTGCTACGGCCATCTCCTTGCAAATTCCCCTGCCCGAGAAGTACCGCTGGGCTGAGCTTCGTGGCAAGACTGCTGTTACAGCGGATTTTGCTTATGGGGGTGCGTACTACTGTATGATTAGTGCCGAGGAATTGGGATTCCCGAGTGGCCTTGGTGAGGTTAAGTTGCAGGATATGGATCATGCGACGAAGTTACTCAAGGCGGCGGTGGTTACAAATCCAGATTTGCAATATCTCACTCAGGATGGTCGGACTGCTGAGGAGGGGTTCTTGTACGGAATTATGATCACTGATACGCGACTGGGACATGTTAGTGCCTCAGAGGGAACGGCAGCTGCTCGTGCGCAGTTGGATGTTACTAGTGAGGAAACGGGACTCTGTTTCTTTGCAAACCAGCAGATTGACCGTTCTCCCACTGGAAGCTGTGTTGCTGCGAGGGTGGCCCTCGCATATGCCAAAGGATCTTTGCCTAGAGGTGAGAAGAGGATCTATAACTCTCTAGTGACTCGTGCGTATAGAGGTCTTTCTGGATTTGTTGGATCTGTCTTTGATGATGCTGGCATAAGTGGAGGAGACAAGCAGAGTGTTCGAGTCTCTGTCGAGGGATATGCGTATTATACCGGATATCACTCCTTTGTGGTAGAGAAGGAGGATAGCCTTGGGGTGGATGGATTCTCTGTGAGGGATATTGCTTTGTAGAAGGCCATTTGAAGTAGTACAATGCAAACTTTATACCTGTGTTTGCTCCATCGGAACATAAATTGAGGTGTCCATACCTGGGCTCTTTGGGGAATGGGCCTGTGGCCAAGCTGGATGACATGGCGCTGTGACAAGCGACAAGGCGCCGCACCACTGGACCTCCCCTTTTTGGTTGTTCTCTTGCCTGGAGGCCTAGCGTTCGTTTATAGCCGTGATATAGTTTTTTTTTCATTTTGTGCCCTCTTGCTTCTCCACCTCAGACCGTTTGCTCTAGATGTGTAGAAGGCACGCTCAACTCTCCTCAGGCTAACAAGTAAACACTCTCCAACCCAGACATGACCAGTGATCAGGTCTCATTGCTGGTCTTGCAGGTAGTCCTGTCATCATCTATGAACTTGCGTCTTGAGACCCAACTGTTTTGCATTCAAGGTATTGATACATGACCGAGAACCACTATGAATACTGCTCCAAGGCTTCTGCTTTACAAGGGAATGAAAATAATTGTAAATGTGACAAAAAGGCGAGCTTGTTCTTGAAAGGAAATGAGACAAAATATTGTACATCGTGTGTGGGGGATGGACAAGGCGTAAAACAAAAATAATTCTAAGGGTAGTCTCTATAATCCTCCCGAGCATATTAGACTCGAGTCATTTATTTACCGATCTCAACACCGCCAGTGGCACCGAGCATACGCTTGATGTCACCGTAGATGGCGAACTGACCGGCGGTGATGGAGCCGACCATGAAGAGACGGGCACCAATACCACCGTAAGAGCCACGGATACCGAGCTCTTTTCCGATCTTGATCAGACGGGTGACGGTACCCTCACCAGGAGCACCCTGGGTCTTGTTGATCTTGGAGAGCATGGTGTCGGCGGGTTGGGAGATGATGGCGGCGGCGAGACCGGCGATGAGACCGGAGCCGAGGTTGATACCGGTCTTGCCGGAGTCGGAGAGAGTCTCCTTGTTGACGTTGGCGAGGATGGTCTCGGAGACCTTCTCGAAGACGACGAACTTGGCCATGGTGTAGGGAACCCTGAAACCGAGGTTAGCGGGAATTATACGAAACAAACACTAGAGGAAAACTTACTGCTTGAACAGGATGGGTCCGAATCCAGAGTAGAAGGCACCAATGCCCTCCTCCTTCAGGATGCGGGTCATGGCAGGGAGGAGACCGCTGGCGAAAGTGGGCTGGGAGACAAGACGGATACGGGTGGCCTCAAGAGGGCACAGGGCGATATCAGCAATGAACTCAGCGGCACCGGCGGAGGCGAGGTAGACGGCGGTGCGGTTGTTCTTGGCAGTCTCGTAGCCAAGGGCGTTGATGGACTGCTGCTTGAAGAACTCGTATCCACCGAACTTGAAGGCACCCTGGAGGAAGTAACCGGCGGCGGTAGGACCGAAACCAGTCAGGAGAGCGCCAGCACCCTCGTTCTGGATGACCTGGCGGAAACCACCGAGCATACCGCGGTTGTAGGTAACGGGGTCAAGCTGGATACGGGTCTTGACGCTATGGAGGGTCGGATATGAGCGGAAATTCTTAATCGCGCGTTGGCGATTGTGGCAGAGACTTACACATCGAGAGGAGTAGCAGCACCGTGGGTGATGGCGCAGCACATGGCACCGGCGAAAGCGAAGCGAGAGTACTGGAAGTAGGAATTGAGTCAGTTAAAGCATAGAGGGTTTCAAAGTTCATTGAACGTACCAGGTTGAGAGAACTCATCTCCTGCTTGGGGGCGATAGGGGCGGCCATTTTGAATGTGAAATAAAAAGAAACGTTAAGAGAGGAGAGGGAGGAATTGAAGCCTTTGGGAGAGTGGAAGAGAAGAAGAAAGGATTTGAAAGGGATGGGGCCGCCGAACCCGAAAACTTTTCGCGGCCAATGCGGGAGCCGGTAGCCACACTAACCTCCGATCGCCCGGTCAACCAGTCTATTCGCAATTATTATTTTTTTTACATTGTCAATTGTTAAGTATGATTGATCTTAATTTTTTCAATTTTGACCTCTGGAGGTTGAGATTGACTATTATACGTCATTCCAGTTCAATGTTGGAAGTCGGGAATAGACGGGATGAGCAACCGGAAAGGGATTTAACTCATTTCTTAGATATTTTGATATATTAGGGATTTATTGCTATATAGTATTTAAACTGTTATGTGTATACGGAGTATGGAGTAGTATGGGATATATAGAAAGAAATATATCTCCACGTTGGGAAAAATATACATCTCTACGTCACAGTGGACACATAATAGTCTGTCAAGGTGGATATTTGCGGCCACCAGGGTCTATTATATCTACTTATATCTACTTCGGACTCCCCATTCTAAATAATAAATAATCAATGGTCACAAATAACTACCGTATGGCTGCGCTCAGGACTATAACTAAAAATCAAGAAATCTATATGCAACGTTGAAAATCAGAACCAATGAGATCGGCAGATAAAGGCCACGAGGCCACTATGGAATGTTCCTATACGAAGTACTCCGTAGTGATAAGAGATTAAATTCCTGCCTTTGACTGAAAATTATATTATCCTTTATCTATTCTTTCAAAATGGTCGCCATCACAGATGATATTTTTGCCCCTCGATTTGCTATCCTGCAAGATCTATTCAGCGATAATGTATCCGCACAGAAAGCCGCTGAATATTTGGCTTCAATCTCATTGGCAGATACAGAGCCAGAGGATGGCATTACCAGCCTATGGAACTTGATATTCAAGTGTGCATACAAGTTTCCCGAGCACCATGATAAACTCGTCAATGTGTTAGTCCAACTGTCAAAACTCCCGGACGCGAAATCATCAAATGGAAACTCCATTTTGCTCCACGATATGCAAGTCTGGAAAGACCTACCAATGCTTGGCTGGCAAGTCCGTGACGAATGGAATGCAAGCGTACCTGCTGGACCTCCCGAGTCACGTCAAGATGCAATCTCCCGAATTATCAACCGGGATAAATTCACCGCCCGTTTGATGGCGACCCAAGAACCTGTCTTTACATACTCCTGGTTCGCATTGATTACCCTGCGCAAAGCACTGGAAACCCCAACAGACCAATTATCTGCGGGGGATCTAGAAGCAATGATCCTTGCTGCTGCCGCGTGGATCAGTATCATTGGGGCAGACATCTATCAGTGGAATGAAGGGTTTGATGGCGCTCTCGGGAAAGGTGGGCCGCTCTGGAAAGGTCAACATGGATTTTGTAAGGAGAGGTGGCAATTTTGGAAAGAAAGATTCGGGGAGTTGGTCAAAATGGAAGTTGACATTGGAGATGAAGTGCGAACAACAGCAAAGGACGCAAAGCGAATGATGGAGGAGATTGAGAAGTGAGACTTCCAAGGTTGAAGGGGAATTCTATCACAGATTTGTCAATATAGTAGATTCTCCCAAGGCTGTCTATGTTGTATATTTTACGCAATTAACATAAAGAATTATGAAGAACGTCAGTGGCCCCAAATCACAAGCCACATCTCCACTGGGGACGCGTACGTATTTTGCAATTTGTTGACCAGCCAAGGCCGCCATTTTGATGCATTTCTTGAATTGGGCGCTATTCATTAGTCATTTTAGTCATTTCACAGGGATAACTGTCTTTCCACGAATAAAAAACATCAAAAGCCCAGTTTCTTTTAGTCACTTCTGGAAAAGTTGGGTGATTGGCTCCTTGGTTCCGATCCGAGATGTTCGGACATACCTAGGTACTTCGTAGACACTACCTCCCAGGTTCTACCTATATCTATTATAGTGTATAAAATATTAGTGACACTGATTCATCGCATTGACCATTTGTACGAAGCTTACTACTAGTAAGACCCAGACATCTTGCGAGAAAGGATTGCCGCTAACATCATTTTTACCGTTAGACTTTTGTTGGCAATCATGATACGGTATATTAAAGCTCTTCTGCATGAATTGAGTTAAGCTTATATTTCCACAGCAGCCCGGACAATCATTAGAGGTGAGATACTTTTCCACTATACATTCCTGGAACGGAGATGGTAATGTATGGTTCTGCCAGACTATTATCGCACCATTTTTCAAAACTTTTGCATACTCTTTAATTCTCCTTCGAAGTCAAGGACAGTCTTGTCTTTTCTATGGAGACCTGGGCCATCATGCAGCGGAATAATTCCCATACTTACGCGTGCCCGAAAGCTATATGCACACGGCGAACAACGAGATTATCTCAATAGATGGAACTGCATTGGTTAGCAAGCTTTCTAGGTATTCATTGATTGTTCTTAAAATTATATAGGATTTGTGCGCTACGGCAACTATAAAGACCTCTGCCTTGCTTGTATGCTTAGCAAGGGTGGCGCATCCTACAAAGCGCATGTTTGTTGGCGATAGACATGCCGGGGAATTGTGGACAGATATTCTCGGGTGGCGACATGAGACGGTACTCATTAATAAATGTGGCTATGGAGTTTTCCCAGTCGCGGCTATGAGTGTTAGTATTTGGGTGAACACTCGAGCAGATGGGAGGAATGCAATTAGTCGGCCTTAGTAAGTTCCACTCATTAAGATGCGCGGGTTTCAGTTAGGATAGAAATCATGCACTAACTGGTCATTATTTGTTAGCAACCAAAACATATACAAACTCTAAGATTGTATGTGACAGAATACCCCTGTGGTCATTTATAGATAGACACTTATTCGTATTGATCTTTGATACTTGTGCTTATTGAAAGTTAAGCCATAATACATTCCTACCGGAATTGAACATGATTCAAGGAATTTTTGAGGCACCATGAGGCTCTATTTGTAGTCTTCCCACCATCTTTTTCGAATGCGCACGATGTATTGGGGATACTATAGTGGGACCATTCGATGACATTGGGGCGGGCAGTTGATTGGCTTAGTATATGTATTTGTAGGTTTCTTCTTTTGGTGTGGTAACTACTATGTATAGTTGAATAGTTCCTATAAAATGCCTTTTCAATACACTAACTTGCGATATTTGGAGACTTATATATATTCCGTAGACAGATCTATAATAGATCTATAATAATAGATCTATACAGATCTATAGATGTCCACTTGAGTATAAACTCGTTCAGCCAATCAAATATCAAATGTGGGGCAGGTGATGAGATATCAAATCCTACTCACCATAAAACAATCCCTACGGAGTACATATATAAACAGTACTGAATTTATTTTGGCTGAAGACTCTTCCAGGTTCTTGTTCTCATGACTTTTAGGATGTCAGGGTAGATCGGCAAGAAAGCCGAGCCTATTAGCACGCAACCGGAAATGATACTGGCCCGGGAATTTTTAGCTTAGCCGACACCAGCCCAACAACCGAGCCTTGGAGTTGCCCAAGTGTTACAAATCAAAAAAGATAGCATACCCCTGAAACGGCCTCATTTGCTTCCTCTATGTGGAGTAGTTTCGGCTCCATCCTCCGAGAACAAAAAAGTGAACACTGTGCGGAATTCCCCGTTCCCGTTGTTCTAAGCATTGGCGTCCCCGCTACAGGGGGCTTCCTACTAAAGAAAATTTGCTCTAGCTCGATCGGGTCAACTACGCTATTCAAATTACGCATATCATGGGAACAAGTACTCGTCAGCCCAAATCAAGCTTGCCCAATTCGTGACTTACAGGGAAAGCTATCTGACGCAATTGCTAATGCAAGACCAATTGATCGGCAGGGTCTCCACCCCTCATTGAATTCTTCAATGTCCAAATAACTAGATGCATTCAGTCGAAATATTCGGTCCAGTATTTGATTGTGTGGGCTTGGACTGCCGTAGTTTCGCAAGCGTCCGTCTAAGAAGGGTTTGGGAAATTCGGTCTTCTATGCGAGATTCCATGTGATATTCCAGTCACATTTTCAGTTGCCACTTTAGCAATAGCTTCTTAGCTCCTGCTTTTTGCCCAAACAGCTGGAAGCCGTCCTACCCGAGGTCTACTGATCAACACCACCAGATGCCTAATTTGACAGGGAAGGCTAGACTTCTCGCCATATTTTCCAGATTGGCTTCGCGTACAAACTCCATTTGTCAAAGGTAGGGCGTACCGTTAGTAGGGCGTACCCGCAGAGATTGCTTTATGGATGTGGAGTTGAATCCACATTAAATTAAGATTTATTTTGTCTGAGTCAAACATCCAGCAATTTGTGAATGTGGGGGGGTTTTATTTTTTCAACTTTGAACCTTCACTTTTGCATCCCTAGATCTTCATCTAGCGTACAAACCGTCCATTTTGTTAAGCCAAGGTCAATATGTCGGACCATGTGGCTGCCGAGGAAAATGTACACAAGGTCATGTCAAAAACAGGTCAGTTATGTTTGTCAATTCTTTCTATATTCTATCTTATGAGCTCAAAATGCTGAAACTGTATAGAGAACGTAGTCGCTTCCTCCCATGAGTCACAACACTCCCATGACTCTGAAGATCGAGACTCAGAAGTTGATCATGAGCCCATCCAAGAACGATATGGAAACCCTTCATACTCTAGATTTCGACGAGTGGCCTCCAAAACGATTGTTTCATTCGGACCTAATGACCCAGCTAACCCTGTTAACTGGAGAACGGTATGTCCGATAGTGTCTAGTACAATGAAGCAATGCAAGGAACATAAGACTAATGTGTTCGACAGAGGAGAAAGTTTCTTGTTCTCGCATCTGGTGTCATGCAGGTCATGAACAGTACTATCGGCTCGTCAATTTGTAGCAATGCTATTCCCCAAATCGCCGAAGAATTTGATATCACCAACGAAACAGCCCTCGTCTTGCCCATCTCCATCTTTCTCATCGGATACATTCTAGGACCATTGCTATGGGGTCCTAGCTCCGAGTATTTTGGCCGGAAGCCGCCTTTGCTCATCGCTTATGTGCTGTTTATGATATTCACACTGGCGTGCGCTGTCGCAGATTCGTATGAATCTCTGCTTGTCTTCCGATTATTCAATGGCATGGTTGCATCGGCGCCTATCGCTACTGTCGGTGGATTGTTTGCCGACGTACATGACGACCCAACACTGCGAGGACGCCTGATGGCTTATTTCATGGCTGTAAGCTTGCCTCATACATTCAGTTCCAGTTGTCGGTTCCAATAGCTAATTTGTTAACAGTGTACAACCTTCGGGCCAATCATCGGACCTTGGCTATCTGGATTCGTAGCTGTTGTCAGCTGGCGTTGGTGCTTTTGGATTGGCCTCATTCTGTCAGGCGCTAGCTTGCCATTGGTTATTTTCATGCCTGAAACCTATGCCCCGGTCATTCTGAAGCGTCGTGCGTACAAGCTACGCAAAGACACCGGCAATTCAAGCATCGTCTCACCATTGGATGTTCAGAGTCGTAATGTGCGAGAAATGATGATTATCACGATCTCACGACCCTTCCGCATGATAATCCACGAGTATATCGTTTCTCTGACTTCATTATATCTTGCTCTGGCCTATGCAATCTTCTACCTCTACTTTGAGGCATATCCAATTATCTTCCAAGGTTAGTGATCTACGTCAACTAACATATGCAGAACCCTGTTGGAGACTGACATTGACGAACATCATACAGGTGTCTACAAAATGAGCCCTGGTGTGTCTGGGTTGATGTTTCTACCCAGTAAGTTCATCCATACTGTCTCCCGACCGAAAAGGAGTAGATTCTAAACCCCACACAGTTGGAATCGGCGCCATCCTTGCCTGTGGTGTCTTCTTATGGTACGATGGCTACCTAGCCCGAGCAAAGGCCCGCAACGCAAGCTGGGCCTTTATCGAGGAATACCGCAGACTCCCTCTTGCCTGCATCGGTGGACCCCTATACGTGATCTCCCTCTTCTGGGTAGGTTGGACAGCATCACCAAACATCCACTGGGTTGTGCCCTTCCTCTCCGGCATCCCGTTCGGAATGGGATACCTTTTAATCTTCATGGCTATGTTGAACTACCTGACCGATGCCTACGAGACCCTCTCTGCCAGTGCACAGTCCGCCGCAAGTTGCACACGAAGTATTTTGGGAGCTGTGCTCCCGCTAGCAGCTAAGCCGATGTTCAACCGGCTCGGCGTGCCTTGGGCTTGTAGTTTGATTGCCTTCCTCAGTCTAGGTGTCTCTGTGATTCCATTTGCTTTTATTCGCTATGGTGACCGCATCAGAGCAAACAGCAAGTTCTGTCAGGAGCTCAAGCGCGCTAAGGAAGCCGAGCAATTGGAATTGGAGAGAGAGGAGCGTCTCGCGAATGGTGATGATACCCTTGCACCTATCCCATCCCGCAATACTGGGATTTCGATGACGAGGATTGATACTGCTCGCACGGATAGAGCGTCGATTATTTGTTGAAGATGGTCAGTGATTGCGTGCCTGAGGATAAATGCTTCTCATGATTCACTCGAGTATTATCTCGACAAAAAATTTCTTCACGCATTTGGGACATTTGTTCCTCGATTTCTTTTTTTTTTTTTTTTCTTTTCGGTTTCATCGGTTGACCATTCAAAAGTTTTTTCTTTTCACGAGGCGAGTGACATGACCATATACCTTATTTCCTAATGTTTAAAGCACAGGACTTCTACCAGCTTCGAGTCATGCTCCTGTCGAAAGGAGCAGAACAAACAGGTGCCTGCATTTTCATTTGCTTTTTTGCTTTTGTTCCCCCCATTTGAGACATCTCACTATTTCTACCAGGGACCAGATACCGAGCGTTACTTCATAGATCAATTTTAGTTATCTTCCATATATTCCCCCAGGATGACCCATAATCAACTTTTTTATCTCTAATTTCCCTTGAATCTAACCTTTCTAGCCTTGAATAAGAGCCCCAAGAGATTCCAAAAGTTGTAGCCTTAGGCACAAAGAGTCATCCGTCAACTTTCTGTTTCAATTTCTTTGTATCTTACTCATGTCTCAACCCGAGTATGATGACGCAGCAGTCTCCTTTGCATCAAGTACTGCTGCCGATACCCAGATGACATCCATATCTGGATGCAGATCCTTAGATATAATATTTAAGACTACCAAAAAGGCAAGGCCTCTTGTTTTCACCCATTCGAAAAGCTTCAGATTCTTAATTCAGCGGTTCAATTATATGATTTCTGATTGACAAACAAAGAAATGTCCAAAATAAACCTCTACTCCGGCCGAACCATAATCTAACCATGTGATCAGTCAGAAATAACCTGTACACCACCAAAGTCCAGCCCTGTCAAGCCTACATAGCCCCCATTGGAGGTAATATTTCCGTAAACACTATGTTGACTTTTATGGCTTTTCTCGGCTGGAGCGCTACTGATGCAAAAAATAAGTAGACGGGAGATCCACCTGGGAAGATACAATCCAACCAGAATACTTTTGATCTAAACGTCTGTGCGTAAGTCACAAAAAAGAAAAGAAAGACTTTGATTGTCAAAGCTCATTGACTTGCATTGGTCTGCACTCTAATTGCAGTTCAGGTCTAGGATGAAGAGTTCAAAGAATCTACTTGAGGTCCAGACTCTACAAAAGTCTTGGATAATATACTTAGAACATTGATTGGTCACAGTTTAGATTAAGAACTAGTAAAAAGGATGCAGACTCCGAATACTTCAGCTAGTTACTAATGAAATGTTGAAATGGTGAAAATCTGTTATGGTTTGTAGATCGATTCAATCCTGTTGGAAATACAGGGGTATATCAGGAAGAAGCTATGACGGCAAAAAAAAAGAAGAAAAAGGTATTCAAAAGTGTATAATTAAGAATAGCCAGATAGAGAATAATAGCGGCAAACGCGCTTTGCGCGAAAGGAGGGGATGTGCGGTTGCAGCGGTCTGTGGAGCCTCTTAAAAGGGGTACTTTGGGAAATTTAGGAGATCTGGACCTGGTGATCGAAGATAAATTTGGGGATTATCATGTCAGATGCAATGTTCAAAGCTCTACAAGGGTATCTTTGAATCGGGGCTGATCTCAAGACACCCGAGAAAAAAAAAACCCCCTATCCACCCCCATACTATGATACGTCAGAATAAATTCATGTGCCCATCTACTTAGTTTGTGAACTAGATCGGCCCCCCCGGCCTATCCCCGGGCCAGTTAGATCTAATATATTAACTGGAACCGTTTAACAGAGGACCTAAGGACCGGTACTCTCGGGCTTTAGGTATCTTACACAGTGCCTTTCAAATCTCTCCGATGATATCCGCCCAATTGCTATTTTATTGAGCCCTAGCGGTTCATGCACGCACGGACGGTATAAACGAGCTTGACGATTGAAGCTAAGGTCGGGGTATTTTTGTGTCTAGATCGTGGAGGCCCTTACGGGGTCCGAATAAATATGGGCCCTAAGTCATTTCCAATCAGTCTTGTTTGACTAGAAAAGAAAGATCAACCAGTTAAACACTCTATATACGAAGTACTTGTCATCTTCTCCACTTCTACACACAAATTCGGAAATGTTTGCTGCACAGCCCATACCTGTCCCCTCGAACTTCATAAGAAAAATAAATGAAATTTGAAAAAGAACAGGTCTGAGATCATGTGGCTGTTAGTACTCCCCGGTGAACTCTGACTTTTGCGGGGAAACCCTGAGCGTATCACAACAGTTCCGCAGGCACAACTTGGCTAAATGAGGAATGTGGAATGCAGCTGCCATACCTTTGAACTATCCTTTTTACTAGGACTAGTGAAGCTGACTTGAATCGTCTGGTGATCTTCTACTCCAATGACTTCATAGCCTTTTAAAAAAAATCATATTTATATCGTTTAGTTTAGGTCACAATCTATCATATTCATCTTTCTTTCATTTTCTATTCCTTTGACATTGAGCGTTCTCGATTTTGAATTTCCAAAAAGTTTGATCTATATTCCTTAAATTGGAAATGACAACCTTTTCACTAGTTGCAATTCCAATCTTCGTCTTTCTCTTCGCAGTTAGACATCAAAAACAACTGCTCCAGTGGTTAACACAAAAGTTGAAAGGGGAACATTGCTCAAATGTCTCCAATTCACCCGACATCAAGCGTATGGCACCGTACCCAGCGCAGCCCATCAAAGGGAGAGAGCGATACCGCGTGATGATGGATATCCGCAAGCTCGATGCCCATAATTGGCTTACTCTCGACAAGAACTATATGGACGAACACCGGGTGCGGACCCAATTGCTTCACGAGAAAAGAGAAGAGGTCCTACGCTGTTTGCCGGAGTCAATTGAGCCGTGCCAGGAGGCATTGGAGGAAGTTTCAGACTTTCTCTGTGAGAGATTTCCTAATACGTTCGGAATGACAATCCAAGACGGCCGTAAGACTGTCAACAATCGTATGACTGGCGACAAATTTACTGTCAGTGGGCGCGACACCAACGAGGGATCAACAGAGGCACTCGAAGCTGCTGTCCGTCTTACGATGGAAGATCTCAGCATCTTGATGATGAACGAAGAAGGAGAATTCTACCTGTATGTCCAAATCCACACCCAAATGCCTATTGGCCAATACTAACACTAACACAGGGCCGCTAGCGCCAGCCTCTTTCCAACGGGGTGGACAGTGAACCAGAGAATTGGCTGGACCATCTCTCAACTGCATGGCCCGGTGCCATTATGGCATCAACAAGTTGCCAACTCTGTCAGCAAGTAAGTGATATTACAACCAGATCAGGAGAAAATGGCTGCAAAGAGCACAACCAAAGAGAAACAAATCAACTAACCCCAACCCCCTAGATTTCTCGCCCGTTTAACCCCAGCCTCTCCAATGGAGCGCTCAAACTACTTCGTAGAAGTCAAGGAGCCAAATGAGAACCTGACCGAGATCCTCTATCGGCCCAATTCGCTCTGCGAGAAAAAGTTGAGCAGCCCATTGCCTTCAGATATCCTGATCCGCCGCGAGAGACAGACTTTCCGTCGACTGCCGCGGACAGGGGCGATTGTCTTCGGTGTCAAGACCTATCTCACGCCGATGGATGAGCTCCCAATGGCCGAGCTGGATAATCTGGCCAAGGAGATGAAGAGCTGGCCTGATTGTGTGAGTGAGTATAAGGGGAGGGATGTTTGGGGGGCTAAGGTCTTGGAATACCATCGGAAACGGGTTGGTGAGAGTTGAGACAGGAAACGAGGAGGATGATGAGAAACACCAGAGAACTAAAGTTTGAGTGGATCTTGTAGGATACCTTGTCTTTGCTTCGCATTTTGGTTCTGGGAAATCAAAAATGGGTCGGCCCTTTTGTTTGTCAACAAAAGTTGTGTTGTTCTTGTTTTCAATTATCTTTTACTTGCGTCTTTGCGTTTTGGTTTGTTAACGAAGACTGTGTCTTCGGAAGACAAAGAGACAAAATATGTATTAAGGCTTCCAGATATTTGTTGAATTATAACATGCTTATGCAGTTATAGCTAAAAATGGCCCAGTTTCAGTACAAAGCAAAATCAAGAAGTCAAAGGGGGGACTAAGCCAAAATCTATAGATGAAGATATGTGAAAAGAAGGGAAGAATATGTTCACGCTGACAGGAGACAACTCCTTTAAGCTAGGGGTATAGCACAAGCTCTTTAAATCTTCGATAGTGGCGGCTTGTCTTGCTTTAACCGTACAACACCCTATGATCAAGTTAGTACTAAGCTTCATAATAGATAAACGCACACATACCTCTTGCATGCAAGTAGCAATAAGCAGTCCATCCCTAGACCAAATCTTCTGGATCGCCAAGCCTCGTCCTTCGCCAGCCCACGGACTCTCCATCTCCGTCAACATCCACTCATCGGCACGGAATGCCCATGGATTATGGAAGTAGATTGAATGGTCCAGGCTGACCATCATGCCAACCTCTTTATGGTTTACCTCCTTTTGACCCATCGTAACCCTATTCAAGGCCCCTTCCACACGGCGTCGCAATTCTGCAGCCTCCTCTTCCTTCAACTCCTTCAGAGCTCGTGTGATATCCTCATCGTCGAGATCAGATGGGTTCTTAAGTGCATTTAGGAGTTTCTCAAGTTCGGCTGGGGAAGAGAATCGTGGGATATCATGGACGAGTGAGATTGTACCGATAAAATAACTGTCGGTGATATATGCAAGCGCCGATAAGTGTGCTTGGTGACCACCCTGTTCGGAGATTGCGCCGCGGGCGCGAATGTATCGCCGAACCCTCTTATCTTCTTGGTTGGGGGATGTGCCTGTTTGATTACGACAGCCCATTAGTACAACATGCACAGCATGGAGCTTCCGACCGGGGAGACATACGGTTCAAAATGCCCGCCTTCCTTGATTCAAATGGACCGCCGCCCGCATTGCTGAGGGCTTTCAGACTTCCCGGCTCAGCTTCTTCTGGCAATGGGACATCTGGCTTTGATACGGCGTGGTGAACGGTCTTCTCACCACCACTACCGACTCGACTGAAGCTCAGCGTTGTGGTGAAAATTGGCCGCCCCCGTTGCCGCGCCTGCACGGTTCGGGTTACAAAGCTTCTTCCGTCGCGTACACGCTCGACGTGATATAAAATGGGGATCTCGGAGTCGCCGGCAAGGACGAAGTAGCAGTGCATGCTATGGACGGCGTAGTCGGCGGGGACGGTCAGCATGGCGGCTGATAGGGATTGCGCGATCGCGGCACCACCGTAAATGCCTCGAGCTCCGGGGGGATGCCATAGCGGGCGGGTATTAGTGAAGACATCCTAAAGACCGAGAGTGTTTTGTTAGAGTATGTCGCGACAGAAGAACCGGGGATGTCATACTGGGCCGAGGTCTACTACTGGCGTCAGATCGAGTACATTTTCGATAAGAGCCTTGGAATGATCCTGCGCGGGCGGATCGAAAATCGTCACGCGTTTCGACATATTTGTAAATTGTGAGAGAGATCAAAAACCAGGAATGAATTTCAGGGATGACGGTTCCTTGGATTTTAAATGCGCTCGGCGCGAAAAACAGCCGAGGTCCAAGGGGATTTCTCATCTACACACAGCCCCAGGGATTACTACGGAGTACATTGTACACATATTGTACACATTGTGCACAAGATATAGTAATATTATATTATTCAACAAATTTCACATTAATTACTTGTTTCTCTTCATACTCATATCCGATATTATCCTATGCTACAGCATGTTTCAAGCAGTCAAATTATTCCAGTCCTTCTGTACTGTCTCGCCCCTAGGTAAATCGAAGCGATAAGTGTTTCGCACAAGTTCAGGCGATGGCGCTCTGGTATTTCGTTCCCCCAACAAGCGAAGCAACTGACGACGTTGCATCTCTTCGTCGGTGAGTAGCGGGGTACCTTCCTCCACTCGACGACGGCGTGACTCTCGACATACCAAGCTCGCTGCGAGAGCATAACACATCGAGAAAGCAGCGGGTAAGCAGATATTCACGATATGCAGAGCGCTCAACTGTAGGCTTCGCCCCTGTATATGGAACAGGATATTCAGAAGCGCGAGCAAATTCATCGTCGAGTATGGGCTGTAATTATTAGCCGATGGCCAATCAAAGACACGCGGGTTTCATTGATACTCACATAAAGATTGAGTGGAGGAGGAACATCATTTGGTGGCACTGGGCGAAGGCAATCAGGGCTGATACGCCGTAAGACGCTCCAACAAGCACGAATCCAATAACAGTGGATACTGTAGTATTGATTCGCAACTCTTGAGGAGGGGAACTGACTACTACAGCCAGAATCATATACCTAAGCAGCGCAACTCTATAATTAACAATCTCCAGTTCCCAAGTAAAGCTTACATCTCGTATCAAACTCACCCGACTAACTGTAAAGCTGCAAAGCAGGCTGCTACCACCTTCCATAACAAAGAGACATCAGTTACATTAGTCCGGGGCAAGGTCTTCCCAGAGGTCCAAATGGCTTCGTATGGAGCAGCTAGCATAGCGGTTATGCCCAGCCCAAAAGCAAACCAACAAATGGTAGAAACGCACGAACCGGAAAGGCAAACAAAATACAAAATACAAACGAGTGTCAAGAAAGCACCTTGGGAAGAGAGGAGTTAACGAGTGTGTGCACAAGATGATGTTGGGTTCAGGAATGCAGCCAAGAGCTGTGACCCCTCAAAAGGCCCATCTACGCAAACCTGCAGAACTAGTCTCTTAGCTGCGATCTGACATCCCGGTCGCACAACGTATAAATAAATTTCATATACGATTCTCAAGGACACTTTATTATCTATATGATTGAAAAGTATTGTCTAATCCTATTAAGTGGCCTAGTACTACAATGTTACTATGTAGTACTATATACTTACAATTTAGGCTCAAATAATTTAACACACCTCTTTTCAGACATTATTAGTACAGCTCCCTCGTTATGCAGGTATCAGTGGCCCTGTCACTACCCATGGCTTTATTATGCAACAACCCGATGGCCCTAGTGTTCGTGTTTTGATAAGTATTTGCACGTTATAAAACAACGGAAAGAAAACGGTTTCTCATAGCAAACGAATAACTGCCTATGAGCAAGGCTATAACCGGTTAGCGCTAGAATAAAGAGCTGAACAGTTGTACTATCGTGTAGAACACGTTTTCAGCATTTATCCCAAGGTCATGTGGATTATATATTCAATAGCTATGTAGTGGTTGCTACGCGATCATATTCTATAGTAGATTATGTAAACTTTTTCTAGATCATGGTAGTAATATAATGTTTCGATAGTATAGAAGGATAGACTAGATATATATATTCTCATAAGTCTAGCGGTCGCTATCATCGAATATTAGGACTTAGGTCGAAGTCAGGCTATTTACATCAATTGGAGGAACCAAAAAAAAAAGCAAATTTCAGCCTCAGTACGAAGTACAATATAAATATGGCTCAATGGTTTCACCTAATAGGATGTAGATCTCCATAAACCTTGTTCCATCCGATTCCATAATCAGCCTATGTCAATAATCAGAGGATAATTCTGATGAAAAATATATAATGGCTTTGTTAAGGCTTGGCAGGAATTATGTGATAAATTACATGTCTCCATGACTTCTATGGATGTTTCAGGGTTTTTGAACCCGAGCCGAGGAAAAAAAAGCCATGAAAATATATATATAGTAAACTAGACTTAATTTAGATACATATTCAGCTGAGTGGAAGGTTCTGTAGTGCTGACAGGCAGCTGACAGGCGGCTTATACACAAAATAACGTGCAGGTTTAGTTACGGATTGTCGAGCCGACCAGTTGGGCTTTTTAAGCCAATTTCCAGATTAATTTCAGGTTTCAGGGATCACCGAAAAAATTCCTTGGCTTTAGGCTCATTCGGCGTATTTTGCAAAGCATAATCCAAAAAAATATGAGGCCATTGATGTGTTTTTAACCGATTTCTCATTACTCCGTATGGAGTCCACGAATATTCAACGGCTAGTATATTACGAGTAATTATATAGGCTTTAATAACCTTTTGGTCTAGAATCATTGATATAAAGCCCTATCTCGGAAATCTAAGTCCCGGTTTCGGTCGGAGCACCTCCGAAAATAAATAAGTATATTCGGGACTCGAAAATGCTAACTTGGAGCATCTTAGCATGTATAGATCTCTAAAATTGCAGGAACAGTAGCACCAGCGCATAGATTTTTCTATTTTATACTTCTTCCCATTTACCTATCTACCTCGATTCAATAAGTGAGCCTTGAAACCATCGCTACGAGACCCAAATTAAACAGCTGTAGTTTTTTTTTCTTTTTTTAAAAAAAATAACTACTCGAATTAAGCTGGTTATACCGGGATTCAATCTAAAATGGACCCCGAAACCAAGTGATGGTGAATTCAAGTTTGACCTATACCATTCTACCAGAGGAAAACCACTGCACGCTAACTTCCAAGTTTAGAGAGAAAACATGAAAAAAATAAATTCTTCAATGCTCTGTCACGATTCCATAATCTCACAAATCCGGAATCCCTGTCTAGTCTAGCCATTTCTGCAAGCCAAGACATAACGGCGCCCTTCCGCGATAGCTCAAGCACTAACAGCAGACATCACCTACCACCGACAGTACAGGAAAAGTGGCGATAATCAACGCAGTAAGCAAAGTGAGACCTTTACAAGGACTTTGTCATGATTATGAGACACAAGAGAACGACCAGGCTCTTCGGTCTAGGAAGGCAGCTACCTCCAACGCTCGAGGTATAAAAGCAAGCTCGTTACCAAGTCTAGAGGTATATCCAGAGTACCTCAGACAATCCTAGTTCCCAATCTACCAAAAGGATCAATTTCAAAATGCGCATCTCTGCCGGAATTAAAGCAGCCCTCCTGCTGGTAGCATCCGTTCCCGCGCAAGCATGGAACAGACTGGACAAGGACAACGCAGTGAGTTCGCCTTCCCCAAAACAACATTGAACAAATATCACCCAAAAGAAGAACAAAAACCCCAATCTAACAATCTAAGGCCCTGCTCGTCATCGATCATCAAGTTGGTCTCGCACAACTCGTGCGTGATTTCAACACCAACGACTTCCGCAACAACATCCTCGGCCACGCTGCCTTGGGAAATGTCTTTAACCTTCCCACTGTTCTAACCAGCTCCTCTGATGCAGGCCCCAACGGCCTTTTGCTGAAGGAAATCACCGAAATGCACCCCAACGCGACTTTCGTCCGTCGTCAGGGTGAGGTCAATGCCTGGGACAATGCGGAATTCCGCGCTGCAGTTAAGGCCACAGGCAAGAAGCAGCTGATTATCGCGGGTATCGTTACTGAAGTTTGTAAGTGAAGGAAAAGAAAAGAGAAAGGAAAATACAGTGAAAAAAATACTGATATTTGAGACAGGCACCTCCTTCCTCGCTCTCTCTCTTGTTGATGCTGGCTACGAAGTCTTTGCCAATACCGATGCCAGTGGCACTTTTGATGTCAAGCTTGCTGAAGATGCGAATCGCCGCATGGAGAGGGCTGGTGTTACACTCATGGGTCTGTTCGGTATTGTCTGTGACCTTATGCGCGATTGGCGTAAGACTCCTGGTCTCAATGAGGTTCTGCCTTTCCTTGATAAGTAAGTTCCTATCCCTTTTTATTCTTATGCTGTGTTCATAGTTCTAATATCTTCTTTTTTTTCTCTGTAGGTACCAGTTTGCCTATGGCCTTGTTGCCCGTCATCACGCTGGATCTATCCAGAATGGTACCTTTTTCCCTGTTGAGGGGACTTTGATCTAGGTATATTCTGTTCAAGGTGGGATTGACTAGAGAAGTGCAAAGGCAGAGAGGTGGAGAGTTGGAAAAGTAAAAAGACGAGGTGGTAGAGAAATGGAGAAGAGAAGGGAAACGGAGGGATGGAAAAAAGAAAATAATGTCTGGTGACTTGGTACATAGCTTGTGAAGATAGTGAATCGAATTACCCAGACAAAGACCAATGTCACTGACAAGTAGATTTTAAAGCTTTGGTCAATATATTAAGATTCAATCTTTGTAGCTAAGAAATATAAACATAGAAATGCAAACTGAAGGAGTTCATCGAATCTGGTACGTGTGCTTGTGAATATATACAGTAAGACATAAGGCTATAAACAAGCACTTGGGCATGGGTATCGGCAATGCAATATTTGCAAGGAAGATATAGAGAATAGGCAAGCGAAAAACATGACACCGCAAGCTTTGTAAAGCTTGAGCTCTAGATCGGGTCTGGAACCATACAACATGGATAGACGCGGTGATATGCGAGGGAGGTGGAACGGGTATGAAGTAGGTGGGGGGAGTTCAAGGAGTAAGGCGAAGAGAAAAAAAAACAAAACGCATGTGAACGGTGTCGGGAGGAAAAAAAAACACTCAAATAATACTTGCAATCGTCATACGTGAATGAGCCGAACTGGCCGAACCGGCAGATTCAGGCGCAAGAGTGGAAGATGAAGCAGAAGCCTCCAGTTTTGGTTGTCCATAAGCCATCTGCTGCTGTTGTTGCTGATGCTGCTCGGTAAAGAGATCTTGGACAGTCTTCTCAATCCACTCCCACCCCTCCCACTCGGCATCCATCTCCATCTCGGTTTGATGGTTCGAAGATGTTGAGGTCGATTTCCCCATCCCTTCCAATTGAGAACCTGTCTCTGATCCGTGCCATACCCAGCTACCGTCGCTGGTCCCTTGCATATCGCCCGAAACGTAAGCCAACATTTCTTCATCGTGGTCGAGATCAGGGACATATGCTTCGGATGGGCGAATGCGGGCTAGAAGACGACGCAGGAAGAAGGCGAGGTATCGGCCACAAGCTGCGTTGACGGTACGCACGTCGCCGATTGATGCCAGAGCTTGTACGCACGCCAGAGCACCGGCGTACTCGGCGCGGAAGAGGAGGAGGAGCGTGCATCGCCAGATGTGTGTGCAGAGGAGGGAGCCGGCGCAGGAGGCGAAGTGGGAACGGGGATCGTTGATGCATGGCGGTCCCGGGTTTGTTGGATAGTTACGCATGCAGCGAGCGAGAATGTTGGCTGTGTCGAGAGCTGTGGAGACACAGTAGTCCATTGCTGAGGTGCGAACCATGTCTGGGCAAAAGGGGGAGATGTTGTGACGGTGGAGAAAGAGGCGGGCGTTCTGGAGGTAAATTACCGGGGCGAGGGAGCGGGGGTCGAGGTCTTGATCGGTTTTGGGGTGGAATTGGGAGGGGAATGTTGCGAGGCAGGTGTTGAAGTGGAGTTCGAAGGTCTCGAGCGTGGCAGGGCTGATGGTTGCTGAGCGTAGAGTGCGCGTGAGTTGACCGATGGACCGGACAACGTGGATCGTAGCTAGTAGTGGCGTGGTTTGCCGGCTGTCTGGGATATCGCCCCCTTCTGTGATATATTGATCGTCCACAGGACATGGGAGATCGATATCGCAATCTTGATCGTTGATCAACACAGGTTTTCCCATCTCAAGAGCGAGTAATCTATCCCAGGCGTATAGCCCCCACCAAACACGCTTCCGCATCTCCCCTTCCACCGCAGGCCACGGTCCAGAGTCGATGTGTAGCCCAATCTCTTGAGCCACGCGCACTGCTGAGCCAATCCACACCCAACTAGCGGATTTTGAATTCACCTCGTAGAGAAAGATGCTTGCCAGTAGCGCCGCGCGAGCCCGATCCAAATTGAAATTGTCGTGCCAAACATCAATAATCCCACAGGATGTGCGTACGTATTTCTTTCCTTCCTCCTCCCGATTTGCGTCGTTTGTGTGAATTGAGCCGCAGGCAAATACACTAAACAGCACAGCCGCCCATTCAGTTGAGACACCCAGCAATGACCCCGACCGATAAACCTTTTCATACTCTGCGATAAACATGGGCCAATGAAGGACCGGAAGCACCGAGTGAATGCAATTGAAATATTGGGCCAGTAAATGGTCTGCTAGATTCTTCGGGGGCAGCTCTGGTGAATCCCCAGTCACTAATGATTCTGCACCCTTTTGACGGTATGGAGTGGGCACCTTCAAGATACCACGGCCATAATGACGGAGATTAGACCGCACATCGGAGAAATCCTGCGGAATGGGCGCCTTTGAACGGCGCACCGGTCGATATTCGATTTCGGGCAACTTGACCATCGGCTGCGAGACGCCCTCATCAACATCGGCCATGCGATCTGGCCGCATCATGCCCGTCTGTAAGTGCTGTAATTGCTGTTTCGTATTCTGCAACTGCTTTTCCAGATCCTGGACCTGTTTGATGGACGACATGCGGCGGTTGGTCTCTTTGGTAAATTGACATCGCACCCTGCGATTGTTACATTCGGTGCAACTTGATGACTCCGAGGCATCACATTTGACCTTGCGCTCACGACAAGCATCGCAGCTAGGGTCCTTTCTACGCTGGCGATACGCGCGCTTCTGCTGTAATTGCGCGGCGGTCTGTTGCCCGTGCCCCGGGCTGGTTTGGTAGAGACCTGATACTGAGCTTACTGGTGGGGCATCTGGAAGCGCAGTTTCGGCCGGTGAGCCAGAAGCAGAATCGTAAAAGCGCTGGTACGGTGATGTTGTTGGTACAGCTGAGGGCATAGGCTGCAGTAAATGAGACATTCGCATCCCGCTGTCAGGTCTGCTGGGCGGAGCGGAAAGTAGTGCGGGAACCGGGAATGCGCCCGACGTCACCGACTGCACGGGTGGGAGTTCGTAGCCTTTACGAAAAGGTTGCATGATGTTCAGAATAAATATTGGGAGGGGGGGAAATGGGAGAGGGGGGGGAAAGGGAAAGGCGATTTAAGACAAAGGCTATCGCCACAGTCCTAAGATTTCAATTTCCTGGTATTATGGAAGGAAAGTCATCGTTTGAGAAGTTAAGAGCAAGGGGAAAAATAAAATAAAAAATTAAAGCAAAAGACCCGGACAATAGTATGCAAATGCCGAGGTTGCCCAGGTAGGAAAAGGTGAAGATCAAAGAATGTGAAGAAAGGGGAGATCGGGGAATGTAAAATCAAATTAGGGTAGGGGAAAAACGAGGGAAAAATAACGAAAAAAAAAAAACGAACTATAGATCGCCGAAGAGAGTATTACGATCTTCGAGTATTTGGGATTTAAGGAATCTTCAACGGATCTAAGCCGAGAGTCCGTATGGTAAGGTATTGGAGTTTTAATCAAGTTAATATGTTAATATGCCAATATACTATAAGTAATATGCTATATGCTAATATACTATACTAATATACTAATATACTATGTTAATCAATAAGGTGAATAAATAAGTTAATAAGTTAATATGGTAATAAGTTAATATGATATCAGATAAAAAAGGATTCCAATGATCGACTTCGGAAGTTATACACCGGGACCACATGGAATCGGATGGTTGGCCCGGATGTTTATTCTCTTTTCTGGCTATTCCGAGCTTTAGCCGTATTCTTAAAAAAAAAAAACCTGTATGTAAGGGTACCCATATAGGTAAAATAAACGGATAATATATCCAAATGAATATCACTGGTTTAATTAATTTAATTGAATTCTGTGCAGGAAAGAAAAAAGAAAAAAGAAAGAAGAAAGAAAAAAAAACAACAACTATGGAGCACAGACAGCCTCAGCCGCTTAGTCTTGAATCATGTTTATTCCGTCTGTACGGAGTATGTTGTACTGATGTATCCCCGGAACTTCTCCGGCTCAGAAAAAAAAAAGGAAAAAAAGGGGAAAAAAAAAAACCTCATCGCTGACATTTGGCCCCTGCAGAAACACATTGCCCCTTGGCGCATTCGACACCTTTTTTCCCCGCTTGGGAGACGCTTAGGGGACGCTTAGGGAACTTACTCCGAACTAATAGAACCTTCGTGACAGGTTGTTCATTTTACCGAATTCAATTTGAATTATTATTTTAAATAAAAAAAAAATAAAAAATGTCTATGTTGTATAACCCCAGCTCGGCAAAGACCGACATACCCTATCCTTGGATACTCCGTACAGAAGGGGCCGTGTGCATGCAGCTAAACGCTTAACCCTAAAAAAGCATAGGCTTTACTCGGTTCGTGCCGCTCGGAACTATTCTCCATGTACGGAGTACTATGCAGGGGCGTGATAGCACGTGTAATGCAACCTGTACGGAGTACTCCGTAACCCAATGGAGCCTGCAGAAATCCTTTCTGTTTTGCTTTGAAGCTAGGCCCTTTCCTGGGTTTCGGAACTTGCGGTGTACAATTCTGTTACCGTCTCTTGATATGATCTCTTAAGAGGGCTCCAATTGGAACACTTCCTTATGGCGATCAATTACCACTTCGTATACATATATTGGTACGGAGTACTTGAGTCTAAGCTCATCTCCATTTTGGTATAAAGATACACAGATCGGCCGGCTCCGAAGGGAAAGTGTAATATATCTATGCGCTCCTAGTGTGGCTTTGCTTTGATCCTCGACTTTCGAAGGCCAGTGCGGTCCCTGTCTACAATTCTACAACCCAAGTCAAGTTCTCGATTTGGAAATGACCTACGTATACTCCGTATGCCAATCCCATATCGCACAAATCTCGTCCATGTATATTGTTCAGTTCCAGCCATGGGCCAACGCCCCACAGCGGGACAACGATCTCGATGAAACACCCGTTAACCGAGCCATTCCGATTTGCTCTGTTCAACAACTGACATCGCTGTCAACCCGAGACACCCGACGTCTGCTAGTTAACGTGTCTCAGATCAAATGGGATCTAATATGCTTCGGGTAGTTTACCGAGTAGATAGTGGATGTTGGATCCCTTTCTTTTTTGTGTTTTTTACATGTCTGGGGAGAATGTTGGTTTGAGTATTTTTTTCGTTTCCAAGTCTGATTAGGTGATTGTTAGTCATGAAATTATATATATGGGGTTATGAGGGTGTTAAGCAAATGTGGAGTTGAAAGGATATCCACCTGCAGGTAGATACAATGGTAATATCTGATAAGCCAACATAAATACATATGTACACAGTACGGAGTAGTATGGTGGAATCAACGTGCATGTGGGGTCTCACAATGTGTCGATCAGAGCTTCGCTATAATTCGCGTGTCGCATTCAAGTCTGATTCTTTGATACCGGGAGAACAACACCCTGGACTCACGGGTTCTTCTGTTGGTAAGCTCTCCCGCGAGCCCAACACATATTTATTCATTTAGATATCAGTCCAACAAATTCCCAAAATCAGGCTAAACAAGCATGCCGATCGGCATTGAGCGCCAAGTATTGCACATCACTAACAATGCACAGACTAAACAACGGGCTAATCCGCCCACGAAGCCACACCCTGAAGCCAAGGGCATCAACGCGTTTGCCGCGAGCCTCCCCACTCGCAACATTGCAGTAACTCTGACTAGCCCGAGTATACGCTCGCATTATGTACATTCTAGCGCCTTGTCCGGCGGGTTAAGACCAGGCATACCCTGCGAGAACCGCTCCTGCCACAGGCCAATAAAAAGCCTACCTGCGTTCTTATCTTCCAATGAAGATTCAATGTTGCCTAACCGAATCGAAGGTGGGACAATCGGACCAAATAGCGGGTACTCGAAGTCTGTGTTGGCTTATATTTTGTTCGGAGAAGATTTGGTCGGATTAAATAGGTAGGGAGGTCGCCTTCGCGGTCATTGTAGATGCTCATGCCTGGCCTATTATTATTATGGGCGGAGACAAAATGGGGAAGTTGGTCAAAACCAGGTGAATGAGAAAACCAGGTGAATGAGTGATGGCTTCAATTAGATATGTGATTTTGATCTGCTGTTTCCAAGGTTTATTTGACGATTATTTAGCACTTCCAGTCTTCTCCTGCTTGTGCTCTTCCCATTTCTCCATGATCGCGTTGACGATCTTGGTCAGCCCTTCCATTTCCTCCGCGACTTCCAACCCCATGCCATGTGGGTCGATACTGCAGCCAACATAGACCGGGATAGAAAACCGTCGAGCCAATATCTTGGCTATGCGGGCTGTGTATTCAATGCTAGATGGTGATGTGTAGAGTGTTGTTGATATTGTCGACTTGGATGAAGTGCGCTATGTAGATGTCAGCCATACCCCAATCACGCAAATGCATTTGCTAGAAAAAGAGCAGGAAATTTTAAATTATAGATTCGGGGATATCCGTTTAGTGTAGCAAATCTCCTGCCTAACTAGAGCTTGAGATTCGGTTGTGCTCAGCAGATTGCAGCATACTCCACTTCGAACTGAACAGGGAACAGGCAACAGCCATTTTGATGATAAGCTAAACAATGATGCCATAGAATTTCCATATAGTATGGTAGGAGAGAATGACAATGCCTTCGCTTAAAATGTGGCAAAGAATTCCAAAATAAACAGGTAAGGTACTTACATCTGGCATTGCATAGACAAAACTCCCCATAGGCTTGATAGAGCCGCCCGAATCACCTGGTGATGAGGTAGCCAAGAATACCATGGCACAATGGTCTAAGAAGTTCAAGTGAACATGTGCTGTCGTATGAAAAGCTTTGGGCAAGGTGAACGAGATCTCTTGAGGCTTGAGGCTAGGAGTGGCTTGCTCCGCCAAAGGAATGGCTGGTGGAGTTTCGGTCGCCATGAGGTTTTCTTTTTTATAACCGGTTCTTGGTGTAAAAGAAGAAATATGTTAAAAAGAAAATGTAGACGAGAATGGTATTTTGGGAGTCGGAACATTCAATATCCAAATCCCCGCCCTGTCGCTATCACGGTCGGCAACAAAGCCACTCGTGACTTGATTCTTATTGGCTCCCAAGGTATTATTGCTGGCAGAAAACGATTGTCTCTTCTTTGCAAGTCCCTATGCATGGTAGTACTCAAGCTTCGTTGATCATATATATCGGTATTAGAAAATTACCTGGCTCTCATACCTAGTAGATATATACATGATCATACATACATACATTCCCATATCTGGAGAATTAGCCACAGCTATGTATATATCAATCCTACAGTGTTTATATTCTGTAAAAAGGCGGAGAAACAAGCGGTCAAGGTAATCACCCAATAGAAGCTGTTAATTGTCTCTGGAAGGATCCATTGCCCACTTGTTTGGTTTGCCCCTCCATATACTTTCTCTGGTCTCTCTCTTCTTGTACTTTCTTTCCCCAACAATTGTTCCTTCTTCGTCACTACCATTTTTACCAGAGGACGTAGGACTTTGTAGTATTGAGCAGTGCCATTAGACGTGGAGCTAGTCTGGCAACCCAATGACATCTGAGCATCAAGAGCCCCAGACCGGGGAAGAGAGCAGTTGGGGAGGTGACTTCGACCCTTTCGCTGACCCTGAAGAGCGTAGGGTGTTATTTGCTGCGTTTGACTCATTCAGGTACGTGGGTAGACAGCTGGCTATAATATATGGTCTATTGGCTTGTAGCTTCTGAATTGGGTTGAAACGACCAATTGCCTATTTCGTACATAACGTCGCAATGGTTTTGGCTAATATACTCACAGACAATATCGGCGAAATGCACACATGAATACTACCCATCGTCGTCGGCAAGCTTTCTATGCCCTGCCCTCGGCGCACTGGCAAATGCTCTCTGAGCCTCCATTCTCCATCCTTGATAACTTCAATAAGGTGGATGATGCCATCGATACCAATGCCGATATCGCCGATAAAATTCTGGCGTTAGGTCTCCAGTCATTTGGTCTCGCTGCGAACCCCGACAAAACCAATCCTAGTCAAAATTGGCATGATATAGCCACTTCATCAGATGTCAATAAAGCCCACTCAACAATACGTCAGTTCTATCGTGACTGGAGTCTCGAAGGACGGCCGGAGAGAGAAGTCTGCTATGACCCCGTTCTCCAGGCCCTTAACGAGGAATTTCAGGCACGGCGTGATAGCGGAGAGGAAATCCGTGTTCTGGTTCCTGGCGCTGGGCTGGGCCGTTTAGTTTTTGAGATCTGTATGGCAGGCTATGACGCCGAGGGAAACGAGATCTCCTACCACCAGCTGCTAGCCAGTAGCTGGGTTCTGAACCACACCGACGGGCCGGCAAAGCATGCCCTTCATCCTTTTGCATTGCATTTCTCCAATCTCCAATCCCGAGCACAGCAGCTCCAGCAAGTCATGATCCCTGACGTGCACCCCGGATTGGCCATGCAGGAGGCTACCAATTCTGGTCGCCGCTTCGGTGCGATGTCCATGTCGGCAGCGGATTTCACCGTATTGTATACCCAACCGAACAATCACGAGACATTTGACGCAGTAACGACTGTTTTCTTCATTGACACGGCGCCAAACCTTATTCGGTATATTGAGACGATTCGACACAGCCTCAAGCCCAATGGGCTCTGGATCAACGTGGGTCCACTATTATGGCATTTCGATGACGGCCACTCCCGTAGAGGAAATGATTCCGGATACGAGGGGACTGGGATTGGTGAGCCAGGAAATGTGGAGTTATCCGAGGAGGAAGTGCTGAGCCTTGTGGAGCGTATGGGCTTCCGCCTCGAAAAGCGTGGAGATCGAAAGGCTTGTGGCTACATTCAGGATCCCAACAGCATGCTTCAGAATCTTTATCAGCCCTCACATTGGGTTGTGCGAAAGCTGGCTTAAATGGAGGGGCTGGGAAAACGACAAACCCCTGTAATTCGGAAACATAAGTAGGCTAGACAAGGCGGTTTACGCCCTGTTTGTTTTATATATTTTTTTTCTTTCGCTTTTGGGGGCCAAAACTCGGGACAAAGAAGGAGCCTAATGGCTTGAGGATTAACCTTGGGTAGTAAAAAAAAAAAGACTTGGAAAAGATATACAACTAAGTATACAACATATAAGCGTATATAGTTCTCCATCCACAAAGAATATCTGTTTTCCCCACGAAGAGAAGTGCCAAGCAAAATGATGTTATTTTCAAAATACTCCGTAATTTGAGTAATTTGATATATTGAAAGCACTACTATATACTATAAAACTATGCCCATATACCAGTTTCAGCCTCACAGTTTTTTTTTTATAAAAAAAATAATAAGGAAGAATACGGAGTAAAATTGTAATTACTTTTCTTTCATCTCTTTGATCTCCACAATTTACCGTAAACCTCAGCCTCACTTTCCCCCTCTTTCATCCTTTTTCCCCCCCCTTCCCGTTTTCTTACCATTTTCCCTCTTTTGTCGCCTCACATGGATCTCATGAGTTCCCGATTTAAGTCATTTGGCTTTAGGAACAAACATAAGACTCCTAATTCCAACCCTATTGCAACTCCTATCCCTAGTTCCCCACCTCCTTCCGGTCACAGTTCATCAACAACAAGTCTTCCAATGAATCAACAACAGTTAGGCCGACCGCCAAGTTACACAAACAACCGGCCAACCAGCCCAATAGCGCATGGGGGTCAACAACAACCTCCACCTATCGCCACAAACCTCCAATATCCTAATCCCATGAATGGCCCACCAGGCTATGGCATGCAACAGCAGATGGCTCCTAGTATTCCCGCCCCACTGTCGAACAATCAGTATCCAGGGCGCAACCCTGCCGTCGAGGTCGAAGGTGGGGATCGGAGCAAGGCCCAACTGATTGTCGGTATTGACTTCGGTACAACTTTCTCCGGTGTCGCATATGCATTTGCAACCAACAATCAGGCAAGCGAGGACATCATCACGCAATGGCCTGGGGCCGGAAACCACGCAAAACAAAAGGTGAGCGTGAACAAGTATAACTCCATATACGTTAGTCTGACAGACTTTCTGCTAGATCCCCACCGTCCTTTACTACGACCAATACCAAAAGGTGGTAGGATGGGGCCCCGATATCGCCGACGCTCTCGCCCCGACCGGATACCCCAAGCCCCAAGTGCAGAAGGTCGAGTGGTTCAAGCTCCAGTTGATGCTCTCTGGAAATACCTATATTGATCCCATCAACCTACCCCCCCTCCCTCCGGGAAAGTCCGAAATCGATGTCGCTGCCGATTACCTGTTCAAGCTACGACAAGCTATTCGCGCTCAGCTGCAAAAGGCCCTAGGAGAGGTGTTCACGCGAGAGGAACGCAATATCCGATACTACCTGACCGTCCCGGCTATTTGGAATGACGCCGGCAAGGCTGCGACGCGGACCGCTGCTATTCAAGCTGGCTTCTTGCGCGACGAGAACGATAACCGTCTCACACTAGTCTCAGAGCCCGAAGCAGCGGCCTTGTTCTGTGCCAAGAGTGGACTGCTCAACTTGAAGGTGGGCGACGCTATTTTGATTGTGGATTGCGGTGGTGGTACCGTGGATTTGATTGCATACGAGGTTGAGGAAGAGCAGCCTTTCAGTGTGATGGAATGTACTGCCGGGTCTGGTGACTCGTGTGGTTCAACAGCACTGAATCGGAATTTCAGTAACATCCTGCGCGCGAAGATCCGTAAGATGAAGCTGCCGGATGGCTCTCGGACTGCGGGCAAAGTCTACGCGAAGTGTATCATGGACTTTGAAAACCGTATCAAGGCCGACTTCCGCAACAACGGGCAAAAATGGGCAGTGGATGTGGGTATCGAGGCCGACTTCCCCGATGCCGGTATTGAAGAGGGCTACATGACCTTCACGAATGAGGAGATCCTCCAGTGCTTCGAGCCGGTCGTTAACCGTATCCTCGAGTTGGTTCGGAACCAGATTATCGCCATTCAAGCACAGAACCGCCTGATCCAGGTAAGAGCATCACGGCTTAGTTACCTAGTATTTAGTGCAGAGCTAACAAGTTTGTAGAACGTTCTAGTCGTCGGTGGTTTTGGTGCTTCAGAATACCTCTTCCAGCAGATCAAGCTCCACGTGCCGCCACAATATCAGACAAAGGTGGTCCGCCCAATGGACTCTGTAGCTGCGATCGTCAAAGGTGCAGTTACCGCAGGTATCACTGAGCGAGTCATCACCCACCGTGTAGCACGTCGACACTACCTTATGGCCACGCTTCAACCATTCAAAGAAGGATACCACCCAGAACAGTACCGTGTGCCCAGTTTGGATGGCCGCGATCGATGCAAGTATACCCGTCAGATTTTCGTTCAAAAGGGAGAGCGTGTCAGAATTGGCGAACCAGTCAAGGTCAGCTTCTTCCGTCAAGTTGCACCTGGTGCCACCCTCATGTACGAGGATGTGCTGTATGCCTGTGATGAGGACGTCTGCCCCGAGTACACCAAGGATCCACGTAAGTTGATCGATTTCATTTTGCTTATACAAATTGCTAATACTTTCTTTAGGCATCAAGGAAGTTGTCACGCTCACATCTGATTTATCACGCAAGAACCTCGAGACCGACTTCGAGCGCATGGACACACCACAAGGCATCTTCTACCGTGTCTACTTCGATATTTACCTTACGCTAGACGGCAGTGAATTCAGCGCCGAACTAGTCTGCCAGAACGAGATCATGGGCCGCTGCCGTGCCAAGTTCCGGTGATTTACAAATCTTTGCACATGGGAATTACACATAAAAGAACAAATCAGGCCCTCTATATACATCCCCTCTGGACGAGACCCACAACATCATTGGCGAACAGAAGTGTGGCCATCACTTACGTTTTGTCGATTTGAATTTCCCTCTCATTGGTCTTGGATCCGTGAACTGGTCAGATACTCCAGACATCACTACACAGGCGAACTGGCGTTATATGTGCTGATTCTCGCGGAACCTGTGTCGTTCCCAAATATATGCCACGGTTTTATGGAGCCATTTATTTTGCCCACTTCTTTTGTTGGCGGTTCCTGTTTGTGGTTTTTCCCCCCTCTTCTTCTTTTCTCTCCTTTTTCCTCTTTCGCCCTCCTAGATACCTCTTGACTATCGTGTTTTGTTTGAATGATATTGACGAGCTGTGGTCCTCATTTGATTTATAATATCCAGCTCTCCCTACATATTTATGCCTTCATGGACTCATGATAATGAGTATATGAAGCACGATGCGATGCCATCGAACCTATCATCAAGTTCATCCATTTCGCGTATTTAATCTAGACAATTGAAGATTGTCCAACCTTCCCATTTTTTAGATAGATAATAGAAAAGAATGAGAAACAAGTCCCAAGAGACAAAACTTAAGAGTGGTAATACATCCTCATTCCAATCAAGTCTCCAGGTTAATGCTCCGACCAAACCGCGCATACAGCGCAACCTTCAGCTGCTGCATTTCCTCACGCAGCTCACCAAGGGAGTCCTCCAGCTTGGAGACATCTGCGTCGATCTTCTCTGTTGATGTGGAGAGCATTGCCTGCGCATCTGGTAGCGGTAGTTGGAAGAATGAGTCGCCGATTTTGTAACTGTGTTCTTGTTAGCGACGGCCTCTTATATTTTTTGGTTTGGGGTTTCAATGTTTTCACAATACTCAAGACGAGCATTGTATAAAAGAACCAGAAGGGAGTTTTTAAGAAAAAATAGAAAATGGAGATGGGAAGAGGGTATTTCTTACGGCACAAGCTCATCTTCATCAGCAAGCTCCAGCTCCATCGAAACCTCTTCCAAATCCTCCTTATCCTTCTATAAACCAATTAGTACAAGATTCAATACATAACAGAAAATAAGATCCTCAAAAGAATGTTTCCATACCTGCTTCCCCTTCAACTGCTCCTCAAGCACAGTCTCGCGCTGATGCAATCGACTGAACCGGTTAATCTTCTCTTGATCCTCACGACGAACTTCATTCTCATCATTGGCTGATGTCTCGTCCGCTTTTGTGAGCTGTGTGTTGATTCGGTTAGCTTGAGAACTGGGCTTTGGTGGGGTGTTGTCGCGCTTGGGCTTGGTGGGGGGTTGGCTTACCATGCGCGGCTGCACCATTTTGGCTATCTGGTTGGAGGGATATTTGGTTTGATTTGAGTGTGGGATTTGTTTTGTATCTGATCTTTGCCCAGTCGTTGCGGGTTGGTTGGTTTGCGCTTTTGATATCGGGGTTTGAGTGGGTGGTCCGTGCGCTAATTGGATGAATGTGGTATTAAGGTAGAAATATAGGATCTATTACAGTATCTGGTTTATATATATATATATATCCTCCCTATAGAGAGTAATGTCCGACCTTCTGATTCTTTCTATATGCCAGTTCGTCTCTGATCCTATCTTTCCATACGCGTTGGGTAGGCCATTGGGTACTTGGGGTGACATCATAGCTATTATTTTCTCTAAAGAAATTAAAGAAAATAAGAGTAGAACAGAAATAGTTTCAAATACTTTTTCAACCTTGGAAGGCATCTTCATTTCGAGTTGAGTGTACGGAGTAGGCATCACCTGTTTAGTGCCAAAACACCGCCACCGGAGAAACGAAACACCTCCGCAACCCTGGAGGAACAAGGACCTCGTCATCGTCACTTTTAACTTCAAACTCCCCAAACAAGGAACAAAACCTCTCTTTTGATTTGACTTGGTCACACCTGTCCTGAGTACATCTGTCCTCGTGACCATCTGAGCTATAGAGCTCGCGAAAGCCTCATCCCAGCTTTCCTCAGTCCTTCCATCCTACCCTTCGCAACCCAGCCAGCGGCACATTCATCAGAATGCGAATACAACCAAGCGGAGTCTCACTCCTCCTCTCCACCCTCCTACCAAGCCTGACATCGGCATCAGCATCCGCGTCCGGCTTCGACTGCGCGGACCTGAAGATTGACAATTACAAATACGACCTTAGTCCCCTAAAAGGCGTCCACGAGTTGAATCATACAGTGACGACCGATGACTACGTGACGAATACAATATACCGATTGAATATCTGCAATATTCTCGAGGGCGCTGCCCGGAACGGTAGCGCGACATGCGGCACTGGCAAAAACGGTATGTTGCAACCCGACATGACGCGACCATGTTGAAGTTATTTCTCTTGGAGTGGTCACATTAATTGATGTATTATTTCTAGTTTGCGGATTCGTGCACCAAACACCGAAGGATGGAAATGGCGGCTCTACGTTCGGTTTCCCGATCGCCGGGCTTGACCCCGTTGACAAGGGCCCAAAGAACCCAGAATTGAAGCGATTGAAGGATATCGACCCGGAGACCGAAGGATTGCGCGTGAAGCTGGAAGGTGGCTTGTACAAGGGAGATCTCAATGACCAGAAGCCCAAGAAGGCAGCTACTGTCATTGATTTCCAGTGCGACCACGAGCGTTCTGGACTGGAGGGCCTGCGTACGATTCCAGACTCGGAGACGAAGGAGCGACGACGGAGAGCGGACGAAGGTGGTGCTGTGCCGTCAGGAAACAGCACGTCGGACAACAGCAGCAGCGCGACTCTGCAGTTCAAGAGTTTTGCTCCGTCTGATGATGATACCTACATCCTAAGACTGGATTGGCGCACAAAGTATGCCTGCGACGAGTTCGAGAAGGAGAAGGGCGATACTCCCGGCTCGAGAAGCTGGGGTTTCTTTACCTGGTTGATCATCATGTGAGTCTTGCTTGGTTCCTAAAGGATTAATTCCTTGTTCTTGCTTCAGTATTGGAATGTCTGCTAATCAATCTGTTCAGTGCCTTCCTCTGCATCGCTGCCTACCTCATCTTTGGTTCCTGGCTCAACTACAACCGTTACGGCGCCCGTGGCTGGGACCTTCTCCCTCACGGTGATACTATCCGCGATATCCCTTACCTCTTCCAGGACTGGCTCCGTCGTGTAGTCAATACCCTACAAGGATCGGGTTCGCGGGGTGGTTACAGTGCGGTATAAGTGGAGTTGGATACATTGGTCCCTATAGTCAGTTGTACTTTTGGATGAAGATACAATTTCTTCTTTTTAACTAAGGCTGAAAGTTTACTTTTACTTTAGATCATTATGAATACTAAACAAATAGTTTCATTGGGGTTCTGCCTATTGGTGAGGATTGCAGCATCTCAGGCGTTCCCAATATATTCCATCAACATCTCTGGGGTAATTGCACCGCTTAGAGCAAAAACTAGGCTTGGATTCCTCTTGTACCCCGAGCATCATATTAATACTATACTTTCCTATATTGATCTTAGAGCATAGCGTGTTCAGCACAATTTAAGACCGTGTGGACTTTGGAAATAGTATTGATTTGGTAACCCATAATGTATCTTTCTGCTTGGCTAAAGCTCCTTACATGGAATGTAGTACTTCTATTCTCTGCCGTAAGAATTGTGTACTCACATCTAATCCTGCTACGCGGTATATCCACGGTCACAATAACGGAAGTATTGGGGTGTGAATGCTCGTGAAATGAGATTCCTTCGATCGACACTTCACCTTCCTCAATCCGGTAATTCCGACCGAGCTTTGGACTCCGAGTATGTCCCACTGCAAAATTTATGCTAGTATCTAAGTAAAGATTGCTATATGCTAATATTTGCCAAGGGAATTCTATTGGCTGTTGACCTTCGAGACAGTTATGCATGAACTGCAGGGCTCGCTCTGTATACAGTATGTGATGTAAGTGTACGCGAGATAGACCCTTGTGAGGACAGGATATATCAAGACCCCAACCACGAATAATGCTACCGGTGACCAGCGGCAGAGGCTTTTTCCGTCCGTCTCAAGCCACGAAGATCACTGCCTTGTTTTGAGTCTCGCAACTCACAGCTTCATTTGATAAGACCAATCAGACGGAAGATAAATATTGCATTGGACTTCTCAGTGGTGGATAGTTGCTAGCGTTTAATCAGATAAGATGAAAGGTCCCACTAATAACGCGGGCCTCATTACGCAAAAGAGAAGGCCTCTCGGAGAAAGGAATAGCGCTACGACCCTGGAGGGAATGATTAGTTCTTCAGGCGCTTTTTCCCTCGTATATTTTCCATGTATAAGTATAGGAGTGCCGGAAAATAACCGGCTGAGGACATTGGACCGCTGTGCTGCACTCATTTCTGTTCACGATGCGTTTTCCTACTTCAGCTGCCCTCCTGGGCCTTGGTTTGCCATTAGCCTGCGCTCTTTGCCCACACGCAGAGCAAATGAACCTTGAAAAGAAGAGCACACCCCCGCCAGATACACACATTTATCCCAAGGCGTCGTACGACAAGAAAGGCATCTTTTATATGAACCGCATTGCTCCCGCGACATCAGAGCTGTATGTTGCCAATGCTGATGGTAGCGGTGAACGCCCTCTTCTCTCCAACCCCATCTACGAATACCATGCCACCTTTTCCCCCGATGGAGAATGGATCACTTTCACCGGAGAACGGAATGGTGATGGCAATTCGGATATCTACCGCGTCCGAACAGACGGGTCTGACCTTGAGGAGTTGGTAGCAACATCCTCCGTGGAAGATGGAGTCGTTATGTCTCCGAATGGAAAGAAAATCGCCTATGTGTCCACTGCTAATGGCTATAAGGCCAACATCTGGGTCATGGATCTGGAGAGTGGTGAGAAATGGAACCTCACAGATACCGCGTCGACCGCAGCCGATGATTCTCTTCCTAATGGCTACTTCCGCCCTTCGTGGTCTCCCGATGGCCAATGGATTGCTTTCTCGTCGGACCGGAACTCGGGCTGGTACGGACACGGAGACCCAATCTTCCAAGGTGTGACCGGCTGGGAACATACACAGGAGCTCTCTATCTATGCGATCCGCCCCGATGGTTCTGATTTCCGCCCCGTCGTGTCAAAGCCGGGTTATTGCCTCGGTTCGCCCAAGTGGTCACCTAACGGTGAGCGTATTCTCTTCTACGAGATCACACGCGAGCATACCTGGAGCGCTCACCGTCCTGAGTCAGTTAACTCAGTTAACTCTACCCTTGTCTCGGTGGAGTTTGCCACAGGCGCTGACCGCCGTGTGGAAGCCGAAGGAGCGGGCGTGAAGAGCTTCCCCCAATACATTTCTGACAACACCATCGCCTACTTCGCTAAGGGTTCCGGCACCGAAGGACTCCACACCACTGCCGGTGGATTTGTGAACACCTCTACCGAAATGATCCGCTCTCCCGCCTGGTCTACAGATGGCAAAAAGGTCGTATATGAGAAGACCGGCTGGACTGTCCGTCCTATGGACAAGAAGCTGTATAGCTGGGATTCCGAGTGGGAATACCGCTTTACGGACGTATTCCCACAGCTATCTAACACCAACAAGATCGCCCTGACTGAGAAACAGCTTGGGAACTCTTCCATTGTTTCCTTCAACGCTAACGGAACCAACGAACGCCTCATCTACAACGTCATGGAATCCAGCTTCATTGATGCAAAGTCAGTCGCTATGGGTACCGCAGGCGCCTTCAACCCGACCTGGTCACCGGATGGCAAATGGGTAACCTTCGGAGTAGGCTTCTGGTTCCAAGGCCGAGCAACTGGGGGCGGCTGGCTGGTACGATCTACTGCCAATGGCACGTACTCCGAAGTCCTGACCGAGAGCCAAGCAACTCTTGCTAGCAACAGCACCGCGATCAACTCCGGCTTTCCCAGCTTCTCGCATGACGGCAAGAAGATTGTCTTCCGTGTGTGGGGAACAAACTCGACTCTGGGTGATAGGTCCCAGCTTGGACTCCGTCTTCTGGATCTGGAAACTCGAAAGATCTCCGTCTTGAGTAACGAGTGGGATAACCTGCCTTCCTTCTCCCCAGACGGAAAGAGAATTGTCTTCACCCGCAAGACCAACGACTACAACTACGATATCTGCACTATGCGTGCTGACGGAACTGATGTGAAGGTTCTCACTAGTAGTGGGGCCAATGATGCCCATGCAGTCTGGACTTGGGATGGTCGCATTGCTTTCTCTTCTGGCATGTTTGGCTTCCAGTATGAGTGTGCTCTCTATGACCAGACTTTCCAGCCTTACGGTCAGATCGTTGTCATGGATGTCGATGGCTCGAACAAGCGTGTGATGACTGATTCTATCTGGGAGGATTCGATGCCTCTCTATGTGCCGAATAGTGCCCTCAAGGGTAACGACAAGGTTCACAAATAGGGCCTGTAGTAGTGCCTCATACGGCCATGCTGCAGAATTGACATTTTACCCACAAATTTGGCACTAGAGTGAAAATTATTATTATATCTGTACTTCAAGTGATACATTGAGAGGCCGAAAATTTTACGATTCTGGTAACGTGAGCATTGGACGCCTCGCCATTTCGAATAACAGTATGTAGTTTCCAAGGTTAGTACTCAGGCCATACTGTTTCAAATGGATGGGTTTAACCCTAATTAGTAACAACCACAGCTGCCACTAGAAATGCAGTGGGGTATGGCTGCTGAGAGCTGCTGCACCTCGTATCATTCGTCTTATGCTACGAGCAGAGGCATAGTGAACTTCGCTTTCATTTCCAGCTAGTAACAGCCTGGCACAGCTACCAAAATAGGTACCCGCGAGTAAGGAAAGGACGTACCTGGAGGGCCTTCCAAGCTTAACTTATAATCATTATCAAACACCCCGGTCTGTTAAAAGCCACTTGACATACTGTGTGCGAACTATGAGAGCCGTCCAGTGGTTTCTTCACCGCGACATGATCATATAACTCCTACTTCTGCGTCAGTCAAAACGCCCGAAATGGGCCATCGCTGCGTGTTGGTTATCTCTAGGTTCAAGCTCCAAGCGTTCTAGTTGATCAAACCTCTGTTAGCTTTCCCATAGTGTCCTTTGCCGCGTCTTCGGGGCTTGTGCGTCTGCGATGCTGTAAATTCTCGTTTTCTTGTCTCTATATGGTGCCAGTTTTGAACCGTGGGAAGAGGAAATGGAAATGGAGAAGAAAAGGAGGAGAGGTTGTGTGTGGTGGTTTTGTTTTTTTGGTTAGGATAGTTTTTGTTTGGGGGATAGTGGTAGGGGGTAGGGTGGGAAAATGGGAGAGGGAGGAATATAGGGTGTGGTAAGGGGGTTGTGGTGGGGGGGTGTGTTATACTCGCAAGTGAAAATGTGCTGTCCAATCCATGGTTTGAGTTAACTTTGTCAATAATCATGAACTTCCATACTACGATGTTGATGATCGAAAATACACTACTGCCCTTGATACTGCTTCCTGGTACCAACATGGGAAGGGTCTAGACATGGTGGGTCGGATATACCTCATGTGCACCTTCTGACGCGTATAGCACTTGATTTGGGGTACTTGTGATCTTCGGCTAAGACATCAGGACAGCTCTAGAGACAGCCATAACATAAATCAGTGCTTCTTGACATCCCATATGAGCTTTGGTATTGTTCACGAATACTTCCATATATGGTAGGTGGATATACTATTTAAGGAACTGCCCAGGTGTGAAAAAACATTGCTAGCACCCACATAAAATGACCAGTGCTTATTTCTTACATTACAGAGTACACTCTAGAAACTTGAAAGATAATAGCATTCAGGGAAGAGTAGTAAAAAAAACATGCAAGATCGTCGTAGTCATCAACCAATCCCCGTGGAGATGGCGCCATCCGGACTAAATCGTTCTCATATACTCCGTAGGTCTCGCAAAGGAGCGGTCAATAAGAAATTATATGCGGTAAGTGCCCCTTGAGCTTCCCATTCTCCCATTCTCCCATTCTGTTCCCGTCTCACTTCTTTCCTAACCCTTTGCGCTACAAATGACTCGTCAATCTTTCTTTCTAAACCTTCACTGCGAATGCCTTGAGGTATAGGTAATCGGCCATGTTGGCGTCGACTGTCCGACGGATAAGAGCAGCCTGCTTCTCACCATACTTCTTCTGCCATTCGGCGTCAAACTCCTCCTCGGTCTTGACAGCACGTTTCTATGAATAGCGTCAGCCGGAAGTCCCCAATATCTTCGCATCCACATTCCACCAGAATGAAGAATGGAAAACTTACATGAGCTCTCTGTACCAGAGCCTTCGACTCAATAGCATCATTATGGAACCCACGCCACTTCTCAAATGCATTCCGAGCAACAGCATGGTCCTTCTCCGTATCCCATGTCAGCATCTCCGGCCTATATGGCAGATCAACACTGTTACAGAACGCCTCAATAGTCTTCGCCGGCTCGTCAAGCATATCATCTGCATCGATGACACAGACCTCAACGCCAGTCGTCGCCTGGGGATCGGCCTGGGCGTTCAGATCAGCGCGCGTTGCAACTTGGGGCCCGATCAATCCGGTCTCGAGCAGATAATCGAAGTGACGGCGCAGCTCATCGTACCCGGCCTCCAGAGGGTCGTAGTTGTGGAACCCAGTCACCTCATCCAGAGGTGGGATCGTGCACCGCAGGTACGACGGCACGCTGTAGTGCGGGTCACGGATTAGGAACGCCCAGTGGAACTTTTCTTGCAGCTCGCGCGGCATCACCGTTGGGTTTCCCGGCTCTGCCGGTGTGCCGTATGGGTATGGTTCTTTGGAAGTTCCGTTGGTGTGACCGTTCGTCTCGTGATGACCGTTCACACCATTCAAGGCCCCGTTGACCCCGTTGGTGTGACCGTTTGGCAAGACGGAATGGCCGTTGGTGTGGACAGTGCTGTTGGCACCGTTCACACCATTGGCCTGGTGCGACTCGCCGTTGGTCCCGACTCCACGCTTAAGGCGCAGTAGAGACGGGGCGATACTGGCGGGCTGTCCATTGGGTGGAAGCAGGTAATGGTCGATATCTTTGATGAAAATTCTCTTTCCCTGTGACAAGGTAAGTATCCCCTCAAAAAGTGTAAATATTCCATTCCTCGCCGCGCATCTCATGGTCATCCAATATTTTTGGCGCCCGGTCTGTGATTTACAGTTTGTAGAGGTGGAGGGGGAGCAGATCGCCTCGGGCTACATCTGCGGTGCAAAGTAACAAAAATATAGACAGGTAGGGAATCTTCCCTCATGTTCAATCCACAGGGGAGAACATGAGGAGCATTACGAGGGGGGTGGGTAAGAACGCGAGAGATTCCAACGCAGAAAGAAGGGTCGGACCTGAGTAGTTTCTCGCTCGAGCCTATCCATCACGGTACTATATGTTGATTTGGCGAATCCACTATCCAGGCGTTCTTGGGCATGTTCATCGCCTGCGAACCGGCTGGAGAGGCGCTCCGGGCCGTAGTAGAATGCATCGCCAAATGGCTCATGGACACATTGAATAGTATCTCGCTGAGTCATGAAGACCTATACTCTGTTAGATGTGCTTGGAATAAAAGTAGTTATTAAAATATCTTGCAATATCTTAAAATATCTCAGGATCTCTTACTCGTTCAAAGGCTGTCGAGCATGCTCGAGGATGTGTAGCCACAAAGATCGGCTTGTTAGACATACTTTAAGTCCTGCAAGGATCTGTTTAATACCGGCTGATATAACTGCAATCTGCAGAATTTGTGTCAGGGAAATTGAAAAAAGGCAATCGAAATAGACTTGCAGTGGATCAGGCCTCTGATCAATCAACGCAAGGATAATTCAAATCTAGCCGTCGAAGCTGTAGCGCGACAGAAAATTTCTGGGTTGGATAGCGGAGATCTTCGCAAGGGTCCAGCGAATGTGAGAGGTTCTTAATGGTCTCAGCTGCAATCACTATGGCGTGAGAATAATGAAAAGAATGCAGAGGGGGGCTAAAAACTCTTTATATGGAATGACATATGCACCACGTTTAATAACAGGCTTTTATTTTTATTTTTATTTCTTTAGGGAGCCTCGGGAAGCGGAGAGCTACCAGAGTTGGGTTAACTGACCCATGGAAAAAAATATTCAAAAATAATTTATGGGTATCCTATATGGTAGACCAGAGGGGATTGGAGATCTACGAATTAAGTCTAAATGCAAGGTTACGCATAAGATATAGTATAGCACCTCTCCTCGTAGTACATAGTAGTATTGTTATGGTATAGAAGTGCATGTAGTGCTGCATACTATTGTTGTATAGAATCGAAAAAGCCCCCTAAGCCAGCATTAGCTTCAACATCACTTCCAAGGATCGAGGAAGCAAATCATCAACGCCACAAAGCCTCTTGCCCCTCTCTGCCCCGCAGGAACCTTCCCGCTTCTATTTTTTCTCTTCCCTCCAGTCTAGCAGACAAACAAATTAATAAATTGAAAAAAAAATCTACAGTCACCTCTCGTGATGAAGTAGCCAATGAGAAAATAACTTGTGGACAGTGCATGGATCGATCTTCGTTTCTGGATGCGCCGGCCTGGAACAAATGTCCACCATCCACGGTCCAAGTCATGTCTGAGCACCTCAGCTGAGACCGTACTCCTCTTCCATGCAGCCCGGTGAAAGTTGACTACCTAAATGGTGATGATTCCGATCCAAAGCACAGAGAAATTCCCTTTTGAAAAATCCCTCGGCCGAATTTGAGTAGATACTTGCAGGGGGTCTGATCCTGGACAAGGCTCGAGATCGATTTCTTCGAATTCTCATTGCTTAGGGTTTGTACCAGCTGACGTCATTGACTAACTGTGGGACATTTTCTGTCGGCTATCGTGGAACACGATATACAACGTAAGCGACGCATGGTAGAAGAAAATAAAGAACTTCTGGAATACCCACTATTATGTAAATGGTACCTGGGCAGGCGTTAAGTGGCACATCGTATGTTGTATGTTGTAGAATCCAGCATACCTACATGGATGTTTAACATCTTGATTTTTGTGGGTAAGAGGAGTTGGTGGGACTGGGTTGTTTCAATGCTCCACTGCAAGGCACGCAAGTTCAAAGTCGAAATCCGCCAATAATGGCGTCAACGCCGAATCATGTCTCCAACGTGGGGAGCTTGCACATCTCAGGGCTGTGGTTTGCTGGCTTGCGCGATTTAATCCGAGTTGCTGACCTCATCTCGGAGCATGTAGGAATTATGTCAGCGAAGCAATGGTCCAAAGGTCACGTGCATCTCGCGTGGACATCCCGTGACTTGGCTATGAGCTGTCACGTGTTTATCTATCACGTGCCAGTGCACAAATCTGGCCAGGTGCAATAAGGTGGTAATTGACTAACTATAGTAGGAGGGATAACCTGTTGCCTTATATAATAAGGTGGTAATTGACTGACTACGGTATATGTGTGTATAGTACAATGTAAGTGTCATTAAGTGTATCTTAACAGAGAGTGACATGCTACACTATGAATGTGGTCCGTGACTACCCCGGAATGAGGGTTTCTCCGGTGCCTAGGGGTGATCCTCGGCACTGTCAGGCAACGTCAGGCAACGTCAGGCAGCTTCTGGAAGGCGGTGGAACCTAGTAGTGACGCCATGGATTGAGTGGCAGCTTCGGGCATCCTACGCGCCAGGAGTATATGAACTTGCATCATCGTGTTTCTAGTTGCATATCTTGAAGTTTACCTGCCCAATTACTTTCTACTCTCACACTACTACTATCATCTTATCCCTCAGAACATCAGTATTTCCACACCTATTGACATTACCCCACATTTCCGTTCAAAATGAACGGTGTCGAGTTCACAGATCGAGCCAACAAGGCCTTGCTGGACTCCAGCAGCCTCTGCGAGCAATATGCACAATCTCAGATCCTGCCTCTTCACCTGGCAGTGGCGATGCTTAACCCCTCCCCAGATGAGTCTAAAGATCAACAGACTCCTTCTGGCGCACATTCCTCCCACGATGACTCAACCGCTCCTCTCTTCCGTCAGGTGGTCGAACGAGCTCACGGTGACGCTCAGCTCCTCGACCGTGCGTTGATGAAGCTACTGGTCCGCCTACCGAGTCAAGACCCTCCCCCAGAGAACCCTAGTGTTTCTCCCCAACTATCCAAAGTCATTCGATCAGCTACCGATTTGTCTAAGACCCAAAAGGACAGCTTCGTTGCCGTTGACCATCTCATTCAGTCTGTCTGCCAAGATTCACAGGTTCAGCGTGCTCTGGGCGATGCCAACATCCCCAACCTCAAGTTGATCGACAACGCTATCCAGCAAATTCGTGGTACAAAGCGAGTCGACTCGAAGACTGCCGACGCAGAAGGCGAAAATGAGAACCTGAAGAAGTTCACCATTGACATGACTTCCTTGGCTCGGGAGGGAAAGATCGATCCAGTTATTGGCCGAGAGGAGGAAATCCGTCGAGTCATTCGTATTCTCAGTCGACGCACGAAGAACAACCCTGTGCTTATCGGTGAGCCTGGTGTGGGTAAGACTACCATTGTCGAAGGTCTCGCTCGCCGCATTGTCAACGCCGATATTCCCGCCAACTTGGCTCAGTGCCGTCTTCTTTCTCTCGATGTTGGTTCTCTGGTTGCGGGCAGCAAATACCGCGGTGAATTTGAAGAACGTATGAAGGGTGTCCTCAAGGAAATAGAAGACTCTAAGGATACTATCGTTCTGTTCGTCGATGAGATTCACCTGCTTATGGGCGCTGGATCTAGCGGCGAAGGCGGTATGGACGCCGCCAACCTTCTTAAGCCCATGTTGGCTCGCGGCCAGTTGCATTGTATCGGTGCCACGACTCTCTCCGAATACCGAAAGTATATTGAGAAGGATCAGGCCTTCGAGCGACGATTCCAGCAAGTCCTTGTCAAGGAGCCTTCAGTCCCAGAGACCATCTCTATTCTTCGTGGTCTGAAAGAAAAATACGAGGCTCATCACGGTGTCAACATTCTCGATGGAGCTATCGTCACTGCCGCCACTCTCGCAGCTCGCTACTTGACAGCGCGTCGACTACCCGATTCTGCGGTCGATTTGATTGATGAGGCTGCAGCTGCAGTCCGAGTCACTCGCGAGTCCGAGCCAGAAGCTCTCGACACACTAGAAAGAAAGGCCCGCCAGCTTGAGATCGAAATTCATGCCCTTGGCCGTGAGCAGGATGATGCATCCAAGGCACGTCTTGAGGCTGCCAAACAGGAAGCCGCCAATGTTGCCGAGGAGCTCCGGCCCATGCGCGAGAAGTATGAAAGTGAAAAGCAACGCAGCCGCGAAGTCCAGGAGGCCAAGATCAAGCTTGACTCTCTCAAGGTCAAGCGCGACGAAGCTGAACGTATGGGCGACACCCAGACAGCTGCTGATCTAGAATACTATGCCATCCCAGAGACCAAAACCCTCATCGAGCGTCTCGAGTCTGATCGGGCCAGGGCCGATGCTGAACGTCGCGCTCAATCAGGCGATGCTGGTGAAGCACTCCTTGCCGATGCAGTTGGTCCTGATCAGATCAATGAAATCGTTGGCCGCTGGACCGGTATCCCTGTCACGAGACTCAAGACCACCGAAAAGGACAAGCTGCTCAACATGGAGAAATACCTTGGCAAGCTCGTTGTCGGCCAGAAGGAAGCCGTTGTCTCAGTCTCCAACGCCATTCGCTTGCAGCGCTCAGGTCTCAGCAACCCTAACGCGCCTCCCAGCTTCTTGTTCTGTGGTCCTTCCGGTACCGGTAAGACACTGCTCACTAAAGCGCTTGCCGAATTCCTCTTCGATGATCCAAAGGCAATGATTCGCTTCGACATGTCCGAGTATCAGGAGCGACATTCACTCAGCCGTATGATCGGTGCACCCCCCGGATATGTTGGACATGACGCCGGTGGCCAACTTACCGAAAACCTGCGCCGCCGCCCCTTCTCAATCTTGCTCTTCGACGAGGTTGAGAAGGCCGCAAAGGAAGTCCTTACTGTCCTCCTGCAACTTATGGATGATGGCCGTATTACCGACGGTCAGGGCCGCATCGTCGATGCAAAGAACTGCATCGTCGTGATGACCTCTAACCTGGGTGCCCAGTACCTCTCACGTCCCACTACCAAGGACGGAAAGATCGATCCCCAGACCCGCGAGTTGGTCATGAAAGCACTACAAGACTACTTCCTACCGGAATTCCTCAACCGTATCTCCAGCACCGTCATCTTTAACCGCCTTACCAGACGGGAGATCCGTAAGATCGTGGACCTCCGTCTCGCCGAGGTGCAGAAGCGGCTCGACCACAACGAGCGCAATGTCTTTATTCAATGTACAGACGAAGTCAAGGACTACCTCGGCGCAGCAGGATACTCCTCAGCCTACGGTGCCCGCCCACTCGGCCGACTCATCGAGCGCGAGGTCCTCAACCGTCTCGCTGTGCTCATTTTGCGCGGAAGCATCAAGGATGGCGAGGTTGCCCGTGTTGTCATGCAGGATGGTCGCATCGAAGTCCTGCCTAACCACGAGGTTGGTGAGAGCAGTGACGAGAGCGATGATGAGATGATGGACGAGGATGATCTCGACGCTGAAATGGATGATAATCCGGTGTCTCCTGATCTGTATGATGATTAAACAAAGGTGGTACAAGGTTCTGCCAAAGTGCAAAACACAACAGGATTTGAACATACCAGCGATGATAAGATGATACACGATTTTTCCTTTTAGTTTTACGGCTTCGATTTCTTATGGCGTTGGCACTGTCTATTCGCATTCTCTTTTCATGTACTTATGTAGTCCTCGCTGGGTGGATACGTCCTTGAGTCGAAGGTTTATCAGCCTTGACGATGATGTTAATATAAGTTTATTTATTATTCAAAAGCCAAATAAAACATACGATTTTACCATACCCCTGGAGCTATTTTAGAAAGTAATTGACTCATAAGCACAGTAGGGAAAATGTCCTATCGGGAATTTAGTCGCTCCATAATTTTTGGTGACAACATAATATATCTGACCTGTTCTAGATAAAGTATGCCTGTAGATTTAGGATTCTCTGTCGGCAGGAAGAGAATGCGAGTATATTATATACATGAAACAGTACACCTTTCTCACTAAGTTATTATGGATATAGTAGCACGTAAGCCAAAAAGGAAGGGAGATGCCTAGAGAGACTTTGATTGTTGAAGAACGAACTGCGTAGGGGGGGAAAGTACCCTACAAGCGAGATTCGGTCGGGCTATAGAACCCCAGCGATATTCTTTTCCACATTACGAGGAGCAGAGTGGTCCTAGTGCCCTATAGGGCACGAGTGGTATATGGCTCTAGTGATGACAATCACGCCGGCTTTGCATTCAACGTTTCATATTTAGTAATTTTAAAATCGGTATGAATCCACAGAGAATCTATACTCCGTACATCCACCGCAAACCCGAGAATTTGAAAAAGAGTTCTGTGCAGTATAGGAGGGAACTTTCCAAAATAACTTCCGGTACGCCTGGGCGGACGAAGATCGAGATCCAGATTCGATCCAAACTTTAGAAGAAGAGACTTAGTGCGTATATCGTACCTATGTGGTATAATTTACTACGGATTGTATACGTAAAAGTGAGATTAGATTTAGGATTGGCTAGGGGGTTGAGGTTAAGATTCAATAGTTTGAGCATGTTAACTTACCTGATATACAATACAAAAAAACTCCTGAAGAGTTGACGAGTAGACAAGGTAGGGATTCTTCTATAAGTAACCTTTTCTAATAAATGGAAAATCCTTGATGTCTTCTACTAGGAAAATGGTTAGCTATGGCCTTCAGAGTCAAGTTTGAATGGCCGAAATATCCTTCCGAGGTTAGCTTGCTACTAGCCCCAAGCGAAGCAACCTACTATACAAGGGTATATGCTCCGTACCTGCACGGAAGTGCCGACGGGCTTCTGGAATGTCTCATCTTATATGTCAGCAGCAAATCAAACACCTCTCTCCAACTATTCACGCGCTTGCATCCTGACTCCTGACGGCTGGCGCATTTATGAGATTTCGCTTGAGCGAAGGAAACTAGACCTACAATCTGCCACCACATGTTGTAGTTTTACGCCTCTCGTTTAGGTCGTACTGCACTGAGTACATGTGCAACATATAACCAAAAATATTGATAAATTGATAGATTACTCCGTACCTGAAGACTGAATCCACCGGCAAATCGTATCCGGATTCGGATTCGCATTCCCTAGCCAACCAGACCAGCCCAAGCAAAGCCCTAAGCGAGAGAAGACATACCTTTGTGAATAGAGTTGGGGCGCCTGAAACTCAGACCGGAGTGCCCGAGCACAGCTGCGATCAAAGAGCGAGCTCTTTCGGGATCGGCACTTCCGCCGGACCGAAAGGAGAGCCAAAGAATAAAAAAATAGCAAAAAGAAAAAGAATAGAAGAAATAAAAATTGCAATTGCATTTGGCGATAAAAAAAAGGAAGGAAAATATTACCCCCCCTAATCGGGAAAAGATGAGCTTGTCCGTGTTATGGAGTATATAACTATAACATATGTTATTGTGCTCAGCTTAGTGCTTTATAATCGGAATTTTATACCATACAATAGAGTACAGAGTACTCTGTATGTTGTATACTATATATGGAGTCATTGCACCGAGTCCCATTGGTCAAAGTCTTTACTTGAATCCTTCAGTGAATCCTGCAGGACATGTTAGAATAGACCGACGATTGTCCGTGCAAGTTACTGGAATAAGGTTAAATGATCATCTCTTCACTCAAAAATGAGAATAAATACAGGGATTCTAAGCGACGTCTAGAAAGATTGAGATGTATCTGAATATTTTTACTGTTTATACAAGTCGGAGGTTGGAGACTGAAAGGTTGGGTCGCCGAAACTCAAGTTGAAACTTAGATTTAGTGACTTACGCGGCTTAACCCCGAGGCTCTAATGAAATAATTTGAGATTTTCTAAAAAAGAACAATGACGGGAATTCCAGATACCGGCATGTGTCCATTTTCTTATCCTGTCATGCCCCCACGCAGATCCTCAATACTATACGGAATACCCCAAGCCATCCAGAGAGAGCTTGTCCATGGTACAGGTGTAAAAGAGTATCCATGGATTCACAAGCTTTCCCAAGGTTCCGGTGCGAAGTTTCCATTTTGGGGTCACCGATATCGGGATTTTCTATAATTGTGAGATACCACTGTAGCTGTGCCCTGGATAATCTCGCAAGGTTCTCTATAGGGCTCGGACTATGGAGATAGTAGGGGAACTCAAAATGGAACTATCTATGCGTTGCCGGCATGAACCATCCCTTACACTATTCATTCGCAATGGCCCACATATGCAAACCAACTACCCCACATAATTCCCAAGTCCGAGCCCGAGTCCAAGCACCAGAACCAGGGAAATTGTGATTGCGACATCTCGACATTTTCCGGGAAAGGTTCCATTATTGCGCCCCAGTGTTCCTCCATTCAGAGATCGAAGAACCAGGGCCAAGCCCGCCTCTCCAACGCCCTGGGCTAATCCCTTCCCAGCTTGGAGCATCGCCGTCCGTTGCCGATAAGATCGGCAGGCCTTGACGCAAGGTGCCGGGAGATCGGCTGGGTGTGATGGAACGATTCCCACGGTTCTACTCCGTACCTCTAGGGCTGTCTTTAGGATACCGTTAGCGCGCTACTGTGGCTACTATGTATCAGGAGGTGAGATGCTTTGTGGGATGGCGGTGGAAGTTGACATGTAATCAATGGATTTTAAATATTTAGTTGTGGGCATATTTCAAGGAGAAATCTCTATGTCTAAACTCCAATATATCCCTCGAGTGCGTACTCCGTACATATGTTTTGGATGATCCCAGAAAAACAAAAGCAGAGAAACAAAACCAAGGTGCAGAAGTAAATATGTACAGACAAAATAGAAACATAATACAGGACGGGGTATCAAGCCCTTGGAGACTTCATGGATTCGTAAAAAAGGAGACAAACAGAAAATAAGATCTCGATATATAACAAGACTCAATTAAACCTCCTCCCGAGCGCGGGTAATATGCGAAGAATTCGACTCATAATCCGACGGCCGTGAGTCACGCTGCACCGTCACGGTAATATCTTGACGAATGCGCAAAGCGCGGGCCGAGCCATCATCACTGCTCGCATCACGCTCCTCGCTGGGCGAGAAACTCATATTGGAAGCAGTCGCCTTTTGCGGGGTAATTGTAGTTGTGCCCTCAAATTCCTGCATGCCGAAGTCTCCTGATCGGGCATGGCTGGGCTGGCCATAGGGAGCCAGATTCGAGCCACCCTTGCTGGTCCAGGGCCCGGACCTGTAGCGGTCAGTACCGCGCTTGGAGCCCCCGGTCCAGCTCTTGAGGGCGGGGAAAACATCGCGGAGCAGTGACCAGATTAGTGGCAGGTTAGTGACCAGGATGGCGACAGTTGCTTCGCGGAAGTACCAGTTCATATAGACGTAGGAGATCAAAGATGGGACGAGGCAATACACCTTATTCAGGACGGCCGCGACGATGACGAAGATTCCCATGCCGAAGAGGACCACTAGGATCAGCTTCTGCTTGACAGGGACGCGGACTTGGACTAGCATCGGGATGGCGATAAGGAGCATGAATATGTCGGCAGAGATTGAGATGCAACCTTGTACGATTTCGTAGTATTGGTAGGATGAGCATTGGTAGTCTGGCGTGGGGAGGACGGCCCAATAGTCTGTTAATGGGCGGCACATCAGGAAGAGCGACAGTTCGGTTGCGACAAATCCCAGTGCAACATAAATGGCCAGGTAGTTGATCCATCGTTTCTGCTTCAATCCTTCACTGTTGGTTGTTAGCGAAAGGAACAAACTCCAAGTCGAGATTCAACATACGTGATACGCGCATAGATCACCAGCATGCATCCCTTCAAACTCCAGACGCAAAGAATAAAGGAATGTTCCGACACAAAGACCCATTTACTACCGCGCACTCGTTCTTTGATAATTTGATCTGTCAACGAGAGCTTGTCCTCTTCGGTCATGAGGTTTGACCCGCCACCGGAAGCAACTTGATTTAAAGCGACACACAGTATTGTATACCAAAGTACTGCGAATATCATAAGATAGTCATCGACCTGGAGATTGCGAACACCTAAACGCCGAAGACGAGCAGTGCTATCAAAGACCTTTGGTTAGTGGGAGTTCGTATATTGGACATTCAATTAATACTCACAATCGCAAGACAGCACCCAGTACTCCAACAGAATACAAAGCCCATGTTTCACGGGCGAATTGCACCGCGAAGTGACCTCCTAAACCAGACATTGCCCCTGGCCTGTTCAAATAAAGGTTAACAGGGATTCAAAGGAGAAACGAGATTTAAGAGGCGCACTCACATTTTATGAAACTAGACGGGATATGAGCTATGCATAGGGTTGCCAAGTTCCGATAGGGCCGTAAATATGCCGGTGATTACAACAGGGGCTTGAAATGTGTTAGAACCTTCAAAATTATGATAGATTCAAAGTATGGTAAGATGCAAATCAGAATAAAAAGCCACCTGCACTCAAAGATAGAGCTTAGAGAATACAACATAACGATTGGACGGTGGGGGATGTTTCCTTGGATGGGATTAGTTTGGGTAATTGATCTCATTACTGCATTCTAATTTGTATCGGTCAATTTGGTCCACTTTACCAAGCTTACAGTGAAATTTCCTCCAAGAGCCGGAAGTTTAGGTAGTCTTCAGCCTCCAATAAAAGTTTTCATAAAATTATAATAAACTAGAGTTATAATGAAGCTAGTACTACCTGCTTGATTAGGCAAGAGGATACAACATCGTATATGTAAACCTTTTATTATACCCAATCACCAAAGTAAAGCGCCACCTAAGCGTCTAAGATATACACATCTATCTTAAAGAGGCCCACTGCGGAGAAAGGTGAGGTGATCAAGAGATATTCCAAGGTTCAAGAAATTAGGTAAATCAATATCTAACCTTGGAAACTCAAGAGAAATCCAGGAATATAGAACCTTTGATTTTGAATCTCTATAGGAATGTACCAATTATTAGACTTTACTTACACAGGAGACCATCAATTCTGAGTTTGCCACTAATCTAGAAGTGTGAAGAGTGGGGGGCCATATCCATGGATGAGACACTGATTGACCCGAGCCTTTTTCTTGAGGGAATTTTGGAAAAAAGCGGATCTTTACTTGATACAGAGGTCTCCGTTCAGGGACCAGTCCTACATATGTAGGTAGTATGATATGTAACTGAATTGGATAGGGTTCAAAATATATATGCCTTCCAAGGTTCTCTTAAATCTAACTGGAACAAGATAATTATTAATATCTTATCAAAGGTTATTTGAGTGCTCGGTCTAGATCACTGTGCAGGATCTAAGGCTAAAACTGGAGTCGCCTCTATGCTCTCCACATTCAGCTGAACTATACTTCCGGACAATGTGCTGTCCCAAGTCTCGATTTTGATATGTACTCTGTACTCCGTACTCGGTATTTCGATGATGAACACTCAGTACCTCGGTAGATTGGGTACTTCATATTTTCCTTTTTTTTTGGCACTGGGCTTAAGTGGGTATAGAGCCCAATTTAAAGTTACCCCCAAGCCCTATGATATTGCTACATGCAACATACGACACACACCCCGGTCGCTTTAGCTTGACAAAAAAAGGATTCTGGATTCACATTTAGCCCACTTTTATATTCTACCTTGCCACTTACCAGGTACTGTGTGGCGCTTCTAGGCTTGTCTCACTTGGAATACGCTTTCAATTCAACAGGGGTAAATAAGGAGAATGTGTACGAAATTACTCCGTACGGAGTACGCTATAATGTGCACGAGAATACTCCGTATGGAGGTTTCAATTATATAATGTATCGCCCCTTAAAAGGAACACGCCATTTAGAGTATCAACGGCATTAAGAAGAGTCTGGGGTTAATTGACCCGCCAAACAGCCCTAAATCTCTTATCTCTCCAAAAAAGAAAGAGGTAGAGATGAAGAAAGGAGTAAAAAGAAACTAATACTTAAAGGGATGAAATTTCTGTTGAAGCTCCCCTTCTGGGCTAAGCGGCAAGGCACCTAAAGTTTCCCGAAGTACATTGTCGAGATGGCACCCTCCCCGGTTTCGCCCAATGGGAATCCCGGGGCAGCTCCACTATTAACCAGTTAGCCACCGAATGATGTTCCCCCGTGAGTGATGATTGGCTGGAGATTGAGAAAGTTGGGTGGGGCCGGGTTGAATTCAATCCATGACTTGATCGGCCCAGGATAATAATATACGTTAGACGCTGCTTTCCATTTTTCTTAACTTCATCTCAACTCTTCTCATTTCATTCTTTCTGCATTTTGGAATTCATCGAGGAGTATCCTTACCAGGTTTTAGGGATATTCCCATAATTTCGATCATGTCTGGGAGTGTTTATTCGCCGGAGAAGGAGGCCAGCTACGTCCCCGAAAAAGAAATCACATCTCCGGATTATACACACGATGGCCCAGTAGATGGAGAGTTGGTTAATGCATCAGGACATCGTCAGGAACTCCAGCGGAACTTTGGCCTTATCAGTATCTGTGCTGTGGCCGTGACCACTGGAAACACATGGATTGCCCAAGGTGGTAGTGTCGTTGTGGCTCTGACAAACGGTGGAATTGCAGGAACTATCTATGAATTGTACATCTCCCTTCCTACCAGTATCAAGGTACAGCTAACCCCTTTTCCTCTAGCATCGCTGTGTCTGTCTGCTATTGGTTAGTCGCCGCATCAATTGCCGAATTGGCATCGGGTATGCCCTCAGCTAGTGGTGTCTACCATTGGGCAACTATCACTGCGGGAAGCAAGTACGGTCGAGTGTGCGGATTCTACGCTGGATGGTGGAACTGTCTGGCTTGGATTCTCGGTGCTGCATCGATGTCTTTGATTCTAGCCCAGCAGACCGTGGCTATGTATGCGCTGATGCATCCCGGCTTCACACCGTCACGATGGAACGTTTTTGTCAGCTTCCTCCTCTGCACCTGGACTTGTTGCTGCATTGTGCTGTTCATGAACCGCTTCCTACCTTACATAGGAAACCTCGGCATGTTCTTCATTCTCGCGGGTGTGTTCGTTACCATCGTCGTGTGTGCTGTGATGCCTCATGTGAACGGCTCCGGATATGCCACTGACAAGCTCGTGTGGGAAACATGGGAGAATGGAACCGGCTATGCCCAGCAAGGGTTCGTCTTTGTAGCTGGAATGCTCAACGGTGCTTACAGTGTTGGAACTCCTGACTGCTCGTCCCACTTGGCTGAGGAGATCCCCAAGTCAGTGTTTTTTTCTTTTCCCATCTCCTCTATTATCAATGCTGACTTGAACTTACAGACCGAGCCGAAATATCCCTAAGGCTATCCTGGCCCAGATGGCTGTCGGTTTCGTCACCGGTATCTGCTATATGATCGCAATCTTCTATGCAATTAACGACCTCGACGCGGTGCGCGACCCGAGCACCTTCTTCCCCCTGGCTGAGATCTATCGCCAAGCCACTGGCTCCCACGCTGGAGCTCTGGGTCTCCTGGTTGTCGCTTTCCTACCTACCTTTATTACTGCCTGCGGCTGTTATATCACCGCCGGCCGTACCCTCTGGACCATTTCTCGGGACGGCGCAACTCCATTTGCCGGGTGGCTTGGGCGAATCAGCCTCAAGTTCAAGAACCCCTTCAACGCTACCCTGGCCTGCTGTGGTGTTATCACCGTCCTGGCATGCATCTACCTTGGTTCGACCACCGCCTTTAGCGCCTTTGTGGGGTGCTTCGTGCAATTGTCCAGTCTTTCGTATTTCATGGCCATCTTCCCTCACATTCTGACCCGTCGTTCGTCCTTCGTCCCTGGATACTTTTTCATGAACAACAAAATTGGCTACGTCGTCAACTCCCTAGCCTGTGCTTATATCATCGCCTTCGCCATTATCTTCTGTTTCCCTTACGCTCTACCTACTGATGCTGCGTCAATGAACTATGCCAGTCTGATGACCGGAGGTCTATCAATCTTCGTTACTATCTGGTGGTTCATCCACAAAGACTCATATGTGGGCCCGAAGCATGTCCCGTTGACCGACAAAGCCCTCGCCGATGATGCTCGGTAAATCTCATTTAGGGAAGATGTTGGGAGGTCAAGTCTGCGTATACCATTTTGCTTGATAGAGATTTTTCTTCGCTGCACGGCTATCAAAATGCCCCTTTTCATGATGCGACTTAACGTTATAGTTACACACCTTGTACATTTCCGTTGGTGTTGGGCTTTTTACGACTCTATACATAGCTCCGCCAAAATAATTCATGTCCATTTGCTTGAGCTTCCTTTTTTTGAATATGTATACTTTACATACTAGTATTGATAGTTAAATTTATAAACCAAGTGTTTCCTCATTCTAGAACGGTCCTTAACAAAAGTGATCTATTAAGCCACGTGACTACGCGTCCCGCGCCTGTGTCGCGTCCTCCTCCCCAACACAATCTTGATCAAGAGATAAAGACCAGCGCAGCTATGGTCTTCAAACCCTTCAAGTCTCCTTTAATTAGGAACCCTGCTGCAGTATCCACCGAAATTCCCGACGAACCCAGCCGTCCTACCAAAAAGCCGCGCCTCGAAGACGAACCAGCACCCAAGAATGTGCAATCGACACCAATAGCCAGTCGAAAACCACTCTTACAAGCTAGCAATAAAGGATCAGACGGTACATCGACCAAAGATGATATATCTGGCGAAAGATACTTCAATGTTCTCTGGTAGGTCCTCAGAACGCTGATCCCCCACTGGGCGAGTACCAATTACACCGAACTAGCTGACCCAGACAGGCGCAAACCAAGCGCAAAGAAGCACAAAACATGGGATGGAGATGGGATCCTCTCCACTCGCGGAGAATTCGTGTATCTACGAGACATTGCCGGGAAGGAGATGGGACGGAAGATGCACGAAGCCCGCCTCGAGCCGGGAACGACGCTTTCCATATCCGGCAAAGAGGTTGAAATAGACTCTGAGATGTCGCACAAGGAATACCTCTCCGGTAGAATGTTTCTGGAAGGCACGAAGGCAACGCCTACCTCCACGCCGGACCCGGTGCCTAAACCGAAGAAAGAAGTCCCCACCGCTCGAAAGAAGGGCGAAGTACGCAAGCCTACAGCTGCCGAGCGAACAGAGTCTCTCAAGCGCTCGCTGGCTCTAGTTACCAACCCCAATGCGAACCCTGGGAACGCACCGGCGGCGTTTGCCGCTTACAAGGCGCCGCTTCTTGTGAATACCGTTGTTCCCAAGGCTGCGGGGAAGGTTATTCCGCGTCATGACCCCAAAGCAGTTGGCGCGTTGGTTATGCCGCGGCCGAAGTCCGTACCGAAGGGGAGGCAGGTTGTGGATGTTGTTGTTGATCCTATCTTGACCAAGAACTTGCGGCCGCATCAGCGTGAAGGTGTGCAGTTCTTGTACGAGTGTGTGATGGGCATGCGGTCATTTAATGGCGAAGGTGCAATTCTCGCGGATGATATGGGACTCGGAAAGACTTTGCAGACTATTGCCCTGCTTTGGACTCTGCTGAAGCAGAATCCTGTCTTTGAAGCCCCCCCTGTTATCAAGAAGGCACTGATTGTGTGTCCTGTCACTCTTATCAATAACTGGAGGAAGGAGTTCCGCAAGTGGCTTGGCAATGAGCGCATTGGAGTTTTTGTCTTTGATGATAAGAGTAAGCGTCTTACAGATTTCACCAAGGGCCGGTCGTATAGTATCATGATTGTTGGATATGAGAAGCTCAGAACGGTCCAGGAAGCATTGGCGAATAGTTCTGGAGTCGATATCATTATCGCGGACGAAGGCCACAGACTCAAGACATTGCAGAACAAGAGTGGTCTAGCGATCCAGTCGCTCAGCGCCGTGAAGAGAGTCATTCTCTCCGGCACGCCAATCCAAAATGATCTGAGAGAATTCTTTGCAGCTGTGGACCTTGTTAATCCAGGGCTCCTGGGAAGTTTCAAGTCCTTCATTCGAGAATTCGAAACACCAATCGTTCGCAGCAGACAGCCAGAAGCAACGAGAAAGGAGATTGAGAAAGGAGAGTCCAGAGGCGAAGAGCTGCGAGAACTTACCTCCAAATTTATGCTCCGCCGAACAGCGGACATTTTGGCCAAATACCTCCCACCTAAGTCCGAATATGTTCTCTTCTGCAAACCAACTCGCCCTCAAGCCAACATCTACAAAGCAGTCCTTGCCTCCTCTGTCTTCCAAAGCGCAATGGGCAACGCCGAAAGCGCCCTGCAGCTAATAACGATCCTCAAAAAGCTCAGCAACAGCCCTTCTCTCCTAACAGCCAAAAACAACGACGACACCCCCAACGAAACAATGGCCGCCCTTATCGCCTCCATCCCTCAACCCCTCCACCGCCATCTATCCCCGTCCTCCAGCGCAAAAATCCGCGTCCTCGACCAACTTCTCGACACAATGCGCAGCAAAACAGACGAGAAAATAGTCCTCGTGTCAAACTACACCTCAACCCTCTCCCTCCTCGCAACTCTCCTTACCTCCCTAGGCCTCCCATACCTCCGCCTAGACGGTAGCACACCAGCCCAGAAACGGCAAGGCCTGGTAGACGACTTCAACCGCCTCCCGGCATCCTCCTGCTTTGCCTTTTTACTGTCTGCCAAAGCAGGCGGAACAGGCCTCAACCTGATTGGTGCAAGCCGTCTCGTCCTTTTTGATGTAGACTGGAATCCTGCCACGGATATCCAGGCCATGGCGCGCATTCACCGCGACGGCCAGAAACATCCTTGTCGCATCTACCGAATTCTTCTCAAGGGGAGTCTTGAGGAGAAGATCTGGCAGAGACAGGTTACCAAGCTTGGTCTTGCAGATAGCGTTATGCAGGAGAAGAGTAACGGTGGTGCGCAGTTTTCAGCTGCTGAGCTGAGGGATTTGTTCAAGCTTGACGAGGACAGGGCTTGTCAGACCCATGAGTTGTTGGGATGTCGGTGCGGTGGACGAGGCGTTCAAGCTGATCCCGAGGGTTCTTCGTCTGGCACCGTGACGCCTGCTACTGTCGATGGTGAGGGTGGATCTGAAGTTGACGATTTGTCGGATCCTCCTTCTGACCTTGATGAGGATGTTGATTATGACTCGGATGAATCTCTACCGAAACCTCATACTCTTGTCAAGGCTTCTGAGGTCGATATGGAGAAACAAGAGCAGGCTATCCGTGACGGTACTTACCGTGCTAAAATAGCCGGAAAGGGGAAGAAGGGTACAAAAGCGAAGGAAGGCGAGCCTAGAAGCAAGAAAGATACGATGCATCAGTCTTTGGCTCAGTACGCGCATGTTGACCCAACTCTGCTTGCGGTCAAGTCTGATTCTAATGCCGGGGCTGGACCTGAAGATCTGGAGCTTGAAGCTGCCATTGATGATGATGTGTTGGTTTCTATGCTGAAAGATGAGTGTAACTTGATTGGGTACGTTTTCAAGAAAACCAACGGGGCGGAAATGAGGACTTAGACTTCTCTGTATCCAGGGCTGAAATGGCCTTTGAGACCAATGATGTATTGTTCATTTACTTGGGCTATACTATATATACATAGAATGATATACTAGAAGCAAACATAACATGTAGAGCTAAATGTATGAAGTATTATCATTCAAAAGGAAAAGCTCAATACCGAGGAGGTGGATTGCTATAAGAAAGAAAATAGGGATATTTTGTATTATTTCACTGCCAGGATATCATTGGGCCAAGTCTAAATGTACAAAAGAAAAGAGCTGATAATGACTGAGGATCTCGAAGAGAAAAATAATAAGGAAAAGAGAAGTAAAAAGAGAAAAAAAAACCAAGAATACACCCCCATACCTTGTTCACAAGCCCAATCACAAACCCAACATCAACTCATCACATCACTTATCAATACCTGAGTTTACCAACAAGCCCAAACGTGTAAGCCGCCTCGGCCTCACTCTTCATTTGAATCATAAATATTTTGCCAGAGCCAGTAGCAACACCACCCTTCTGAGCAATGGACGCGTCTTCATCCTCCTCGCGGATGGAGACTGCAATACCTGTGCGAGCGATGCGCTCAAAGGCATTTTCACCTAGACAGACATCAAGGAGAGTCTCGCCACGTGTCTTGCCGCGGATGACGATACGTTTCTCGACCGAGATGCCGCCACGCGGGGAGGCGGGGCCTGATGTGGGAGGTGAAGTGCCGCTTGCATTGTCGGCGTTATCACCATGCGGCGAGCTGCTGTCACTGCGGCCGCTGACGCCAGTACCGGGGCGGGAGGGGTTTTTGGGTGGTGCGGGCATGATGGTCATACGGGCGGCGCCCATGTCGCGCCACTTGGAGGCGGATTCACGTGCGTACAGGCGGACCTTGGCGTTTGAGAGACCGATGCCGTCGGCGCCTTTGACTGCTGCGGCAATTCGGCCTATGCCGGAGTTAGGGGATGGGTCGTTGCCGGAATCACCGGAGCCAGAGTAGATGCTGCCTTCGCGACCGGTGCGGGATTCGATGGTTGAGCGGGAAATGTTGAACATTTTGCTGCTTGTGCCAAAGCGTTTGAGGGCGGAGAACGCGCTACTCATTGTTCCCACGCTGCTTTCGGAACCTTCGGCCACAGAGCGTGGGGAGCTCGATGCGCGATAGCTCTTTCTGCGGCGAGGCCAGCCAAACAGGCCCCCGCCGGATTTCGGGACAGGTTCAAAGGTAGAGGCATGGCCGTTGAACGGGCCGCGGGCGTTTTGGAGCGCGATATATGTTGGGTTGTTGATTCTTGATTGGTTGATTAAGCCGTATAGGGTGTCGCATTCATCGGGGTTGCCTGACCGGAACATGATGTTGTTGCTGGAGGTGATCTTGGATCGCTCCGTGGGAGGAGAGCGAATGCTAATATCGATGGCGGTGCCACGGCGAATAGGAACCAGTGGTGTTAATTCGAGAGATATGAGCGGTCTTGATGATTGGGAATCGGAGTTTGGATCAGCTTCAGAGCCCACCGGGAAGGCCTCAATCAGGCCAGGACTAACAACGATGCTACATTCGTCAGGAAGCAAAGGTTCCCAGCTGCCTTTATCAGACCAGGCAAAGACAGACGCAACGGCCTTGTTAGTCTTGGTAGGCTGCAGCGGGACAGCACGGTAGCCACTCTGCGACACAGAGTTAGAAGGTGAGAGAGAACTGGCATCGGAGATCACGTCGGGTGCTTTTGGCTTGGGAGTAACATATTCTTCGTCTTCAGATACTGAGGAGTAATCATCCTCCGAATCAGAATAGCCGCCGGATCGTGAGTATTCAGATGATGAGTAGGAATAGTGGCGCACTGTTGACGCGTCTGAGTCGGTCTCTGAGTAATCTGAAGCTGTAGAAGGTTCATATTCGTGCTTTAGGGGAGAAGAGCCACGTCGCTTGAGCCCACCACTACTGGAAGCAAGAACTGGAGTAGTGGAGCGCTTGCCATTGGCCGGGCTCGGTGAGCGATGAGGTGGGGGAGGAGGAGGGCTATCATCATCCTTTGGCCGTCTCCGAGACTTCTTTCTCCTATGTCTTGTTGGTGTCTCCGGGATTTCTTGCTTGGGCAAGCATTCAAGTGGAGGATAGTCTTCCTCATCTTCGGGGCCGATGCTTGTCGGAGTAGAGAGGTGAGTTTGGCTGCTAGGAGTTCGGATTTTGGGAATCAATGGGAGAGTTGCTGAGGGCACAGATGAAACCCTGGGAGATTCGGGCTCGGGTTCCCTCACAGGCGTCTTCTGGGGTTGAGGAATCCTTGAGCGCGACTTTTCTCTCGGCGACGCTCTTGTTGGGGTTTCTTCTATTTCACCATAGAATCTACGCCCCGTTGGTGTACTTGGAGTTTGAGGCGAGGCAGCCGCAGGCCCGTTGTATTCGGGTTCTTTATCAGATACAACATTTTGATGAGAAGTAGCTTCCGAAGCCGGGCTGTCACCATAGCGAGAAAGTCTCTTGGCCTTGGATCGTTTGAGGCCGGTGGCAGACTTTTCCGGGCTAGTTGGCGAGTTCTTAGGAACCGTCGAAGGAAGAAGAGGTAGATCAGGGCGAGCGGGCTTTGCGGATAGCTCGGATCCTCCACTGGTGTAGTCAGTCTCCCGAGTGACGATTGAGGCCAACGAACTCCGGGCATCAGTGACAGAGCTGACCGTACTTGGATCAGACGAATGCTCTTTGGGGGTCCACGAGCGTCGTTTACCGGTGGCCTTCTCGCCGATGGGGATATCGATGTCATTAGGGTGTGGCCTAGGCGGAGAGCCAACGGCAGAGGGCTTGTGAGCCTTGTTCTGCTTGGCTCGGCTGATGAAGCTCTGGCTTCGACAAATTGATGGCGGAATAGGGTCGGACCCGAGCAATGAGATCCATTCAGACCCGACTTCTTCCTCGTCAATACGGAGGGAGATCAATTCCTGCCAGTACTTTTCTTCTCCGGGACTGCTACGCAGCATGACTATGATCTCGTGCTTCGATTCTCCCCTGCGGGCCGAAACACATCTTAGGTCCATGGGAGGAAAGAGAAGCCAGCGATCTGAATGATCAATTTCGCAAATCAAAAGATCACCTCCCGGCCCTTTGCTCGGAGTGTTATCTCGATACAGAAGCTCAGCTCGACAATCCACAAGTTGTCCACTTGAGTGATACAACGATAGATTGAAGAAATCGCGGGCACGGACATGGCGAGTCTGATCAATGCCAATCCCACGGAGGACGCCCAAGGTCATCGGGTCTCTTGTGCGTGTTGGGTCAATACTGGCAGCAGAGTCATCTTCCAATCTCGCTCTTTCATCCCGGACGCGTTTTCGGGCATCGATAACAAGACTTTGATAGGCGGCAGCGGTTTCTTCAGCCTTTGGGGATGGCTCCAACGTATTGATACCCTTGAAACTCTTCGCTAGGTACTTGAGACGTACTAACGGCCGCTTCAGCAGATAGGCCACATCGACCTTTTCCCCGTTGCTGTCCACGATGTCGCCATTTTCGTCTCGCTCCAAGCCTTCATCTAGGCTCTTCGTGTCAGCATCGTTCGTGACTTCATCTTCTTCCAGAGGAGCTAGGTTCACAATGACGTCTTTGAATCCAAGGCGCCATGCCTTCAAGTACTCTCGGTAAACTCTCTGGGCACCCTGTGCCCACGTAAGCAATGCATCCGCGTTGTCTTGCGGGATTCGCTTGTGTAGAGTCTTGAGGCGCTCGATCGCCACTCCCATGTTAACAATTGGCTTTGAGAAGTTCAAGTCGTCTTGAGGGTCCAAAGACGGCCGGAAGAGCCCCGCGGCAATGGCCGAATCAGAGCGGGACAGCACGCAAGTCAAGAGGACCGGAATCACTCCTCCGACCAGTGTTTTCAACTCGCGCATATACTTCGTCTCGTCACCCGAAAGCTCATGGAGCAAATCGTCAACTGTCGCGTGGGCCAGGCGACTTTTATTGGTGCGAATACTCCGATTCGACCGGGTACTTCTGCGCGAAGTTGAAACAGATAGGACAGACATAAGGTCATTGTGAGTGGTAAGCCGCCTTTTTAGTTGTGAGGATACCACAGGTAGCGATTCTGGGTCGAACTGGTCATTCTTTTCTGCCTCTTCTGCCTCTTCTGCTTCCACAAGGTTTGATTTAGGCGTTTCAGCTGAGACAGGCTTCGGTACGTGCTCGGTTCTATCTGTGACAGCGGTGCTCAAGGTGTCCGTGGAAGCAATGGTGGACAGACGATGGTAACCGGTGGCTGGGAATGGCTTCCTTCGGCCAAGTGGCACAGGCGCATTATGCCCCGATACTTCAGAGCCGCCATCGGAAAATGGCTGGAAATCGGACTCTGAGGGTGCGAGGCTATCCAAGTAAGACCTATCTTCGATATGACTGTCCTCTTTGCTTTTGACAGACAACTTAGAGGCCCTATCTATACTAGCTCGCTTTGCTTCTGAGGGCGTATCGCGATCTTGTACCTTTGTTGTTTTGTCGATTGAAGAAATGCTGTCCTTTCCTTTGGAGTGCCTACTCACAGCGCTCTTCGGGCGAGACTCGGAACTTTTCGGGCGCTCGCTGATTGTTGATGGCTCAGACTCAGTACCAAGATGTATCTCGCCATCTGCAAGTTTTTGAGATCGCCTTGCCCGGCCTGACTTCAGATCCAGAGGGGCTGGCATATCAGTCTTAGATCCGGCTTCATCCATAAAAGGATCTGGTGTGTCAGAAAGCCATGCTTCAATTTTGGCGCCACGGCCCGTAGTCGGCGTAGGCGTAGGTCTCGGTGGTTCAGGTTCGGGGATCCCAAACATTTTTCTAGACTCGTCGATCATGTGCGCGAATATACCACCTTTGGGAGGTTTTGCTGGGCCACGCTTGCGTCTCCTTGACAGCTCAGAGAAATCCGCCTCGCTTGCTGCCCACGCATCCTCTGGGGGAGGCGAGTGCGTCCTGAGTCTGTCCGAGAGCTCTGTAGGTTCGACGGTTCTGGGATGGTCCGTTTCATAGTCGCTCTCGGTGATGGTATCGATATTCTGTCGTGCACCCGCGGACTTGGTGTCTCGAATAGGAGATTTAGTTCCCGTTCCGGTACCTCGTTTTCCTTGAAATCGAGGGAGATCGCGATTTTTCTCGTCTTCGTACTCGCTATCGTTGTGTTTCCCCCGTGAAGACCTAAGCTGCCCTTCATTTGTAGTATATTCGGCTATGCGCCTAGGTGTAGGTAGATTGCGCGACGAGGACTGGGTCGAGGCTCGGTTTCGCGTTCGCTTCCAATGCTCGTCACTCACCACACGTTTGCGGGGGGTGCTGTGACTGCGCTTCCTTGTGGTCGGGGGGTTGTCCTTGATCGGTTTCTCCACCTTCTCCAGCTTCTCTGCCTTGATCTTGGCCGGCTTTGGTCTTGGTTTTATATCGTTTTCCTCATCATCGGCGTAGGGGTCGTCGACTGTTACCACCCCGCCGCCTTGTTGCTGCCATTTTCGCACTCTTGAGCGCACCGTGTTCGTGTCATGCGCCCCGAGCGGTTCTCCGATATCTAGCGGTTTTGAGGTAGATTTTGGAGTTCCTCCACGATTGGAGGGACGTTGTGGCGTCACAGAAGATGGCATCGGTACCTATAGATCAAAATAGAGGCTAGTATTAGTAGGTAGCTCTCGATGTTTTGTTAAAGCAGGCACCCGAATAAAGGTTTGACTTCGACAGTCTAGTAATTACTTACCAAACCCCCAGATATCTCTAAGAAATTTGGATCATCTGCCTTTTGGACGATCTTATGAAAATCCTTCAAGGATCATAAAAAAACAATCAGCTGGGCAAGATGTTGGGGGGCTGACAAGGTCGATAAGCCTCTCCCCCTCCCGCACTAAATTGGTTGCTGGGAAACCAAATCGGTGCAAACTAAGTCCACGGGTTCTTATTGGAGACCCCCGATTCAACTTGATATTTTTTTAAAAAAAGATGTTTAAATCCAAGAAGAAACCAGGGAAGACAGAGTTGAACTCGGTTTCATATTGCCAAGTTGCGCGTCAGGTGGTCCCCTGTGCAGGTAGGGTACTTAGGCTCACAGGTATGGTAGTGTGATATTTGATCTGTTCAATTAAAATCTATTAAAATCTATTAAAATCTATTAAAATGTTCAAATCAATAGCTTTAATCCTATCATATGATCCTAGATACTTATACAATATACATCAATATTTTCCTTCTTCCCCTTCTCAATCCAAATTCCCTTTCGTGACACAGTTCTAGCCCGATGCTCCACTATGCCGATGACGAAAGAGGTGTTACTTAGTTTTCTCCTTTTCCGCTTGTTTTAGCGCAGCTGAGATGGTGGAGATGCTTTGATAGAGATAGTCTATTGAATGTCAGCTTATACACTCAGCCGAAGAAATGCATATAACATACAACCCGGAACAACAATCCAGATGAAATTCATAAAAAAGTAATACAGCCAAAAATAATACGGCTCCGGTCGGGAATATGGTCGTCCGTGGACATACTCATCAAACAAACTGGTGGCATAATACAGCGTGTCGCCGTACAAATGGCTCATGCACACAATTACCTGGATGGGGTGGCGCAGGGAATGCCTGGTTGCGGTCAAGTATGCAACAACAAAGCACAATGGTCCCCACAAGAGCTTTGTGGATAGGAATCAGCGGTGAATCTTCAAAAAGTTGGCCTTGTATATGGGGACTCACCACGGTCATGGTCTCCATACATAACACCAACGTGTCCGAGGTCATATACCGGGAATCCGCTAGAGCATATTCTTTCCATAGTTGCCCAAAAAGATCTTGGGCAGAAGCCATGTGGTTATGGTGGAGCATAAAATAACCCTCGAAGAAGCAGTGTAGAGTTCCAGCTATATTCCCATCAATATCGAAACTTTGATCTTTCTTTCGATCGTCTTACAGAGCACAAACCACAGTATGGCGATTCGATCCGCCATGCGCAAGGTCGGTTTCACATAGCTGGCCAGCGCGAAAGTCGCACTAAGAAGAACAGTACATGCCCCACCAGCAGAGACCAGAAGCTCCAACACTGGAGTCTGGTTGGGCTCATAACCCACAACATTGGCATTAAGGGGGTAGTATGGGTGGGATGGTGAACTGGACATGTTTGCAGGTGAGTTGGAACACCTAGACCGAGGTCACAAATATAGAAAAAGTAAAGGTGGACAATAAGTTGGAATAGCTTTTCGTCAAGGGGGTGGAGTTGAGTTCGGCCAATAACAAGCTTAAACCCCTATTGGAGGCTTAAATGGATCTACAATCTTCATTTTGAGAAGAGTGACAGGTCAAATCTGTGTAGAGTTGATTGTTTGAGTATGTTGTGCTCTAGGCTTTAAAAAAAAAGACCCTGAGGTAGATTATTTGCTCACTGTGATGCTGTGCGTTCAATGCTGTTTCTTAATTGGAAGCCAGGTTTATATTATGGTACTCTCCTTGGGTACGAAAGGAAACCCTTTTGTAGAAATATCCCCTCCAAGCCTCCGGAATAAAAATCATCACAGAAAAGCCTGAAGTATGAGTTTCGTCAGGCTTTGAATCCAAATCCCCGTGATGTAGTGATGATGTGATTTGGGGAGTATGAAGTTGATCTGGAGATATTGGTTCATGAAACATTGAGAATAGACTAAGCTTCATATGCGAATGATGCAGGAAACTATCGTCTTGAATCAATTGACTGACAAAAATGAAGATGCTCACTCCTCAAAAAATCTCCATGGCGGCGGCGTTGAATTATTGAGGATAAATCTGGCGCCCTGCAGGTCCAACCCACGCGAGTTCCCATGTCGGACCAACACTTCTAGGGCTTGGTAGTCCTCTAATTCAACTGCCGTGTTTACCATATCCTGCGACAGTTCGAGATCCATCTGGTGGGCAAAGAAAGTCCTCAAAAGCCATCCCTGGCCTGCTTTTAAGGCATCAATCACCAGTTCATCTGTCACTTCAATATCAAACTCGCTCTCCAGGATGCAACTTAGAACAGACACAGATGCCGAATTGCGACGATTATTTGGACTCTCTTTTGCGGTCATCACTGCGTTCAGAATATCCTGGCACAATTTGGGATCTTTAACCCGGGAAAAAAGAAACCCAACGATCGTGGACCTGGAGTAAAGAAATGAACCTTCAATCTTCAAAAACATCTCAGGACAAACTTTGATATGCGGGGCGAAGTTCCAAAGCACCTTGAGCATGTCAACGCTACAGTCGAAATTTCTTGATGCCGCAATCAGAACCTCTTCGGTAACAACAACGTTGTCTAGTCTCAAAAGATGTTTCATCATCTCCAAGCTCCCTTTGGCTGCGGCGGCTAATAAAACAGGTGGCGTGGCCTCGGTGATCAAACATCGATCCAATACCAAGGTCAGCAAGGAATGGTTGCCGGACTCAGCCGCGGTTTGCACATGCGCCTCACAGAGATCAAGCTGTCCGAAATGGTTCTCCAGAATCTGCAGGGTTGCATAGCCTGATATCAAATTACTGATGACTGCGTCGACAACCATCGAGGATGGTTCCTCGATAGTTCCATTTGACTGTAATAGAAACTTTGTCATTTCATCTCCGAATTGAATGTTCTGAGCAGCTCCAAGTAGCATCTGGCTCGAAACATTCGTCGAACCGTATCGATTGAGAAGTTTGAATATGGGTTTGTCATAATCCAAATTTTTCAATGCATTAACAATCACTGCACCTGTAACCTGAATCTCTCGGCTGTCCTCCAGAATGACATCCAGATTGCTGTTCCCTTTGTACGGATTTTCCATGAAAGCAATTAGAACCTCTTCTGAAATCTGAAGGTCAGGTTTCATTCCGAGGAGCGTCTGAAGAGTTTCCGAATTCCCCCATGGAATCTGAGCGCATTGCAGCATCATCTTGACCCATAATTCATCGTCCAATGGTCGGTTCATCCGGGACACAAGGAGCTTAACCATTTGTGATCCATCATAAGCATTCCTTGCTCCGCAGATAATGACGTCGGACGTAATTACGCCTCCAGCCTTGAGCAGAAGCTGGAAAGGAGCAGCCATTCCCTCTTTTGCAGCGTGTACCATAACCTTTTCTGTCACCGGCCAACCATGATCAAGAAGAATCTGAATCACCTCAGAATTTCCGTTACCTTCAATAGCTCGCATCATAGCCCTCTCGGTCCCTTTTGTCTGTCTGGCGCGTTCTAGCAAAAGCTCTATTTTGCCTTGCATCCCTTCTTTGTAACCAGCACAAGAGCTAGCCGTTCCGATAGTATCACTTGTAATGATTGATTCATCATTTTTATCAAGAATTTCTCTCAGAAGCTCAATGGGTATGTCCTCTATGGCATTATTTAGTATCACAGGGGTGATTAAGACCTCGGGGGCTCGGCTGAGAAGTCCTTCAATTGCCGAGTAAGAAAGCTCGCACTCCTCAATGAGGTCGGTCGTGATATAGAGACTTTTATTATGATCAAGCAAGAGCTCAATTATTTCTTTATCTGCCCGATACGTATTTGCAATGACTGATCCGGTAATTAGGTCAGGCTCGATAAGAGTCAAGAACCACTTGAGCGTCTCAATGTCGTTGCCTTCGATTATAGCCTCAAGAATGCACTTTTGCAGTAACCGGTCTTTTGTTTCTCCCATCAAATACTTCAAGATATCATACTGGCAGTATGCTGTGGCCACCATAATACATGCTTCTTTGACGTTATCATCGAGCTCCTGATAGTGATCGATGCGAAGAATTTCACCAAAGCCGAAGACGCAGGACAGCACAAATGCCAGGTCCGGAGATCGAGGGTAATTTTGCAACAGCCGCAGAAACTGCGCTCCGCGATCGTCTTCCAGTTTGCGACGCCGACGAGAATGTACCCAGCACTTAAGTGGGCAGTTCGGATCCGAATCATTAAAGAGAAAATAGCGCAAGAGGCGAAAAAGATGTAGTTCCTCATTTGCTCGATTCACTTCGCCAGCACGCACACAGTGTTCATTCCAATTTCGCAAGGAGTAGTCATGTATGCCTTTCCTGTAAGAGTCGATTTCAGAGAAAGTAATGATACCTTTATCATTGATACCTAGTCTGTCGAGGAAGTGTCTTGCACTGGGTGACCCGGACGCTCCAAGCAATTTCAACAAGCATACCTCCGCGGCAAAGGTGTTGCTGGATTCTGTGGAGTATTCGGGCCTGTTTTCCAAAAACTCTCGCACCGACAGATGGGCGAAGCGAAATGTCCGTTTTCCTTCTTGTGTTGTTTGAGAGATTACAAAATTGCTAAGGAGGTCCAAGATAAAGTCTTCATCGATATCGTCTACCTCAATGTCCACGAAGCTCGTGATGGCTTGAGAAAAGTCTTCCCAGTCGAAAACCCGCGTGGTGCATAGCATCCATTTCAGCGTATTTTGGAACAAAGCCCGATCTGTTTCTTCGGTGCTTTCGAGTGCCTTGTTGTAGAGGTCGTCGTATAGTTCGCTCAGGGGGCGCGGGATCCTCGACATGGCAAATCGAATATCCCTTTCCGTACGAATCCAACGAAGACTTTGCAGCTGCAACTGGGCCCAACGGAACCTAAAACTCGTAAGCTCCTGCGTCGTCAAAGGCCCGGAAAAAGTCCCACTCACATTCCATTAGCCTTAGATATGGTGTCTTCCTTAATCAACTCCTTCAGATCCTCTTTTGCTGCTTTTGCTCGGATATATGGAAGTAGCTGGTTCTTTGCCACTAGCCTGTCTGTTTCAAAATCCACAAACTTCTCGATATCGGACCCATTCTCTACCCACGTCACCTGAACCCCGGAATGTGCCTGGATAGATAACTTCAAGTCACCTTCTTCGCGTGAAGTGACAAAGATCTTGATGAGACTAGTCGAATTGTCGATGATATATTCCAGTGCCTCGACGAGTTCTGCTCGCTCCTCCCTATTACACTCATCCAGAGCGTCTACCACAATAGTGGTCCGGGAATGGGATTCACTCAGTTCAATAATTAAATCACGGCATTGATACAGACTAGGAACTCCCGTGGAACCATCTGCCAGATGCATTCTTCTGTAAAGAGAAACAGTTGGGGGAGCAAGGGGCTGGCTTGAAGAAGGACTGGAAAGCTGACGTGCAATGCATCCGAGAATACTTTGCACATTTGCACGCTGGGGCTCGGCAGTGTTGCGAGAACAGTAAAAGTAGGCATTGGCGAAGTCTTCAATCTTGCTGGAGACATTCATGCCATCCTCAACGACCATTGATGCCAAGCAGCTTTTGCCCGCACCCTGGGCACCATGAAGCCAGAGCAGCGAGTTTGTACTTTCGGATTTCCATTCAGTGAAACTTGCATGTTGCAAGACCCATTGGCATGTTCCATCCAGGACTCTAGATTTGATCGATGTGTGGTGGTCAAAATATGGCTGGGAAGATAACCAGTCCAACATCTGTCGTCGCTGTATACCTGAAAGATATGTTAGACTGCTGCAACCGTTTTAACACAGAGACTTACCGTTCAAATGATCTTCAACCTTGTTCAAGTGTAAGAACACCTGTGAAATTGGCTGCTCCATACGACTGAGCGTATCTCGAAGTGAATGAAAGGCCTTCATCTCTACATGATCATTAGCGGTGGGCATTTTTGCTCGTGGTTTGAGTAGTCTCCATACCTAATGACAAGGTTGAAAGATGAGAGGCAATGTCATTATTCACTGTTATGATTTAGTGATCAGCCATGTAGCCCGAGCAAAAAAGGATGAATGGAATTTTTACCCTGACCCTGAATCAAGCTCACGCATCGGTCTACCAATCTCTCTTCCGCTTCCATTTTGTCCAGAAGTTCCTCGAAATCATTCTGGCCAAGAAGCCCACTTTTTAAGAGTCGCACTAGATGCTGTGAGCTTTCCCCAGCTACAATTGAACTTGGAAATAGGCGCCCACCTCCAGTTTTATCTTCGAAATAGCGCTTGGCTTCGACAAGGTATTTGAGGATCGAACCGTACACGCTCATAATCGCCTGTTCAAGCTGATCAGAGGCAGCTGAACCTTTTTGGACGTAAATCTGCTCGATGATCCTATATCGCGCTGTCATTTTAGCGATTCTTTCGGCGCCTTGCACGACAAAATCGAATTTGTTGAAATCGGCGATAGCAATCTGCAGCAAAAATCGAGCTCCAGCCCATGGTAAGGCAGTGTGGACCGGGTCAAACTGCACAACTTGATCGCCCACTGATTTGAATAGATCAATCCAGCGCGCGACTTTGCTGAGTAGGTCACGAATGATAATCTTCTTCCCTTTTCTTGGGATGGTAAGTTTCCATCTCTTGCGGATGCATGTATCGTATGCTTCCCGAGTAGTTTGTTCAAGACTCTCCAATATATCAAGCTCATTTTGTCCAGTCTTGTTGATACCATCGTCGCCGTCGAAGGCGAGTAGCTGCTGGTCAGATTTGTCCAGTTTAGCTTTCGCAGCCATCCAGAGAGATTGAGGCTCAACGGCCATGATTCTTTGGCATCGATACTCGTTTTAATTGGAAATAATTGGTAGAGACGGATCTCTAGTGATTTTCGAAAAATTCGCGTTGGGAAAATGAAAAAGACTGGTGCCCACCTCCAAGGGCTGTCAGCCTGTGACCCCGCGCTTAGCGGGCTAGGAGGGGTTTATACACATAACATAATATATACATACTAAGGGAGGAATATGGTCCAACTTAATATTTACTGGGTAGATGCTGTTAGATCAGAAATTGGACGACTTTATCATCGCCGCTTGTCCCAGAGGATAATAGCATTAAATCACCCTTTGAAGCTGTGTTGAACACTGTATTTATTACCACACCAGGGTGATGCTATATCAACCTTCGGACTCTCCAAGAATATCAACTCCCCTCAAACCCACTTTCTCTTCATCAACTCGATCCTCATAAACGATGACCCAATAGCTGTACAGTTAGTGTTGGTTTTCAAGATCACCAAAGGTTGTGGGGAAATTCATGCTTACAGTTCTGTTCCTCAAGCCTGCCTAGTGGATACTCTGCAGTCTCGATGGTTTCCCTGTTGTCCAGGGTAATCATCATGATCTTTGCGATGCTAGGCACGCCATCCCGATCCATAACGAATAGCATCCAGTATCCAGGGATTAGGATACCGGAGTCTTTTGGCAGGGTAACTTTCCAGTTATTGCCGAAGAATGTTGTAGCGGTGACATCAAGTGGAATACGGCGTTGATCGGTGTTGACAGTATGGGTGTTGGTGCCCAGACGGATCAGAGAAGCTGTCCAGATAGGACCGGAGGTTTTGAATCTCAAGGTGCTACCCACCAAGGCTTTATCTTGCAGACCCGAGATAATCTCAGGACGGGGCCGGGGCTGTCCCGAAGCAGTAAGGAGGTAGGGAGGAGTGAAAATCTGGCCATCATAGTGGTTGGCTGTGCAATTACCACAGAGACCACCGCCCGCATTGAGTACCCGAGCATCTGGGAGAAGGATTGACACAGTGTGATACACTCTGACAATATTGTTCTGCTGGAGCTTCTGGAAAGAGTTGGTTTCAGGGTCGTAAAGTTCCGGAACAAATTGGACGTTCTCCTCGTTGAAGGCAACGCCAAACTTCTGGCCACCGAAGATAGCGACCTTCCCATCGGGGAGAACGACCGTAGTGTGGAACACACGCTCATGGTGCATAGCGCCTTCTCTTCCGGCCGGTTCAACCTTCGGTGGCTCACCCGGTTCACCGATCGTGATAATATGGGCGGCATCGGTGGCCCACGATTTATCATAGTCAGGAGAGCCACCGAGGGTAAGGATCTTTCCCTTCACGGCATCGAACATGATTGCATTACCAGACATGGAATCCTCGTCCTCCATACGGCGTCCTGCCGCCGTAACACTTCCATTGTCGCGAGCGGAGTACCAGTTCATCTGTTTGCTAGGCCCAGCTTGGAAGACACTCTGATCCTTCCAGCCGAAGAGCCAGCCATGGTTGTCCGCTCGCCAAGGACCTTCCATATCCTCGGTCAACATCGCGCTGACTTTGGCTTCGGGGAGCATAGTCCAGTTCCGTGTAGCAGGGTCGTACACTTCAGCATCTTTATCAACGTTCGAAGCTCCAGCCCATGAACCTCCAATGACGAAGACTCGTCCATCAGAGAGAGTTGTAGACGCCTGGTATCCACGACGGAGTTGCATTTCGGTTGCGCGGACCCACTCATTCTTGACAGAATCATAGAGACTAGTCTCTGAGGCGTCATTACCACCTGTCACAACCATCATGCCGGTGCCGTCATAAGAAATGCCGGGGCAGAACATGTCGTGGTGGGTTTCGCTGACAGTGCGCTTAGAGACCTCACCAGTCAATGGGTCCCATCGGGTCATAACGGTCTTGCCTCCCGGGGTCGAGTGGAATTGGTCATCGGCCCATGATGACCAAAGGGCAAGCACGCCAGATCCCTCCTGAGCACCGGAGACAGGGACGATAGGGAAATCAAGAGTTGGCCCCCAAACACCGAGAGTGGGGTCACGAGGAATGGTGTATAGAGTTCCATAGATGTTGAGTTCAGAGATACCGACCCAGGGATTTTCATCGTCGGCATCAGTCGTGATTCTCAGGTATCGGGCAGATGATGGTTCAAACGCAGACATTCGCTGTCTGTTTACGTTAGGCCACATTCCGTATGCGACAGGCCCTGTCCATGTTTCATGATCTTCGCTGACCCAGATCTTGTGGTGGGTAATGAGACCTTCCAACTTTGTATCAAGTGGAGGAAGGACAACGACGGCGCTCACTTGGTACCATGCTCCAAGATCAACAATGAAAGTATGTCCCTTGTCAGAGGGGTCACTGCGCCAGGAAGTATTGTTTTTGCCATCGATCGCATATTTGCATGGGAAGTTGCGAGCGGAGCTACTGCATGTCAAGGTCCAGTCTTGACGGGGGATTCGATGGCCTTGGTATGGAGGAGATTCATCTTTGAACTCCGGGAGCGTAGAAGGGTTGTCGGCTTTGCCATAGCCAGAAACACGCTCTCCTCTCATAGCCTCGTGCATGTATTTGGCCATACCATTGACTCCCCCAATGGAAGCCCCTAAGAAGAGGCCGACCCATTGAAGCTTCATATTGGGAGAACTTTATCAAAAAGCGAAGAGAATGTGAAGAATAAAAGGAAGGAGAAGCTCACTTCACCTGTGTGAGAGTGAAATCTTGACGTGAGCAAAGGGCAGATATAAGGGCAATACTCAGCATGCTCTGCCTGGGGCAGAGCGCTACTCCTATTTAGGATCCAATGGATCTTCAGCACGGAGTACGGAGTAATCCGCAATCACTTATGCCAATAATACACAAATTAGTCTGTATGACAAGCCCAATTTCTTTGGGGGGTGGAGATGCTCTCCACCAGTCAAGCGGCAATCCTGGCATTGCTGAAAATGAAGAGAGACAGACGTCAGTGATTGCCTAGGCCCACCTTGCGTAGTACCCTGACTAGGGCACTCCTTTTTAGATCGGTGAAGAAAAGTTCCCAAAAACTGGACCCAATCGGTCATGCTCGGGGAGAGATCAATGATCGGCAAGTGCTGCAGAAGACACGGGTTGCAAGCCCACTCCGACATTAATAGGGAGTTCAAGTTCAGCTGTGCGAGGTTATTCCTGTTATGTGGGGCTTACAGGATTGAGAACTTGTCACGGCTCGGCAATCGAAAATTGACCAATTGGCAATTGGCAATTTGGTGCAAACATTAATTACTGCATGTCGATCATGCGTGAGAGGAGGAACCATCCACAGATATATGATACATGTTGACAGAGATTTGATAACGCAATTGTGTTTTTCTCCAGTTATATATGCAAATTCAAGTACTTCAAAGAAATAATTGAGATTTCTGTTCCCAATAATATTCGTAAATTATATTGAGCGATGGGCTTCCAAGGTTGGATACATCCATAATTCCAAGGTTCGTGCTAGCGATATTTAAGTGTGGATCCCGGCCCGCTTCCGCTAAGACATCCATGGGTTTGGGCTAATCTTGTTCTCTTAAATCGATCACGTAGGTGGAAACCCTGGAGCTGAACCACGGACATTCTCGGACTGTACCCTAAACGTGAGCTTCCTGCACATATGAGCTATATCGCTCCTTGAGCTACATATGGAGGACTCCTTACCACAATACGGCAATACGGACCCACAATTTGTCAAAGTGGAAAGCTGAAAACTGTAAATTGTCTGGCACTTCATGATTTTCCTGTGGCAAGCTGCTAGGTGAGTGAGCATGCCCATAATATATACAATGATACATCCATAACACCCAACAATCAATGTTTGCTGCTCGTTGCATCACCTTTGATCAACTGAAACAGGAGATAGACACGAAGGTTTCTATTACTTAAATGCAGCTATACTGCACCGGTTATAGTAGATAGCCGCCAAAGCCTGAAGATCTGCACGGAGTACTCCGTACGATGTATATCGATATACATCTTACATTTCCAGATATGGATATTCCGGGTTCTCCACTACTGCAGCCCATGCGTCGTACCAACTGCAGGAACCGCGATATGTTCGTGGTATCGTAAAATGGTCCATCTCATTTTCTTGGAAGTGGGCCCATCGATTGTCACTGCTAAGTGGACTATGTTGATCTTCAGAGCAATATGAACCTATGATCATCTCTGAATTAGGAATCCCTTCAACTGATCTACTGCGGGGCAGTGAGTTCGCAAACTCACGTCAATGCTACGGAGTAGTCCGTATGTTGTAGTCAAGGCGTAGGTACGAAGCCCTTCCCTTCTTACATCATGCCCGTATAGATAAATGTGGCTGTAATCGGTTATTGCTATTGGATCTCACTCGGTGCTAATGTCGGTGTTGAACATGCCCCATATCTGTGGAGTGCTGGGCGATCTGATTCAGTAGCGCAATGCTACTATCTGCGGTGCAATCGCCTGCTATGCCCCGCTTCCTCTCTTTGCTTTTATCTGGTTGGAAAATGGAATTGTCGCTGGGTCGCAAGACGGCGTGCCATCCCTCTTTTTCATATAATTATCCCATCCCCTCAGGTCAACCCGTGTGGTTTGACAGTAACCTTCATTGACACTGGGTCGTTCACTCTTTAAGAGTACAACCTTCCATCATGAGTCTTACTTCGGCCATCAAGGCAAATATCCAGGGAGATGTTTGGTAAGTCTCCCGTGTCACCGAATGATCATATATCAGCATGATCTTTCTTTTTTTTAAAAAAAAATACTTATCTCCATCAGGCCTGGGCTCCCCAAAAGATTCCAAACCTTTCTCTTTTTCCGCGTTCAAAACAAAGTTGATTTCAAGAATCGACTGAGGACATTTATTCCCAAGATCACTACAGGCCAAGATGCCTGTGAGATGAGCGAGACCATTAAGCAGGCAAAGAAGGATGCCCAACTAGCAAGGAGATCAGCTAAGCTCCAAGCGTTACCGGGAATCAACATTGCCTTTACCTCTACTGGCCTTGAAGCAGTAAGTCATCTTCCAAGCGGTTTGCACTGGCATTGAACAAATACTCATAAGCGATGACCTACAGCTTGGAGCGTTTGTGAATACCAACGATCAGGTTCTTGTTAAAAAGGATAGACAGCTATCTACAGTCTTCCGGAAACAACAGCTCCGCGGTGGACTGTTCGAAAAAGGCATGTATGCGGATCTTGTGGGCGAAGGTTGGGACAATCCCCAGGAGCTTCGAAAGGAGTACCAACCCACCATCAACAATGAAAGACTCATTGACGGTGTAATTATGGTCACCTCAAGCCTAAAGTCTGGTCTAGATGCCAAGATCAAGGAGGTGAAGCAACATTTCCTAGCTGAGGAGGGAGAACCTCTCAACCCAGACACCTATGTGCTTAGCCAGGACCCTTGTATAGAGTTAACCCTAGTCAGAGAAGGGAAGGTTCGACCAGGGGCTATGAAAGGGAAGGAGCAGTAAGTACTTACCATACGCCTGGGGATCTCGGTAGGCCAAACTTACCATTATATTCAGCTTTGGATTCAAGGACGGAATCAGTCAGCCCATAATTGAGGGCTGGGATGACAGGCAGCCCCAGGGCAAGGAGCCTAAAGCCACAAAGTCGGGGTAAATATGCCCCTAGTCATTGAATGAAGGGACCAGACTGATGAAATGCAGATTGATTGTTTGCGGGCATGAGGGTGACCCCATGGGTCAGCCAGCGTGGGCGAAAGATGGCAGTTTCCTCGTTTTCCGTGATCTTCAGCAGCTTGTTCCTGAATTCGATGAGTGAGTGACCTCCTTCGAGTGTTACTGTTTCCTGGTACTGACCAAGTCTATAGGTTCATGGAGGAAAATGCCCGCCATGCCCCATTTACTCAGGACCACCCCAGGCCAGCCGAAAAGCTTGCTGCCTACTTGATGGGAAGATGGAAGAACGGTTCGTCGGGAATCAAGAGTGAAGATTTGGGCAACAATTTGCTGATGAAACCGACTTCTAGGAACCCCTGTGGATGAGTCCCCTCATGATGACTCTGACGAAAGCCTCTTCTCATCAAACAACTTCGATTACCATCCCGTCACAGAGCACATGAAGTGCCCCTTTGCAGCACACACCCGCAAAATGAGACCACGAGCTGACTTGGAGCACGACCATGCTGTTATTATCCGTCGTGGCATTCCTTACGGCGATGAAGTCTCAGCCGAAGAAATGACCGAGCGAAAGTCTGCTAAAGACAAGGAACGTGGGCTTCTGTTCGTTTGCTACCAGAGCGATATTCGAAACGGATTTAACTTCTTGACAACCCGTAAGCACTCGAAATTTGAAATCGTGCATAACATGCAACAAAGGTTTACCCGTCGCTAACATCTGACTTTTCTAGGCTGGGCAAGCAACCACCACTTCCCCGACCGCAAGACTCACTTTGTTGGTGGTGAAGGTCCGGGTATTGATGCGTTTGTGGGCCAGAGACTGGACCACCACCCTCCTCGCTCTATCGGTCTTCCTGATGGTAAATTCCCCACCGAGGCTCGCATGCCGTTGGAAAGTTGGGTTATTCAAAGGGGTGGCGAATACTTCTTCGTGCCCTCTATCTCGACATTGAAGAACGAACTCACAGGCCCAAGTCCTATCTTTGACCAGGAGAAACTTGAGCAACTCCGTGAAGAGAACGAGTAATTATGGGGTAACGAAATGGTATCTCTGTGGTAGATATATATCGTGCTAGACACTTGTCGAATTTTATGCTATAATCAATTAGTCCTTTGGACATCTCTCATGATCTGTTAGAGGTAAAGAACGCATCTTTCTCAAAAGACACACGTAAGATGCTATACCTTTCAATATATGAAGCACTAAGATTTTTCGTAATCAAATATGACCTCTCAACGAAGCCTATACGATCCATGCCGTATGATATTACTGACGAAGTTGAAGGGGCCAAGCGCTCACGATGTCGTTTCTGGTTTCGGTCTAGATCCGGATATCCTGCCTCAGGCACCGACTCCGCATAGCCAAGGTCCTTTTACGAGGCTCACCCCTCAACTTACCGTGATTCCCCGACACTGCTTGAATGGCGTTGCACTCCATGATTCTCCTTTACAATGGTATCTGAATCTCCTCGGCCTTTGGGCATTGACGTCTCACGTTCCTCTATGGAGTCGCCACCAGCCATTGCCGCCTTGTTCGTCATCAGCTTTGACATAAGGGCCGGGTATGTCCTACTCCTTTCCCTAGGCATCGCAGTTCTGAGGAATCTTCGCTGACATTATGCGATAGATATGTGGTTTCGTGGAAGCGAACTACGCCGGGAGGTGAGCAATCAGTTATCTAGCCGAGGCTAAAATTACTCCCACGCGCAATGCTAACTCCTAGGGTGAACAGTTGAGGTTGAAGGGGTCGTGGAATACAAATCACTGCCCTCTGGGCTGCACAATGTAACAGAGGATCTGGTGTAAGTTTTTTGAGAACTTGAAAAGCTTTAGATCCGATCTTTGCTAATGCGATCATATAGGTACTTTGTCCATGAACAGTATGCCGGTATCAGCGCGTTCCTCAATCATCCCGCCACGGAGGCCGAACGAAATGCAAAGATGTTTGCAATCGGGGTTCTGGTGCCTCTCAGCACCGGAAGACTTGGGAAGAGCTGGCGACATGCTCCAAGGCTCAAGGAACTCACGCTGTTTGTATCTCGACCCGCGATGGACGAGATCCCGACTGACACGTGCTCGATAGGAAATACGCCGAGAACATGTCGGACATGCAGCATCTATGTGATTATTGGGACACATATAGGATAGGAGGGACCGATTCTTCAGCGCCTGAATCCCCCCTCGACTCACCTCTTAGTCTTCGTTTCCGACCCAGCGAGCGACCAGATCACTCGAGTCGCAACCGCGCCTTCAGCGATGCGATAGTACTAGAAACGTTTAGGCCTGCCCTGACGCCCTTCCACCCCGCTTCATCACTTCCAAATTTCACAGAGTGCTTCGGACCTTTGATCTTCCCCCTTTACAGAGCAGCTTTGCTGCGCAAGCGCATTCTCTTCATGGGCGAGGCTCCTGTTCACACATCTTGCAACTATGGTATGCTCCCACACGCATTTCGATTGATCTATTGCTAATCCAGAATTAGTATACGATCTTTCTCTCTTAGCCTCATTGCCAAACTCCCTCCTCCAGCTCCTCCCCAACGATCGCATGCCCCCTCTACGCCCTCGCCCCCTCTTTAACGTCGGCATCCATGATATCCCCTATCTCTCCTCCTTGGATCCATCGCGCAGCATCATAGACCTTGAAACAGACCCTAGCTGGATCGCCTGCTCCACTGACACCGTCTTAACCATGAAACCTGACCTCTTCGACGTCCTTATTACTCTCCCCGCACCATACTCACAACAAACCGCGGAGCGAGCATTTCCCAAAATATCCATAGTCCACAGCACAGGCGGCAAACCCAACCAAGCCCAACAAATTCAGCTAAAAGCAACCCAGCGCGACGCCCGTCGCTACGCTATGCTCCGCCGCGGACTCCGCCAATTCTCCAACGACCGCCCCACATCCCCAGACCTAGACCAAGACCGTTCAGATACAGACTCGACCTATTCCTCCAGCCCTGTCGTCGAGCCCCTCTCCTGGACCCGCCTAGCCTACACCTCTTTTATATGGTGGGCCTCGGCCGGCGAGAACCGCGACGGTCTATCAGAGGAAGAGGAAGAACAGCAGATAGAGCAAGACTCTCGCCTTCTGGCAAGCGTCGAGAGCCTCGCCCATCCCCCATACAACCCCAACTCCAGCCCCAGCCAAGCCCGCAACCCCCATGAAGACCAGCAGCCGCGCGAAGTCGCGTTGGTTGCGTACTTCCGTCGCCTGACGTCGCAGATATTCGTTACGTTAGCTGGCGCTATCGCGCGCTATGATAACGACCTCGACGGTGCATATAATGATGCCCCATATATTGACGAAGATGATGATGCCGAGGCTTCGCTCTCCATGTCCCGCGAGTCCTTCCACGGCGATGATGGGAGTTCGCCTTTACTTCGCCAGCGGTCGAGCGTGAGCGGGTCTCCTAGTCATGGGTCAAGAGTTGGTCACCGCGACGCTGGTGCCAACGACGCAGTTACGATTACAGTGGCGGATATGGCGGAGATGGGGCTTGATGTGTGGAGTGCGACGGACCGGGTCTTTGTTGAGGAGCTAGTTTCTTTGTGGTGGGGTCGTAGTGCGAAAGTTGATAGTGCGAGGATTAGGTGTTGTGGGATCTCGGTTTTATAGAGGCTGGTTCTCTGTCTTATCTTTGAGATCTCTGTTTTTTGTTAGGCATATATTATACATTGTAGGTAAATATACATATCTTCATATGGTTTGTTTGAATCTAGTTTCGGCATAGATAACCTGAATTTACCTCATAAACAAGGCTATGACCATTGTAAAATATGTAGACTTCACTCTCAGTAGCCGAAATATATGTACAGAAGAAAAGCAAGACATAGGAAATGTGAAAAGACTGACAGGCACTGAAGCCGAAATTGTATCCAAGGATAGGTAGTTGGGGAATTAAACCATAGTATACTGAGGCTCGTAACATCGGAGATAAAAGAAAATCTAAACACAAAACATATTGCTTTCAACCACGATGCAAATGGAATAAAGACAAATTGATGCAGCGCCAAGGGGGTATTAGAGGAAACGATAAGCACCAGCAGACCATGCAAAAGAAAGACATAAATATGCGTCATGGGACATATATATCCCAAGGCATTCATTAACGTCGGAACATCCGAACAGGAGCACTCATATCTCGGCGTTCACCAAGTTCGTTCTCGGTCCTCGAATCAGCTCGAAGATTGGGGTTGGGAAGGCGTCGAGGGCCCCGAGCAGAGGTCGGGTTGGATCCAGCGGAGGTTCGAGCTGCGCGGCCAGGCTCGCTGGCACTGACTGATCGCTGCTTGCTGTGGGTACGGCCTCGTCGAGCCCTGATCTGTGCGAGTGCTTGTTCACGGTCGATGGGTGTATCGGGAATGCCAGGGTGCGAAGTGCGCTGTGGCTGTGGCTCTTGTCGGGAAGGAACTCTCTTTGGGGGGTGGATAGGCTGGCGGTGTCCATGGGGTCCTCTCTCGACGCGCCTGGACGGTCTTGCTTCCACAGACAGTGGTGCTCGCGACTGCTCGGCGACACCATCTAATGGGGTGGGGCGAGCCATTCTGGTCAGAGCTGGCTCCCCAGAGGGGGTGAATGAGTCGACTTGTTGGTCCATTGGTGCAGAGTCATCGGTGTGACCTGCGTGGACATCTGGCTGGGGCTCGGCGAGGTCAGGTGTGTTGAAGAAATCTAATCGCGGAGGCCTGACGTTATCCCTGAGAGGAGATGGGAATGTCGTGAATGTGCCGGTCTCTGGGGAAAATGTAACCAGAGGCTCGGCTGGCATCTTCATCTTGGGGAGATCTCTAGGTTCAGCCTTCGCAGTAGGCGCGGTGTGCTGGTGAACAGGAACAGGTGGCGCCGCCAGAGGGGTGCGACTTGGCTCAGATCCTTCCTGGTGGCCGCTGTGTCGAGGCGATTTCACTTGAGGAATGGGGACCTGGTGAACAGGAGATCGGTGGACGGGGGGTGGAGGAGGGGGAGGGCTAGCCTCGGAGGTGCTGGCTGGATGAGGATGGGCTTCGTGAACACTAGCTTGCAAAATGCTGGCTTGCTGAGCACGAGCTTTCTCTTCCGCCTCAATCTGAGGTTTTTGGAATTTGTTATAGTAATCAGCGTCGTAGATGTAGCGACGGCCTTGGCTCTCAGCGAGCCTGCAAGAGCAGCGTTCGAACTGGCACTCAATGTTCAGGAAATGCACCATATCTTCGGCTGCAACTCTGCGACGACGCTCAAATTCTAGCTCTTCCTTAATCCCTTCCAACAGATCCTGGTCGATTTCAGCAGCTGCCTCTGGTGCGGGTTGTTCGCTTTCTGCCTTTGGTGCACAGTCTGACAACCGTGGGCGTTTAGGGGGAGTGGCTTCTGCGTGATCATCTTCGCGTGCTGGAGCTGGAGACCGAACAGATCCCGCAGCGGCACGTTTCGGTCTGCGTGGTGTGGCCAAAAAGGCGAGGTCGCCTTCCGCTATTGACAGTCTTCCGAATTCTTCTTTCCGGATCTCGTGGGCGCGGACTTCGAGGGTGCTCGAGTGGTTGTCGGTTTCAAGGGCGCGGAATTTCTCTTTAAGGACTTCAAGTTCCTCCGTAAGACCAGCGAGAGCATAGGCGCGTTCGAATGCCTCCTGCTTGGCCTTGTCCTTCGACTCGCGTTCTGCTGCCACTTCGTCTTTCAGGGCTCTGACCTCTGATTTCGCATGCTTCAATTCTTCTTGAAGTTTCACCATGGTGGATCCAGCGCGGAAGGCTTCTTTACGGGCTTTTCGGATTTCCTTTTCAAAAATTGATCGTTCGTGGGCCTGGCGTTCTTTCGTCCCATGTAGCTCTTCTAGCAATGATTCGAGGCGTTCACTGATCCGGCGTTCTCGTGTCTGTGCTTCAGATAAATCTTCTTGTGCGGTGGCTAGGGCGGACTCGGCTTCCTCCCGGCCCATGATAGCCCGTTGTAGAGCGGCATTGCTGGCTGTAGAGTTGGCAGGGCTGCCTCCTCGAGATAGGCCGTTTAGGAACGCCACTTTGGCTTGAACTTCTGAAACACCTCGAGTGTTCTTGTGGTGCAGTGTAAGGAGATCGGAAGGTAGTGAAGGAGAGCCGGGTATGGTTTGTTGATTCATGCGTTCCGGTGAAACCGGATGCAGCGCTTTTGAGGGGCTCAGGATGGGACGCGTTGGAGACTCCATCGCAGTTGCTTCGTGACAAGTAATGGATCCAGCCGATGAAGATCACAAGGACAAAAAAATCATCACAGGAATGAAGAGTAAGATTCACGAGGGAAAATCACCGTTGTGGAGTCAGGGTGGTGACGCACCCACAAGAAACATGGATGTTTATTGCCCTCTTTGGAAGGATCATGTGACAGTTGCCCTGGTGACTCTCTGCACCTTCCCATATTTGGTTAGACACTCACGTGCCCCCACATCAGGCCTAGCGTCCATTTTTGGCTATGTCTGTGCGTCTTTGCGGCATTGTCGATATCAAAATTTATTGAGGGGCTACACTGCGAGTGTCATTTCTTTCATCGATATGCATGAAATTGTCACGCTTCAGCTTGGTCAGCGGGCTAACTATCTAGCAACACATTTTTGGAATCTCCAGGTACTGTCATCTACAATAATATATGAACTCCAGTCTGATATATAACTAGGAATCATACTTTACATATGATGGTGAACAGTCCGATGTCGATCATGACGTTCACTTTCGACCGGGTGTTGGAGCAGATGGGTCTGAGACTTACACTCCACGCACAGTAATCTATGACCTGAAGGGCGGATTTGGTACATTGCGTAGATACAATGCACTTTACGAGCTGAGTGAAGACTCCACAGCAGGCCAAGGCTTATGGTATACAGCTCAAATTGATGAATAAGTCTTTCGTTGTCAAACTAACATCTGGTAGGGATGGACGAGAGATAGTCCAAAAGCAAACTCCGATACAACAAAGTGAATATCAGAAAAGCTTGGATCTGGGTACTCCAGCCCCACGCCTGACATCAGAGTCCGTACGCTACTGGTCAGACTACAACAGGGTGTACTATCATCCAAGGTCCATTGTTCAACTAAATGAATATGAATTAAACTCGCAGACCATGCCCTTTGAGGATTGGAATGTCGGGGAAGGGTTATTCAAAAACCTTGATAAGGAACATGACCTACTGGATCGTGATGTGAGACCTCTCCTTGAAGAATGTGACCACTTGCGGGCACTACAGCTGTTCTCCGGGTCAGATGACGCCTGGGGCGGATTCACTGCCCAGTATATGGAAAGACTGAGAGATGAGTTCGGAAAGAAAAGCATTTGGGTCTGGGCTATTGAGGACGGCACCAAAACACAGCGGGTAAGCGACACAGTGGTGCAATTTTGAAAAATCGCACGCTCGGTTGGCTAAGTTTCAAACTTTGTATAGCACCACCAGTTCAAGAAGGACACGAACAAGGCCAGGTCACTTTACTCGATCTCTCCACTGGCATCGCTCTATTCTCCAATTATCGACGTTCCGCATAAGCTACCCGGCTACCTCAATGTTGATCGCCAATCAGAATGGCAAAAAACCGCCCTGATAGCCTCGGCAATTGAATCGATTACACTGCCTTCCCGATTACGGCCATATCAGCATTTCGAGGCCTCCCTTGCGGGGGAAGATGGCACACACACTATCTTCGAATTGCAATATTCCATCAATAAACTCAAAATCAATGATAGTCAAACCCAAGCCTCCAATGAAGATGGGCCGACCAAAGCCGAAATTGAATTTGACGTTGACTTCGCCTATGATGGCGAGTACAAAAAGGGCGCCCATATCTTCAACCAAGTCCAAGTAACCCGTGGAGACGAACCGGAAAGGGACAGCGACTCTATCGAGGACAGCGACATTGGGCACCTTCGCAAACTCAGACGATACAACTCAGAGGCGATGCTCCAAAGGTAGGTTTCCCATTTTTTCACCCTCTCGGCTAGGAAGCTCACATTCTATATCATTATAGTTTCCACACGCCACTTGGCATGCCTATTCTGGATAGTTTCCCGCACGACATGTTCCCCGCCCCCGAGGCAGGTAAAGGAGTAAATGTGTTCACCGCATTGACCGCATCGACACGGACGGCTCAGAGTATCAAGGCTATCTCGGCAACTGCCGCACGTCTGACCTCAGTCGAAGAGCGCGAGGCCTTGGTGAACGGGCTCGGCGAGATTCGAGAGTACTACGAGACAGGGTGGAGTAGTGGCTCGGATGATGAAGATGACTAGGCACCTTGGATAAGAACCTCGTATGTTGTTATTATGATAAGAAAATGACAGGATATATACATATATAGCCAGTTTCAGCTGATAATTACCTTTAAACAGATTCAACGGAATATTACCATGTAGTTATTCAGGAGGACTTTATGAATTTGGGCCCACTACGAAGCGGTATAGCTATCAGGTTCATAACTACCATAGATTCTCTATCCGAGAATTTTTTTTCGACAGGGAAAGAGTGGAATGTTTGGCGCATCTCGAGTTCGAAATACGCTGGGCCATATGAATCCATTTTTCCACCGTAGGCGCCGACGGTCTTTTTCAATGAGAATCCTTTCCTTAGGCTTTCATACCCGATCACCAAAACCCGTGACCCTCGAGGCTTGATCGGTCGCCTTGAGCTGTTCTTCAACAACAGAGATGTTTGGCTACCCCAGTGTGATGATCTTGACAGTACGAGAGCCTCGCGGAAATTCCTGTGGATTAAGAAGCAGAGTGAAGTCATCTATCAGTATCACCGTTAGCAACGATCCCATGGTAATTCAAGTCTCGTTTTGCGATGGACTGACCCTTGTAGAGCGCGAATTTGGCTTCCATCATCTCGGAAAGCGCTGGCTTGCTGTTGAATGGTGATATGACCTAGACGTTTTTGTGACTTTGCTTCTCCTTTGTTATTAGGATATCTTCGGCCGACCGCGACGTACTCTCGCATCCATCGGATGAGCTATTGTGTCTCTTCATGGTGGTCCTTGGGGCGCCATATCTAGGTTATGCCTTTTTGGCCGGTCCAATCGAGGTTTGGGCCGTTGAGATGAGCCCAGTTTGTCGCGTGAATTGTCTGCATGCATGCCTCGAAGAGCAGCGGACATCATGGGCCGCTTCGATGGGACAATCGCGAATACAACAAGTTCGTCGATAGGTCTGGGCCCAATTCTGCAATGTAGTTTGGTACTGCTCGATCATCTCTGCTGCTTTTGCCTCTTTGAAATAGATATTGACTTCACAATGCTTAGTAGTGCAGATGATCTAGCCGTGCTAATAGGATCGTAGTGCGAAAGGTTGCTGGGACTCAATTAGAAATTGGAAGTTTTGGCCTCTTTGCGACTCTCGGGGTTTTGTCCCTTTGTTACTATGAAGCTTTCTAAATAGCTTCATGGTATTAGGGAGATCGTCGCCATTGATTTCTTTTGATCATTCTCTTGCTTCCTTCATAGAGACATAGATCATATCATGTCCATCTTCAACCTCAAGGCCAACTAGAGTGAATCTTCAAATATAAGAGCTCCAAGAGAAAACGACAGGGGCATATACAGTTAGCTTCTCCTAACAATGATGTCCTTTTTGTAGTGTGTTTTATACCATAAAAAATAGTGGTACATAGCCGGGTTCGGCTGATAATTGCCCGGTCGGTAATGCCCAGGAAAAGACCAGGATTTTGTGGCTTGGGGTCTTTGCTCACATTTGCACTTTATTCTTTTGAAAAGGCTGGTTTTCCACGAGAGTTCAAGACATTTCGTTTATTCTGGCTTCCAAAGGCATCTGACTTGTAACCCCGCATTTTCCAAGAGAAAAAAAAGAAAAAAAAAAAAAACAAATAGAGAGTCTGTCAAAATTTTAAAGCTAGGAAAAAGGAGCAAATTCTTTGGGAGAATTTCTGTTGGGGACAGTAGACAGGGGGTACCTGCATTGGACTACAACATTTTGAAGTGAACTCACATCGCCATTTTACGATGTTTATGGTTCACCAGAAGCTCTCTGTCTTTATTACTTTTTATGTTCTTATGACCTTTGAAATTCCAAGGTTTCCCCACATCAACGTTGTCTCACTTACACTCACTATATCAAGCCTAAAGTGAAAACTCTGGATCTCTTTGGAACATCAAAGTCTGAATCCTGGGGAAGCTTTGAATTTGTTATAATTCCAAGGTTTTGGAAGTTGGCCACCAATATGAGACATCGTTTATCATTGGCTCAACCTTAGTATCTGGTCGTCTAGTCAACTGGGTCCGTGTACTCATGCGCTAGCTATCGCCTATGCATTCAGATTTCGATACATACACCCAGCCTCGTCGTTGAAAATATGCGGGTCGACCGCTTATTGGTTTATACCAAGTTCTGGTTGGTATTAGAATATGATCGCCACCTTTTGCTCTGACTTGCGTCTATTTTGAGTGCCTAATCGAACCAGCCAAACAGGAATTGGGACTCCGAGAAGAACTAAACTCAGAGGCATATATAAACCTGCCCTGTCCCCCGTCTGCACCCAGCCTCTATTCTAGAAATACATATCTCAATTGTTCATATTGCCCGTTCAGGAACTCTCTCGCTACGGTTCCTATCGCCCTTCGTTCCAAGGAACATATCAACCCTATCTATAAACGAGATAATCTATACTAGTACATAATAACCATTCGTTTGCTAGCCAAGATGCGGGGTGCTCCAATCGCTCTACTCTATGTGGTGGTGACCTTGGCGTCCGGCATGGTCATTACCTCCAGACTTACTGCTGAGGCTCACATTGCTGTCCGCGGTGAAGACCACGATGGCGGTGGTCCATGGTGGGGTGACCATGGAGGTCACGGCGATGATAACCATGGCGGCGGTCATCATGGGGGAGGTATTCCCCCAGCAGAGACCACTCCCTGTGAGACTGAGACTCCCCCGCCTATCAAGACCTCCACCCCGTGCGAGACCAACACGCCTACTACTACCCCAGCTGTGAATACAACCACTCCCCCGGTTGTCACGCCTACCTCGACCCCAACTCAAACTTACACCCCGACTCCCCCGGCCGAAAGCTCTACACCGTGCGAGACAGACACGTCTACTACTCCCCCAGTTGCGTCGTCAACTACTCCACCGGTTGTAACGCCTACCTCGACCCCATGTGGAACTGACACACCAACTCCCCCGATCAAAAGCTCTACACCGTGCGAGACAGACATGTCTACCACTCCCCCAGTTGTGACTTCTACGTCCCCTCCGGTTGTGACATCAAGTTCGACTTCTAGCGAGACGTGCACTCCCACTGCTCCCCCCGCCTCTAGCACTCCCTGCGAGACCGATTCTACCACAGCGTCACCTCCTGCTTCTACCACTACCTGTGAAACCGAGACATCCACTGGTACTCCTCCAGTTGTCGTGATAACCACCACCTACACCACTACCACCTGCCCAGGTAAGTAAACGTGTCACTGTTCCATCAATTACAATTGCTAATAAAGCTAGTTACCTGGAGCACCGTCACAAGTGGCACCACAACATACACCCACCCCGTGACCCAGACTAGCACGATCACTGTGACGTCTGTTTCCACCTGCAGTGAGGGCTGTACCCATCCCACAACCCCTCCCATCAACCCCACGATTCCCCCTGTTGTTTCAACAACTTCTATAGTGGTGCCCCCTTCAACCACTAAGCCTACCATCCCCCCTATTGTTTCCACGTCTGTGGTGTCTCCTCCGGCTATTGAGCCCAGTGTTCCAGCTACTGAGCCTACTGCCCCGGAAGTGTCAACCCCCGTCACTTCTTCTACCGTCGCTCCTCCTGTTTCCTCTCCTGCTTTTAACAATGCTCCAGCTCTCCACATGTCAGCTGCGGCCTTCCTTCCTGGTCTCACTCTTCTGTTTGCTCTGCTCTGATTGTTCTACGCGGAAATTGATCTATCAAGACAAAGGTGATATCATCACCCTGGGAAGGGGCTTATGATACACCTCGCCATTATCCCTGCCCACAAAAAATGAATATATAAATGCCCAAAAAATGTATTCGGCATTTCCGGTGTTGAAAGACGCCAGGATGACGGACCGTTATTAATGGCTTTCTTTTCAACGACTTGACGCTCCTTATCCAGCTTATGGGACCCTAATTATTGTCATATATGCATTACGTTACAAGTTGGTATACATCAATTACCCGCATTTTCCCGTCCTTATTATAAAATTAGGACATTCATAAGTTGTCTGGTACACAATTTAGCCCTGCTTGAAATTAGGGCTGCGGCAGCGATAACGATAAGCAATGCAAACATCAAACATTGTCCAGCGTGTTTGCATGATGACCCGTGTCCTCATCCAACAGCTCAAGGTTTCTGGCTTCAAGTTACTGCCAAGTGGCCACAGTATCCCTTTGCTTTCAAATGGCTCAATTTTGAGTCATCCTTTTAATTTTCCCTTTCTGCTCATCCTTCCATACTACCTATCCCCCAACCCAACACCAATATCGAGCTATCCCATAGCTCCATCCGATCGTCCATCTGGCGCAAAGCCACCCGACACACTATTTGGAGTCTCGGTAGAGTGATTGAATATCTGTCAATTTGTCTATATATGTTCGCCCGCGGGTAATTTCTCCCTGCTCAAATTGCGAATAGCTCCCTGAATCGGCGATTTGCTACTCCTGCAGCCCAGAGCACACACATAGATCATGGCGTTCTCAAATCGCCGGCAGTTATCCAGCTCGCCAATGCTATCCCTTATGGTCCTCCCATTCCTTGTATTTCTTCTCAGCTTTGCTGGGCCAGCTTCTGCCGCCGGATCGGCCGTCCTGGGAATCGACATCGGCACGGAATATTTCAAGGCCGCTCTCGTGAAACCCGGCATTCCGCTCGAGATCGTCCTCACCAAGGATTCGAAGCGCAAAGAGTCCGCTGCTATTGCTTTTAAACCTACAAGAGAGAGTGATGCACCTTTCCCCGAACGTTTCTATGGTGGTGATGCGCTCGCCCTTGCGGCTCGGTACCCGGACGACATCTACATCAACCTGAAGACTCTGTTAGGCGTTCCGTTTAATGATGGCCAGGATGAGGCGGTCAAGACCTATTGGACACGGTTCCCCGCGTTGCAATTGGAGGCCGCACCCGATGGTCGCGGCTCTGTTGCTCTCCGCAGCAACCGACTGGGAGAAGCCCAGAAGAAGGAGGCCTTCTTGGTTGAGGAGATTCTGGCAATGCAGTTGAAGCAAATCAAGGCTAATGCTGATGCGTTGGCTGGAAAGGGATCCGATGTCCGTGATGTCGTTATCACCTACCCTGTGTTCTACACCGCGGAGGAGAAGCGCAGCCTCGAGTTGGCGGCTGAACTGGCGGGCCTGAGGATCCAGGCTCTTGTCAGTGATGGATTGGCCGTGGGGTTGAACTACGCCACCAGCCGTACTTTCCCCAGCGTTTCTGATGGCGAGAAGCCAGAATACCACATCGTGTATGACATGGGTGCTGGGTCTACCACCGCGAGTGTTTTGCGGTTCCAGAGCCGCAAGGTTAAGGATATTGGCAAATTCAATAAGACTATCCAGGAAGTTCATGTTGTCGGAGCTGGTTGGGACAAATCACTTGGAGGCGACTCCCTAAACGACCTCATTGTGGATGACATGGTCGCCCACTTGGTTGAGGACAAGAATATTAAAGGTAAGGCTACTCCAGCTGAAATCAAGGCGCACGGAAAAACTATGTCCAGACTCTGGAAGGATTCAGAGAAACTGCGACAGGTCCTGAGCGCCAACACCGAGACTTCGACAAGCTTCGAGGGATTGTACTACGAGAATGTCAACTTCAAGTACAAGCTGAGCCGTGCCAACTTCGAAAAGATGGCCTCTGACTATGTCGCCCGCATTGGATCTCCAGTTGAGCAGGCTTTGACAGCGGCCGGCCTTCAATTCAGCGATATCGAATCCATCGTGCTTCACGGTGGTGCTATCCGCACTCCGTTCGTCCAGAAGCAATTAGAAAACTTTGCTGGCTCCTCCAAGAAGATCAGAACAAATGTCAACGCTGATGAGGCAGCTGTGTTTGGTGCTGCCTTCAAGGGAGCTGCTCTGAGCCCTAGTTTCCGCGTTAAGGATATCCGCACCGGTGACGCCGCTGCGTATCCCATCTCGTTGAAGTGGAACTCAGACGGCAAGCAAAGAAACCAGAAGCTGTTTACCGCCACTTCCCAGGTTGGCCCTGAGAAGCAAGTCACCGTGAAAAATCTGGAAGATTTCGAATTTAGCTTTGCTCAGCATGTTACCCAGAATGAAGAACACCCTATCCTCAATGTCCAAACCCAGAACCTTACCGCATCGGTTGCCAAGCTCAAGGATACCTTTGGCTGCACCAATGCAAACATTACCACGAAATTCACGATCCGCCTTAGCCCTGTGGACGGCCTTCCCGAAGTTGTGGCCGGCACTGTCAGCTGCGAGGTGGAAGCCGAAAAGAAGGGCATTGTCGAAGATGTCAAGGACTTCTTCGGCCTCGGCAAGAAGGACGAGCAGGAGCCTCTGGGCGAAGATGGGGAGCCCCGTGAATCGATCACACTTGAGCCCGAGACGGAGTCATCCACTACATCCTCCGCGAGTGCCAAGACCACCACCACATCTAGCAAGGATACAAAGAAGGATGCAAAGAAGGATGCAAAGAAGGATGCAAAGGCCACCCCTCAAGTCAAGCTTGAAGTTATCCCGATCAGCCTGAAGTCCGTGGCCCTTGGCACTCCGGCGCCATCAGCCGCAGAGCTCAGTCGCATCAACAGCCGCCTACTTGCTTTCGATAATTCGGACCGTGAGCGAATCATGCGCGAAGAGGCTCTTAATGAATTGGAATCTTTCATCTACCGTAGTCGAGACCTCGCTGATAACGAGGAGTTCATCAGGGCAGTCAAGCCAGATCAACTGACTGTTCTTTCCGAGAGAGTCTCTAAGGCCAGCGACTGGCTGTACGAGGAGAGCGACAACGCTAAGACTGCTGATTTCCAGTCGAAGCTCAAGGAACTGAAGGCTATCGTCGACCCTGCACTGAAGCGGATGAAGGAGAGCTCTACTCGCCCAGCGCGCGTGCAGTTGCTCCAGGACATGCTCAAGAACGCCGAGTCCATGAAGGAATTGATCAAAAACCAGATTGAGAACGACGAGCAGCTCTACTCATCTTCCCTCTCATCCTCAAGCGCCTCCTCCACCTCCACTTCCACCGAGACCAGCTCGTCGACCCCAGCCCCAGACACTTCTGACGAAGGTGTCGATCTCGATGAAGACCCGTACTCTGCTTCTTCGTCTTCGACCACGTCTACTAAGAGTGCTGCCACTGCCAAGCCCACAGGCCCCAAGTATTCTCTCTTCACTCCTTCCGACCTCAGAGCTATCACCGAGGCCTACGAGTCCACCAACCCTTGGCTCGAGACACAGCTCAGTCTGCAAGAGAAGCTTGGCGAGTCTGATGACCCTGCTTTGACTGTTGTGGAGGTCGACTCGCGACTGCGCGAGTTCGAGCGCATTCTTAACCGCATGTACGAGAGGATGACTTCCGCCGCTGGCCAGCAGAAGAAGAGCAGCAGCAACGGTAAGAAGGGGTCGAAGGAAAAGAAGAAGTCTGAGGCCGATAAGGCCAAAGCCAAGGATCAGCCCAAGGAGAAAGAGGATCTTCCCAAAGATGAGCTGTAAAATAATCATCCCCTTGTTCCTTTACATTGTTTCTTCTTTTCCCACCGTTGAGCCGTACAGAGCATTTCATCATTTCATTTTAACGCAACCTATGTATCATGCACACACTACATCCTGGAAGATAGAAAAGAATCAAAATGGAGTTTGGGCTGAGCGTTAGCCGTTTTATCATCTTGTTTTCCCTCTGCTTTCTTTCACTACAAAGACACCAGCTTCACAGTCAATCACTCCATAGATTCCTCCCGAATTCTTTAAATTCAAAGATGCAAATCAAGTATTGCTGAAACTGTCATTCTTGGTCTTATCATCCTTCCATTCTATCGAATACCACTTCAACGGACTACACAGTATCAAGTGCATTAGCCCAGCCACAAACCATCTTTTCAGTCATCCTTGCCAGCACAGGCACCAAGACCGGCACCAAGGCCAGAACCAGCACCGAAGCCACCCCCAAAGCCACCCCCGAGGCCTCCGCCAATGGAACCGCCGCCACCGCCACCTCCGCTCAAGGCACCGCCCCCACCGTTGCCAAGTCCGCTACCAATATCTATTACGATGACTCAATTAGAAATGTTCCAACAAAATAAGCCACCGCAATGGCTGGTGACATACTGGTAGGAGCAGCAACAGCGGCCAGAGCCAGGCTGAATAGGGCGATGAGGAAGTTGGACTTCATTGTTTCAGATCGAGCTAATGTTGTAGCAATGACAGTAAATGATAAGCTCAATTGCAGCATGTAGCCAATGCGAGATAGGAGTAAGTCTCACCGAATGACTTTATAGCGAAGCTTTGTAGAAATGTATGGTTGGTGATATCTAGAACAGCGGGCGAATGCCTACGTTTTATACCTCGAGACTCGGCTTCAGTTTCCTTCAAAGAACAAGACCGATCAGCGATACTTCTCAGCTGAGATCGGAGATTGAGTGGATCTTTTCGGTATATTGCACTAAAAGCGTCCAGTCATTTTCGCTGTCGAGACGTCTGATTTAGAATTCGAGGTGGTCCTGGTCCTAGTGCATTGTAATTTTACCAGCCTAGAAATTGGGAACTGACGCTGCGTATCCGAGCAATGCTAGCTATGTGTGTTTGGGAGGTGCTGTTTATCTTCGATTACAATATATTCTCTAGCTCTGTAAACTGGGGCATATTTCGTTCTGTCTTGCTCTCTGGTTTATGTCCAGCTTTTTTGTAGCAAGCGAGAAGCTCGGAGTTACTATGGACAGTCCGCCTAGAGGCCTAGAAGAAACCATATAGGCTTTCAAATTTGTCTAGCTACTTTGCAAAGCCCTCGATCCGATCTGAGGTAAGATTATGCAACTTGTTCACTGTAACCTTGGAAGCATGGCCATTGTTCTGGATGAGAATATACAGCATAATGGATAGACAATTTCCCAGATTATAGACAGAATGGGATGCTGAAGTTTGTACATGAATTGGTCTCCATCGTAACTACCATTCAAGTAATTGTCTGAATAGACCACTATCGTTGGCGATTTACCCAATACCTCGTGAACTGTAGGCATTATTCCAATGATTCGAGACATAAAGTTGGACAACAGAACTGTGCAGCATGACAATGGCTAGTTAAGGATGACATTAAAATCCGACAGTCGGTCCACGTGATGGCAACTGCACCGGAAGTGTTTGCTCGCGATGATTTCGCTGATGCCTGATCTGATTGTCGCATAATTGGCGATTCTTCTGTTGTATGTGCTCAAACTACGGTAACCCTATGTGGGTAGAATTCTGGAAGCGATAAGAAGCCCGAGTACTCGGGAAAGAGACCCTACTGGCCGAATTCACCAACTGAGATAGAAGTCTGTCTAGGTGAGGTCTATCATAACAATCTAGTGGTGGATACCAAGCTTAACGGATATGTGTCGCTGGATAAAGAGAGTGTGTAGTTAGCTCTCTGTTACAACCGCCACAATTTGCTCCCATAGAAAATCCCGAGCTATCATTTTTATTTCTTCCATTTATTGCCCAATTATCACATTGCTGGTGTAACGGGTTAATTCTGTTCGAGTGGATCGAAGGTATTAGGGATATCCCATTTTGTTTTGCACCATGTAACTATCAATCTTTCTTTGACTATCTATGATTTTAGTAAGATGCTCAATATATACAGCTGCTAGACAATACCTTGCCAGTTTACCCTAAATAAGATACATTGACTATTGAAGGAGTCAAATATTCAATGAAGTATGTTGTCCCAATGCGGTAAGTAGGGCTGACCCACACTTGGCCCTGCCACGCTATACCTGATTAGTAAAGAAAAGTTCCTGAAGCTCAATCTTCTCCATCCAACCCCACCCATTACGAACGATACAAGATGGAGAAGCCAGATATCGTGGAGTCTCCGCGCAAGCGACAAAAGACAGAAGATGCAGGCCCGGCTGAGGTCGCTGTCATCGTTAATGACGCAATTGAGACCGCCAGCACCGCGGTCTCAGATGCGCAGGCTCTGAAGGAAGTTGAGGTTGGAATCACGGAGTTTGTGAGCAACGACACTGAGGGATTCTCAGGTATCCTGAAAAAGAGGTGAGCTATTTTGTTATTCTAATTCAGAATTCCGCTAATATTTATGCGCAGGTACACAGATTTCATGGTCAATGAGATCACGACCACCGGCGAAGTTGTTCACCTCCGAAGCATTGGTACGCCCAGCAAGCCCGCGTCTACTACGACAGAGCCTACTACGTCTGTGCCGAAACCCTCCGAGGTGGAAACCCAGGCTACGGAGAAAACTGAGGCTACCCCGGCCAAGAAGGTGGAAACACCAGCTGAGTTCAAGGTTTCGGAGGAGGATCACACTCTTCTAGAGGAATACTTTGGTCCTCAAAATGCGGCTGAAATAATCGCGCTCCACAAGGTCGCTATGGCTAAGCCAAAGGGTCGGCCGAGTGAATTTGGACAAGTCACTGTCGCCGTGTCTGACCGCGACCTTCGCACTAAGATGCACCAGGCCATCCGTCGCATTTTCAACTCTCAGCTAGAGTCTAGTACCGACGCAGAGGGAAATTTGTCAATCACCGCGGCGAATAATCGTTTCAAGCGCGGTGCGACAGGAGAACTATCCAACGGCCGGGCCCACGGCCACCGAACAAACTGGGAAGAACTCGGTGGGCAATACCTGCATTTCACCATCTACAAGGAGAACAAGGACACAATGGAAGTCATTGGCTTTATCTCCCGCTCGTTAAAGGTGAACCCCAAGTCTTTACAATTCGCTGGAACCAAGGATAGGCGGGGTGTGACCGCGCAGCGTGCCTGTGCTGTGCGCGTTCACGTCGACCGGCTTGCACGAGTGAACTCTGAACTTCGCAATGCTTTCATTGGAGACTTCGAGTATCGCAAGCAAGGCCTCGAACTTGGTGATTTGCAGGGCAATGAGTTCATTGTTACTCTGCGTGACGTTGAAATTCCCGGCGTGAGCCTGAGTGATCCTCAGGCTGCGATTTCCAAGGCATCCGAAGTCGTCGGTACATCCTTGAAGAACCTCTATCAACGAGGATACTTCAACTACTACGGTCTCCAGCGATTCGGAACTTTCGCAACCCGAACGGACACAATCGGTGTCAAGATGCTGCAGGGAGATTTCCAGGGCGCATGTGATGCTATTCTGCAGTATGCCCCTGAATCCCTTCAGGCGGCAATGGAGGGGAAAATGTCTACTGCTACCATTGGCACTGATGACAAAGATCGCGCCATGGCCATTAATATCTTCCAGACCGGCGGTAGCATCACTGACGCTCTGCAAAAAATGCCGCGCAAGTTCACCGCTGAAAACAATATACTCCGCCACCTCGGCAGGAATAAAAAGGATTATTTGGGTGCGCTGCAGTGTATCCCCCGGAACCTGCGACTGATGTATGTGCACGCATACCAGTCGCTTGTCTGGAACTTTGCTGCCAGTGAGCGCTGGCGACTTTACGGCGACCGTGTGGTGGAAGGTGATCTCGTCATTATCCAAGAGCACCGCGAGAAGGAATCTGACTCAGCTGTCGAGGCTGCTGAGACTGTCGATGCTGACGGTGAAATTATTGTTGTTCCTCAGGGCGAGGACAGTGCCGTTGCGGCCGAGGACATGTTCATGCGGGCGCGTGCCCTGACTGCCGAGGAGGCAGCCAGTGGCAAATATACCATCTTTGACTTGGTGCTTCCCCAGCCTGGATATGACATTATCTACCCCGAAAACGAAATGAAGGAATTCTATCGTCGCTTCATGCAAAGCGAACAAGGTGGTGGCCTTGACCCGTCCAACATGCGTCGCAAGTGGAAGGACATCAGCCTTAGCGGCGGCTACCGCAAGGTTTTCAGCCGCATGGTGGGAGATAACTACTCTTTCGACGTGAAGCTTTATTCCAAGGACGATGAACAGTTCGTTAAGACAGATATGCAGAAGTTGAAGCCTGAGGATAAGAATGCCAATGCCACCATGACCGATGAGACCGCTGCTGATAAGATGGCTGTTGTCCTGAAATTCCAACTGGGTTCAAGCCAGTATGCCACCATGGCTCTTCGTGAATTGACACACGGAAAGGCCACAGCCCACAAGCCTGACTACGGTGGTGGAAGATAATCGGGATACGAATCAGCGCCGACTGTACTTGATTTTGAACCTCAAAATGCCCGCTACTGTGACTACTGTGGCCAGGATATCATTCCAGTCGTCTTCATGTACATAGTCTGAAATACACAATTTGTAGCTTATTACAATGAAACCCTTCAAAAAGAACAGTCTTACTGAACTCATCAAAACGCCAGAGCACCAAAAGAAAACCAGGTAATAGAAGCCCTAGACCAAGCTCAGCTTCATTATATCATATCATCTTACTGACACCCTCAAACCCCCCGAAACCGCCTCCTTTCCTGCTCGCCTATTGGTGACACCTCATCAAAAGACGACACCACGGAATGCTCATCGAAGTCTCTCTCCCTTCTCCGGCCATCCAGATCTGACACATCGGAAACAGCATCATCATACTCATCATCCGAACCACCTCGAGCAATACCAATACCAACCTCATCATCCGAAAAATCCTCAAACGGCATCCTAGCCAACCGGGACGGCCCCCTCGACGACGCAACCGACGCAACCCGACCCCTGAAATCCTGCTCTGTAGCACTCCGTCTCTGATCCATCGGAACCGCAACCGCAACCCCAAGCTCTGCCACAGAGTCATTAGGTCCATGAGCCATAGACATGCGGCGCAAGGAGGCTCCAGAACTAGGACCGGGACTGGGCGTTCGGCCCCGACTTTCAGTCGAGGGCGAGATGCTGATAATCGGGATTCGGGGGACAGGCATGGGCATAGACATGGCTGGTGTGGACATTGCCGGTGCGGAGAATGGACGTCTTGGTTCTGGAGTCGAGGATTTCGGCGATATCATTAGCTCCTGTGTTGATACTGCACTTCGATGGCCTGTTGCTATATCATATGATGGCGGCAGGGCATTGCGTTCTTTTTGGCGGCGCCGTCGGCGGGAGAGGAAGAATATGAGCGCTAGGATTAGCGCTAGGCCGATTATTGAGACTGGGACTGCTATGGCGATCTTTGTTGTTTTTGATGGGCCGCCGGAGAAAGTGGTTGAATCGCTAGTTGCTGAGGTTGTTGAGGAGGTTGAGGAGGTTGAGGTTATGGCTGTTGAGGAGGCTGTTTGGGTGGATTCGAGAGAGGGTGGGTTCGAATTTGAAGGTGTGGTTGAGGGTGTTGGTGATGGGTAATATGAACTCGTTACATCTAGTTGGCTGGTTGATATTGGACCGGCTTCTGGTGCACTGATATCCTTGAGAGTCGATGTCCCAGTTGGTGCTGAGAATGTGGTCAACTCGCTGACAGAGGGCCATGAATCCGATCCACTAGGAAGTATGCTTGACACTGTCACCGCTGCATCTCCCAAGCTTGACGTTTCTGGTACAATATTCTTGTTCTGCTCGCGGGCTGTCATCGTGAGCACCGCATCTTGGCCTGCTGTTGCCACTGGCGATGTCCCAATATATATCGATTTACTGGAATCTGGGGTATCTGCATCGCCAAGTGCAGGACCCAACATTGCGAATGGCAAGAATCTCATAGCAGGTATGGTGGGCTGAAATCTTTCTTGGGGCACTTTCGTCTTATGTGAAGGACCCAAAGCGAACTCTGGAAGACAAAGAACCGCCACGAAAGATGGTACGAAAGACACTGGCGCTAGGCTTTCTCCATTAAATGCCGTTTTAGGTAACTGCTTGATGCCTTTGTATAAAGTATTTAAATATGTCCAGATTCACGAGCAGAGAGGTTGGAAGGACAGAATACGAAATTCGAAAAGATTGGGAAGAATAAAAGTGACCATTCACAGATAATGTATAACAGCCCAACCGCCCTAGGGTGGGGGTTGAAGCACTGCCCTCAAGATGAGACGGTCTAACAAAGAAGCGCTTCGATATGCACTAGACTCGGCGTCAATGAAAAACTTCACACAAGTATGCTTTGAACACATTCTCAAAGGAATTATCAAAATGATTATTTGAGACGTCTATACTCTATACTCCGTACAAATTGAAAACTTCAAGTATGAGGCTCGATGCTATTTTTACAACGTTCGCGCTAATATGGGGCCACGTAGGATCAACACGAGCCCTAACTATTTTCTGTTTAGTGGCTAGGCGGGGAAGTTCGTATGGGAGATTTTTTTTTATTTTGGATTGCTTTGACGCTGACAGTTACAAGTAAAGAGCCAATAGTGAGTGGCCATATTTGACAAGGATTCATTTTAAAAAGAATACTTCCACTTTCTACTTCCGGGATACATAAAATTATGCAAGTGTGCTATGGACTCTTCGTACTCGATATTATAACATACTAATACGAATTGCCCATAGTAGTCGGGAGAACTAAAATTAGATACGCAAGAATATATATATAATTTCGAAGATATACGATAATTTATTCTACAAGAATACTCCATAAGCAGCCTTGTGATATCTTTTGCGCTCTTTAATAGTCTTCTCAGATATCATTCTGACGTTTTAGATGCCTTGTCAGTTTATAGGTCGACGGTAAAAAAGGAAATCCATATAACCGACTAACCCTAAATGAGATATGTTAGCGGTCGCATAAAACAAATATCAAGCTGTATTGATCCATATTCCTAATATATAAGTTCGTCAGGATGTCTCACTAGAGTTTACATTGGACATTTTATGCACATTCACCATGAAAATAATCCTATGGGAGGTCTGTATTGTTGTGATGGGTATGGAGTAGATCATAGGGTTTAGTGACTCGCGCTAAGCCCAGCCCGTGTCAGTAACCTCTTCTATTCTCGTCTAGCTTTATAGCTTTATAGCTTTTCACCTAGATAGTAACCGTATTGCCTACTATTGTCCCTGGGAGTCCAGGTCTAAAGATGTATTCCTGAGATTTGTGCCTAAGGTTTCAGGCCAGTAGATTAGAGCTTCCTGGCCGAGATATGAGGTAACTATGATGATGTAACAGGAATGATTGTACGGTTCTTCGAATAGTGAAAGTCGTAGAATCCGGGGCCTGGAAAGCTAAGATGAGTAATGTTCCGTTTCTGGTAATCCAACCTTGGAATGTTGTAGGCTTCTTCGAATCCACCCAGGTCATGCCCAGACTGCCCAGACTGTGAGGACCACAAATGGGTCTTCAGATTTTAATGTGAACTTAAGTGCTGGCATTCCCTCTTCAACATTGTCAATCTTGTAAGCTACAAGATTTGAAGATAAACACCTAGTATGGCCGGTGGCTTCCTCCCATACCACGAACCCGGAAGTATGTACCCAAGCATATCCTAATCGACCTCTGCTCATTTCCTCACTGATCAATTATTGCAGCTGTCGATATCCTCATCATCGTTTCTTTCTTCTTTTTCCTTTCCCTTGCAAAATGGGTCTCGGCGAAGGTAATCCAGGCCGGAATTATAGGCCAAATCGCCGTCGGCATCATCTACGGTGTACCGTTGGCCAATTTCCTTGAACATAAATGGCAAGAGACGTTTTCCGTTCTTGGATATGTCGGTCTGATTTTGATCATTTTCGAAGGTGTGAAAATGTTTTCATTGCTTGGCTCCTTGGCTTCTTCTTTACTGATGTCATCAATCTCTAGGCGGTCTTGGCACCCGTGTTGATCTTCTTAAACAGAATTTCACTTTGAGTATGATTGGAGCGGCGACTGGAGTTTTATTCCCCATTGGTCTTTCGTACCTGTTGCTATATCTTGGCTTTGGATATGGTTGGTTTTCTATGCCCAATTATTACAGTAAAAAAAAAAAAGAACTAACATGGGCCAGGTGCGGTTGAGACCTTCATCATCGGCGCATCTCTTTCCGCTACTTCACTTGGTAATTTATTTCCACTTGATACGCACGTTTCAATTGCTGATGAAAATCAGGGACAACCTTTGCTGTGATCAGCTCTGCGTCTGGCTCGGTCAATCTCGCCGAGACCCGAGTAGGGTCAGTGCTAGTGAGCGCTGCTGTCATCGATGATGTTGTAGGACTTGTTATGTTAAGGTGTGTCATTTATTTGAACTGGGGAGTGGTTCATCAAGCTGACTAGCTGCATAGTGTTATTGCCGACTTGGGTAAAACTTCAGAAGGGGGAAATGTCAATCTGGGTTGGCTTATTGGGCGTCCCATAGTGGCATCCATCGCCATGGCCATTGTAACACCCATCGTTACCAAATGGGTCTTTGCGCCTTTTTTCCGAACGTTCATTGAATACCACTTTGCGCGATTCGACCACATCTCTAACATCATTCTCATGACACTTGTTCTTTCGGCATTTGTTGCCATCGCTGGCTTTGCTGGTACATCTGTCCTGTTTGGTGCCTTTCTGGCGGGCGCATTTATCTCATACCTACCGAGCAAGCATCCCGAAGGACCATTCGTTGTGATGAGTCGTGAGGAAGGTGAGCGCGAGGCAGATAAAAGTCCCACTTTTATCCATACCTTTGAAAAGTATCTGTTAGGACCTCAACAGTATTTGATGGAGCCTCTGTTCTTTGCAAGTATCGGATTCGCGATTCCATTCGTGCAGCTGTGGACGGGGGGACGAATTTGGAGAGGTGTGGTTTACACGCTTCTCATGGCATTTGCAAAGGTATACAGATACCCCTAAATTATGTTCTCGGCTTTAAGTTAACACATTCCGTTTAGTGTATCGTTGGGATCTGGATCCCCATATGGCAAGTTGCTGGTGTGAGCAAATCCAAAAAGGAGTCACATGAAAAGCAGAAGGAAAAGAGACAACCAAAGAACGAAAGCAACAGCACTAGCGACGAAGAACGAGGTTCGCAAGAGAAGGGAAATCGGTGGAACCGGGCCTGGCTCGCCGCAGCACTTTTAGGATCTGCCATGGTAGCACGCGGTGAGATTGGGCTATTGATCATCGAAATTGGGCACAACGAAACTCCATACGTTAGTGATGAAGGTTTCTTCACTGGCGTCTGGGCCATTCTTTTGAATACCATCATTGGCCCAATCACTGTCGGCCTGCTAGTTCGATTCTACGCGCAAAAGATTGAAGAAGGGGAATGGGGAGTGCAGGATAATTCCTTACCTGTGTCGAATCATGCTGAGGGACACGGGGCGGTATAGACATTTTGTGTGAAGATTGCATGTTTGGGGAAGTGAGATGGCTGTATATAGCATGGATGCGTTATGGGAGAGCATGGCAATTCTGCTTGGTATATCTGACTGATAAGCTGAGTACCATGAACAATTGAGAACAAACGTTTTGAGGTTGAGGAATTTCACGAGCAATGTATAAATTCAAACCTCTTGTGTACTATTTATATCGTGAAAGTGTCAATGTCAATCTTGTCTCTACATATATTGTGGCTTAGACAGCAAACGAGTCTATGTGGGCCTAAATGATACACTATATAACTAGGCAGCATAGATTTGAATATATTAGATATCTTTAAATAAAATTATTATTATAGCTCTTTGATCTTTTCCCTCCATATTGGTCTTGACTTGACTTAGTAAGCATCGGTAATTTCCAAGGTTGCGGCCCCCCGCATCTCTCAAGAAGGGAAGTCTGTTGTTCATTTTCCTATTTCAACTTCCCTCTCTGGCTTGGAACGATGGACATGGAGGGTAATATCCGTACTTCTATCGATCACTCTCATTCTACCCTGTCGCTACCTCGACCGGGAGGATATCAAACCACAGAAAAGCGAAGATTATTACTGATTTATATCCATGGATTCATGGGATCGGAAGCTAGCTTTCATGACCTTCCGCTGCATGTTCATGATCTGTTAACGGGCTCGCTGATGGAGTCGCACGTGGTGTACACCCGCATGTATCCCAGATACAAGTCTCAAGGCGAAATACAAACAGCTGTGAATCACTTCAGCACTTGGTATGTGATCCTGCCCCCGGGAATAACATTTTTCCTGGATTTCTAATTAGTTACATATGCTGATTGAGATACTTACAGGCTATCGCCACATGAGGCAGATGACCTGGATGTCATCTTGCTGGGACATAGTCTCGGTGGAATATTAGCTGCAGACGTTGCGCGTCTACAACAAGATGGGCAACCAAAGCATCGAATTTTGGGGGTAGTGGGATTTGATGTGCCCTTTCTGGGTATCCATCCCCGTGTAATACCGACAGGAACCATGGGCTCAATGCCCAAGAAAGACCCGGCAGCTGAAGAGAAGCTCGCAGGGGAACAAGAATCACTAGGCTTGAATCCAACCTTTAAACCCGCTCCTTCCAATCCCAACTTTGACCCCCCATTTATGAATGATGTGCGCCTAGTAGATCGTGGCTTCCTCAAGGGAATTATGCATTTTGTCAACAAGAACACCGACAATCTCTCACGATCTATCTTTGATCGCATCATGTCACCATTGAAATTCGCTGGTTGTGTCAATAATTACTCTGAACTTCGTCAGCGATACCGGCACTTGATGGAGCTAGAAGCTGATGAGTCCAGTCCCTGGAGAGTACGATTTGTCAATTACTATACCACGAGCACCGGCCGCAAACCGCGGAAGTCGAAGACGAAAGCTGAAAAGAAAGCTGAAAAGGCTGCAAAAGAAGAGAAAAAGGCCGCCAGGAAGATCGAAGCTGATATGGATAAATATGCAACGAAGGTACATCCGCAAGAATATTCAGAAACGCCAAGTTCCGAAGAAATCGAAGTAACCACTTCCATGAACGACATGGCATTAAAACGAAAGCCCTTGAAGACCGTCACTTCTAAGTCTTCCCTGGTAACCGAAAAGGCCAACGATGACAAGGATACTCCGCTGGCGGATGATACAAGTACTGCACCGTCTACCTCAGCCTCAGTCGACCAAATAGAGGAGTCCCTCTCAGGGAGCATTTCCCTCTCAACAGAGAGTGGCTCCGTCACAACCACAGAGTCTTCAGACCCCTCTAAACAACAACTTCGCAAGTTCATCCTCTTACCATCACACCATTGGAAATACAACGATAACGCCCATTGGGAGCCGATATTAATGGAGGACATGGACGAAGTCATAGCACATCAGTCTATGTTCATCCCACAGGGTGCAAACTACGATCACCTTGTCGGAAATAGCGTTGGGCTAATTGAGCAATGGATTGAGAACGATCTAACTCGACGATTCCTCCAAGAAAGCCTTGACTAAAGATGATACGTTAGTGATCCACTTTCCATTTTACAGCTTGTACATACACATTTTTAATAGGTTCATCTTTTTTTTCTTTCGCCGTAAGATAACCTCACTTCACCTATTAGGCAGTCTTGGAAAGCAGCCATCCGTCATTTTGCAGCTTCTGGAAAACACCATGGGGGTCGACTTCCTTCGCAACCGATCTGAGCTTGCTCAAATTCTCAGATCCATAGGCAGCCAATGGATCCTGGTCTCGCGAAGAATAGTTCGAATACTTGAAATCAAGATAGGTGCCATTCTTCTTCGCAACGAACTCAGCTTGGTCGATGATTTTACGGCTTGCTGCCAGCATAGTGGCCTCGTCCTCTGGGTGCGACCAGTCCACCATAACCAGGAGCCCTAGCCAAAGTCAATACCTAGCAGATTATTACAGTCCATATACGTACACTGCTGTGACTCGGGCTTTAGGCCTAGAGGATTGCCCCCTTGGTTATCGCAGGCCCTAGAAGCGCTGGAAGAAATAGGCTGAATGTTCATAATCAGACGAGCCCCGTGGACGCTTTTTACTGCTTCCAGTTGCTCAAGACGACATGATTCAATGGCGTTGTAGACATCCAAGTCAGGAAGACTTGTCATGACTCGCATATCATGGCTGGACCAGAAAGGGTTAGTGGGTGAGTCGGTTTAGACAAGGGGATAAGTAATACCTCTTAGGCTCAGTAGTGGTAAAATTTGCGAAGAGATTGACAACCTCAAAGACCGTGTATATTTTAGATGGAAGCACCCGGGTTAGACACTCGATCTTATCAAAGGTGTCGAAAACAGCTGGTTTGTGGTCAACCGTGCCAGCATAAAGGAAAATGAAGAGTGTGGCGTCTTCCATAAAGTGGCATATTAGATTAGCCTTGGGGTCCTTTTCGCTCGCTTTGTGGTAGTTCATGATAGATTTGAAGAGATTTGTATTTTCTCCTGGGGAGTAAATTAGACCTTCACACCATATATTGTTGGGAAGTGTTGACATGGTGACTTTCGTCACGACACCTATCGCCAACAATAGAAAATTAGAACCGAGAGATAAATTTGTTAATTGAATTGAGATAGCCTTACCAAAGTTAGGGCCTCCGCCTTTCAGGGCCCAGAAGAGGTCCTTGTTGCTGGTAGCGTTGACCTTGGCAACTGTCGAGTCTGCTAGAACAATCTTCGGTACAAAGTCAGCATTTCTAACCAGCATAAGAAAAGCCCATTCGCCATTTACCTCATATTCCACGACACCATGAGAGCTCAATCCACGCTCACTGTTCTGAAATGCCAGGCCTCCCCCCAGAAGCAAGCCAGCAACACCCACGGAAGGCTGACGTCCCCCAGTTACTGTGAGTCCATACTTTTCGAGAGCTTTATAGACATCAAACCAGGTTTGTCCGACTCCAATATCTGCTGTTAAGCGATCTTCGGAGAGGCTGACCGTGTTGAATCTCTTCATCAAGAGAACCATGCCGCCATTGTTACTTGTGAATCCTGGGTTGTGAAGATGGCCGCCGCTGCGGACGGAGAACTTGATGTCCAGAAATCGGCAGAGCGCGAGAACTTTGCCAACATCCCGAGGAGTCTGCGGTGTAACAATAATGCCAGGAGCCAGCTGACAGTTGGTAGACCTTGCGATGGGAAATTAGATGTGCGCAAGAGAGGACAATGAGATTCGGTACCAAGTTGTTTCATTCTGCGTCGAGAAATTGACATCGCTGTGTATTATGGCATCATCTCCAAAAATTGCTGGAAATATTCTCTCCGCTGTATTTAGGCGACAAGTTGCCTTGTCAGCGTCGCTCAGGGTAAGGAACTGGGTAAGTATTGTTTCAACATCGATAGTCGTTTCCGGAAGCTGAAGGATTTCTAAAAGATTCAAAATACCTGCCATGTCGAATACGTAGTAATGTAGTAATCAAATTTTTGGAGGGGCACTTTTTCCTAAGGATTTTGTGGGATAGTACCCGAGTACTCGAGATCGAGCGGCCGACAAACGACACTAGGTAGAATGACCGTCTTGGCTGGATAATGTGCATCCTGATTCGTGTGAACCCGGCAATTGTCCAGCACACAAAATCTGAAAGGATTTTTGGGCTCTAATGCATTGATTCGATCTCCATTTCATTTCTCCCCCCACATGGGCCAGGAGCACCAACCTCCCATTATCAGGCTATAAGTGTCCAGTTGTTGTGCGATGTTGAGTCAACAATCTAAGTGTTTAACAAAATAGAGCTGGAAGCATTACAGGATACTGTACATGATGGGTGTGACTACAGACACTCCATGAATACACACGTGGGTCGTCTAGGTTAGACTCCAGGTTTTGGACGCTGACTTCTGCACCTTTCGAGGGCAGTTCTCTTTCGTAACATCGTGGTCTGTCGTAGAAAGCGAAGTATCGGACGATTCGCACCCCGCATAATGCCCACTTAGTAGACCATGTGAATCTATGTACTCCGTACGGGGTACAATTGTAGTAATGCGGATCAATCTCACACGTGACCAAGTGGAGATATCGTCGTCACAGCTTCCCCAACCACTTCACAACATCCCCGCACTTCCGAGGTCTACGGCATACAGCATAATGAGTGGTTTACGCAATACCATAAAGGGTGGGTGGCACCCTGAAGGCAAGGATGGTGGAAAAGAGAGTTGGCGTGGTGATTTTAAAGGCGTTAACCAAGTGGTAAGCCCATCTATCGCCCTCAGGGACGCGCAACGCGGCTTATGATACTGACCTTTACTCGCTATTAGGCTGGGTGGATGGGAAAGGGCAAGGAAGGCGACTCCTCTAGCTCTGGACAGGGCTCCTCATCACAGGGGGGTATTAGAAGCTCCGTGGTAAGCTCTTCCCTCAAGACTCTCTCAGACTCGCAACTCAGGTGGCCATTGATGCTGACTCTTATACTTACTACTAGGCTGGGTTGATGGGAAAGGGCAAAGAAAGCGACTCCAACCGCCAGGGCTCATCACAGGGCGGTATCAGGGGCCAAGTGGTAAGTTAACCCTCCGTGTATTCACGACTCGGCCATTGGTGTTAATATTTGCTCGCTTCCAGGCTGGCTGGATGGGCAAGGGCAATGAATCCAACCCCAGCCGCTCCGATCATGTTTCACAGCCATTGTCGGCCCTGAAAGACCCATCTTCCTTTGGACCACCTCCCAAGCATATAAATTACCATGGAGCGGCCGCGGTGCCAAATCAGACAACACCAGACCGCCGGGGTTTGGGAGCTCCGCTATCTCAGGACCAAATAAACGCCCAGGAAGCCCATGGACGGGAAGTAGCGGAAGCAGAGGAGGAACAATTCCAAAAGCCTGCCCCACCTCCGGTCCCATATCGCGTCGACACAAGCGGCCTTTCTACAGACCATCTCCCTCCACCACCAGTACGGCGACTAGACTCGGCAAGTTCCGCCTCAAGCTCAATATCAAAGTCAAAACCACCGAAGCCCCCGCCTCGACTTCCTGCACGCAATGGATCCCCGAGCTCCGACGCCCCGCCTGCTTATTCCCCTGCACCTGTACTCTCCCACGATTATATCAATCAAGATGCTACGTCCCGCCTAGCCAACGCGGGAGTCTCGGTGCCTGGATTTGGAATCGGTCGTGAGAAATCTTCGTCGCCAGCACATACGCCTGTCAATGAGCTGCAGTCGCGCTTCTCCCGGATGAATACCTCGGGATCTCCATCAGAACCCACCCCGCCTGCTCAAGCCTCGACGAACATCGAACCGCAATCTGCGAGCAGCACGTCGTCTGTCCAGAACTTCCGCGAGCGCCACGCAGGTACCATCGACTCGGGGAAACAGAAGTATGGGGACTTCCGTGAGCGTCATGCAGATACCATCGATACAGGCAAACAGAAATACGGTGACTTCCGTGAGCGCCACGCGGATTCAATCGATTCAGGTAAACAGAAGTTGAGTGGTTACGCGTCGCGGTTCACTGGCTCCTCTCCAGCAGCGCCTACCCCACCAGCCCGGCCCACGTCTAATGCTTCTAGCATGAACTTGGAACCGGCCGAGCCCGCGCGGGGCTCATCATCTGTGCAAGATTTCCGTGAACGCCATGCCGACAAGATCGACATGGGTAAGGAGAAGTGGGGTGGGGTCACCTCGCGCTTTAACACATTTGTGGAGGACCGGAAGTTCTCCGCGGATGCCAACAAACGGATTCCACGCCCACCTCCTCGTCCCATCTCCACTGCCCAGTCGAACTCTCCAGTGGCATCACCCACAGAGCCCGATATTCAAACTCAAGCCCAACGCAAGAAGGCCCCTCCCCCACCTCCTAAACGGGCTGAATTTCGTGCGTCACCTGTTGACGCTTCATCGCCATCACTCTCAGGACCTCCACCCGTTCCCCATAGCACCAAGCCTCGTTAAGGACTGTACATTTAACCGTGTATTATGTTGTGCATTTCTGGCGTTGAGGGTTTCTCTTTACAGCATAAACAGGACGGAAATGAAACAATTTTGTCATAATGACGATATGTCCCGATCTAAGCTTTATGATGTACCCGTGGACTTTAGCTGTACGGGGTACGTCATACATAGTGTCCATACCATTGAGTCTCATATTTCGTTTGACGGTGAGACCGAGGCTGCATGTGATCCGAAATTTTTTTTTTATATCTGATTGCATATCCCCAACTTGTTGGGACGATTGTAGGTCAAAACTCCCAACAAGTAGCTGATCTCAGTGATCCCGCGATCCCTGCAAAATCACACTTTTTTTTGCTTTTTTTGATTTAACCTTCAAAAGTCAAACTTTAGTTCAAAGGTTCCGATGAACTTGGAACCTTGTTCAGCTGACTCAGCAGAAGTTTCCTCCCTGTAGGGCTGGTATAGGGCCTCTACAACCCTCCAAGGCAGAAATGTCCATATATTTAACCTGTTCAGAGTACTTATCTATACTACTTGTCCAGGTTTCCGGTTTCATGTTCTAAAGAATTGAGGAATTTGAAGTATTCCAACGCAGCATGATTCGCTTACGTTATCTTCCCCAACATCCAAGATAAATTGGAATTAAGAGACAAAGAATTCACATGTTGCATGCCTATTTCATACAAATACATTGTACAACATACGATCTTCAAAGGGCCTGTTAGCAAGTGGCGATACTCCAGGGCTAACCTCGGCATGTTTCATGGCCAAGCCTTGGAATTCCCAACAAACTAAACGCGGGCGGTTCGAGATCGTCCAAGGTTGTTGAGAAATTTAGAGGACCAGGTTATTTGGGTCTCCACTGGACTTCAACGTCTTCTTTTTTTTTCCTTACCTTTTTTTCTTTAGAAATCGCATATATTTTCTCTTGTATTCTTTTTTTTTCTTTAGAAAAAAAATCACTCCTCTAGTGGACGCGTTGAATTGATTCCGCGTAGCTATCACCATGCACGACTTCAACGTGCCGACCAAATTTGGCCAGGCGATTGTTCGCATTGCCTTCCCTCCCGCCTCTCTCCTCGCCTTCCCTCCTCACGAACTTCCAGTGACCATCCCTGCGCCTCACGTCGACTCCCCAACATGGAAGCAGCCCTTCAACATCCCGACCGATCTCTACAACAAGGTGCTGGACGTCCGGCTGCCGATCACAATCGCCACTGTCTACGCGCTCACTGTGGTCCTAATCAATCGCATCAACAAGAGCCGCGGATATAAGCCATATGCGTTCAGCAACACCCGTTTGTTCAAGCTGTTCGTCGTTCTCCACAATGTCTTCCTAGCTGTGTACTCCGCATGGACCTTCGTTGGCATGTTCCTGGCATTCAGAAGCTCTTTCCCGGATAGCGACGATCCCCACGGACTGGTTGGACTTGTAGACTCCCTGTGCAAGATCAATGGACCCCGTGGTTACGGAAATGCCGCCATCTACAGTCCCATTACCAACGAGTGGTCGATTCCCAACCCTGCCTTCCACCTCACCAACGGCATGCCAGACCCCACTGATGCCGGCCGTCTGTGGAACCAGGGATTGGCCTACTTCGGCTGGTTCTTCTATCTCTCCAAGTTCTACGAGGTTGTGGACACCGCGATCATTCTGGCCAAGGGCAAGAAGAGCTCCACCCTACAGACCTACCACCACGCAGGAGCTATGATGTGCATGTGGGCTGGTATCCGCTACATGGCGGCTCCCATTTGGATCTTCTGCCTGGTTAACTCGGCCATTCACGCTATGATGGTAAGTTGGACAGTTGCATTGTGATTTGTTCGACCAAGTTACTAACTTCTTTCCTCGCTTTAGTACACCTACTACACCTTCACTGCTCTCCGCATTCGCGTCCCTAATGCCATCAAGCGCAGCTTGACCACCATGCAAATCACCCAGTTCGTCTTTGGAACCAACATGGCCGCCGCCTACTTATTCGTCCACTACACTATCCCCTACCCGTCCGGTAGTGCCGCCCTGCAGCAGCTGACCGATGCCGCTTCTGCCGCCGCTTCTGCCACTGCCGAGGTTGGTTCGATCTCCTGGTTGAAGAAGCTGGCATTCCGGGCTGCGGGCGCAGAAGGACTTGCTGAGAACGTGGGCACTTCTTTCCAAGCCGCCCCTGTCCAGCAATCCGGTTACTCTCAGCAGATGGTGACCTGTGCCGACACCACCGGACAGGCATTCGCTATCTGGCTCAATGTCTCCTACCTCCTTCCCCTCACCTACCTCTTCGCGCGCTTCTTCGTCCGCTCCTACCTGAACCGCAAGGACCCAGGAGTGAAGCAGCCAACACACATGGAGGCCGCTGAGAAGGCCGGTCTGGATGCTCTTAAGAGCCTGAGCCGCGAGATTCGCAAGGCTGCCATTGAGGGCGAGAACAGCGAGTTTACCACCGATGACGAAGTCATGAAGGCTCAGGCCCAGAAGATCGCTGACAAGGCCATTCCTGGCTCGCCGATCCGCACCCGCTCGGCTGCTGCCTCCAAGGCAAAGACTGCCTCGGCATCGGTTAGTCGGTCAGAGTCTGAAGAGGGCTTCGCCAAGGTCCCCGCCAAGAAGGGGGCCAAGAAGCAAAAGGTCGAGAAGGATCCTCCCTCCAGCAGCCCAACCACAAATGGCGAGAACCCATTCGGCGTATTGGATAACAATGCTTAAAATATCTTTTAGAGTGTTGGAATATTCCTATATCGCATACTTTTGGAGTTTTGGGTTTTAAAAAATGATTGGTTATGATAGCTCTTATGTTCGGGTTGGAAGTAATGCCAGCTCGGTATATCCGGGGAAATACATCCCGACTCTTGTCTTTCATAGACCAGACGGTTTTTTTTGGTTTTACAGCGTTCTATTCATAGCAGTTTGTGTAAGCATATATTATTTTGTATATTTTTTATTATCAAAACTCTTTATTATCCGTTTCCGAAGTAATCCCGGGGTGGGGGGGGGGGGGGACTTGTATATCCGGTGGGTTCTAGGATATAGTTCTATACAAGTCAAACACATGTAATCCCAAGAAGTAAACCTTGTAAGTCCCGAGATAGATCATATGGATTAGCCTAACTTTGTTTTCCTCCTTCGCCTACTATAGCAAAGAACCTTGGAAGCTACATAACATCTACTCGCATCTTTTTAGTGTGGGGTTTCTCCGTCTAAATAGAAATTCCACAAATCCAAATCGAGGAAGGGAAAATAAACATCCGCTTTGACAGTCGAACGTATTTACTTATTCAGTTGAGAAACATAAATGGCCAGTAATGCCCCCAATGTATTACAGTCAGTTTACGGCACAAGATGACGCGCTTCTTCAATTGTTTGCTAGCGCTAGCTTGTCTCGGAGCCGCAGCCAAAGCAAACGAAGCCACCACGCAATGGCCACTGCAAGATAACGGCCTCAACACCGTTGTACAATGGGACCACTACAGCTTCCAGGTAAATGGTCAACGTATCTTCATCTTCTCTGGTGAATTCCACTACTGGCGTATTCCCGTCCCAGCCCTATGGCGCGACATCCTCGAGAAAATAAAAGCAGCCGGTTTCACAGCTTTCGCCTTCTACACCAGCTGGGCATACCATGCACCGAACAACGCAACAGTGGACTTCACCACCGGGGCTCGTGATATCACCCCTATCTTCGAGCTCGCCAAGGAATTGGGTCTGTACATCATCGTTCGGCCCGGCCCGTACGTCAACGCTGAAGCCAATGCTGGCGGCTTCCCGTTGTGGCTGACTACGGGTGGGTACGGCACCCTCCGCAATGATGATGACCGATATACGAATGCCTGGACACCGTACTTTACCGAAGTGACGGAGATCACTAGCCGCTACCAAGTAACTGATGGCCATAACTCTATCGTGTATCAGATTGAGAATGAGTATGGGATGCAATGGCTGGGTGATCCTTCCTTGCGTGTACCGAATGAGACCGCCATTGCTTATATGGAACTGCTGAAGGCCAATGCCCGTGAGAATGGTATTACGCTACCGCTGACCGTAAATGATCCTAATATGAAAACACACTCGTGGGGGAAAGACTGGTCTGCTGGAACTGATGTGGGTGGAAATGTTGATGTCTCTGGTGTGGACTCGTATCCTTCGGTATGTGGTGTTTTACGTCTCCGATAGGGGGAGGGAGAGCAACAAAAGCTAACGACTTCGCGTATCAGTGTTGGACTTGCGATCTCAGCCAATGCACTTCCACCAATGGCCCATACATCCCCTTCCAGGTCCTGGAATACCATGATTACTTCCAAGAATCCCAGCCCAGGATGCCTGGTTTCATGCCCGAGTTTCAGGGCGGTTCGTACAATCCCTGGGGCGGACCTGAAGGTGGATGCCCCGAAGATATCGGCGATGACTTTGCCAACCTGTTCTACCGATGGAACATCGGGCAGCGTGTGACAGCAATGTCGTTGTACATGATGTTTGGTGGTCAAAATCCCGGTGCTATGGCTGCGCCAGTGACGGCTAGCAGCTATGACTACTCCGCGCCTATTTCAGAGGACCGGTCTATCTGGTCAAAGTACCATGAGACTAAACTGCTGGCATTGTTCACTCGCTCTGCCAGGGATCTGACTATGACTGAGTTGGTTGGTAATGGAACGCAATACACTGATAACTCTGCTGTGAGGGCTTATGAGCTCCGGAATCCGGAGACGAAAGCTGCCTTCTATCCTACTTTCCACACGAACACCTCCCTCTCCACGAATGAGCCGTTCCATTTAAAAGTTAATACTTCGGTCGGCGCCCTGACAGTCCCTAGATATGCCAATAATATTCGCTTGAACGGGCACCAGTCAAAGATCATTGTGACGGACTTCACCTTCGGCTCGAACACGCTGCTCTACTCCACGGCCGAGGTGTTGACATATACTGTCTTGGATAAGAAGGCTACACTGGTTCTCTGGGTTCCGACTGGCGAGTCTGGGGAGTTCTCTATCAAGGGAGCTAAGAAGGGTTCTATCAAGAAATGCCAGGGATGTTCGCGGGTCAAGTTCATCAAAGAACATGGCGGTCTGACGACCTCGTTCACGCAATCCACTGGCATGACTGTTCTGGAATACGATCACGGTGTTAGAGTTATCGTGCTTGATAGAAAGGCGGCGTATGACTTCTGGGCTCCTGCACTCACAAATGATCCATTCGTGCCGGAGACAGAGAGTGGTATGTTCTATCTATTATTCTCTCATGTTAAAAAGACTAATCATCGCTGCAGTTCTCGTCCAGGGTCCATATCTCGTTCGCAATGCTAAGCTGTCAGGCCAAACACTCACGTTAACCGGTGATGTCGTCAATGCAACTACACTGGATGTCTTTGCACCAAAAGGTGTCAAGTCTGTGACCTGGAATGGAAGGAAGGTCCAGACACATTCGACTGAGTACGGCAGTCTCAAAGGCTCGCTCAGTGCTCCAAAATCTATCAAGCTGCCGAGTTTGACTTCATGGAAATCGAAAGATAGTCTGCCAGAGCGGTTCACAGACTATGATGATTCCGGCGTGGCGTGGGTTGGTAAGTTACTCACTGTTATGAGCATCACGCGAGGAAAAGTAGCTGATATTGCAGATGCCAACCACATGACGACTCTAAACCCTCGAACCCCGACAAGTCTACCCGTCCTCTACGCTGACCAATACGGATTCCACAACGGCGTCCGTCTATGGCGCGGATACTTCAACGGAACAGCGACGGGAGCCTTCATCAACGTCCAAGGAGGATCTGCATTGTAAGTTTCACCACCATCACATTAACCACCATAAACCTGACCTACTCCTCACAGCGGCTGGTCCGCCTGGCTAAACGGCAAATTCCTCACTTCCTACCTCGGCAACGCCACTACATCCCAAGCAAACCTAACTCTGTCATTCACAAACGCAACCCTGCAAACCGAAAGGCCAAATGTTCTCCTAATAGTCCACGACGACACAGGACACGACCAAACAACTGGCGCCCTCAACCCGCGCGGCATCATGGACGCAAACCTCCTCGGCTCGGACTCGGGCTTTACACACTGGCGTCTAGCTGGCACCGCAGGCGGGGAGTCGGACCTGGACCCAGTTCGCGGCGTGTACAACGAGGATGGACTGTATGCCGAGCGGGTAGGATGGCATCTACCCGGCTTTGACGACTCAACCTGGGGAGAGGAGGTGTCCACCGAGGAGTCAACAAAGTCTGTTCTTAGCTTCAAGGGTGCGACGGTTCGCTTCTTCCGTACTACCATTCCCCTCTCTATCCCTGCACATACCGATGTTTCTATCTCATTTGTTCTTTCTACGCCAGCTGGTGCGACAACAAAATATCGTGCTCAGTTGTTTGTCAACGGATACCAGTATGGAAGGTATAACCCTTATATTGGAAATCAGGTTGTTTATCCTGTTCCTGTGGGAATTTTGGATTATACCGGGGAGAATACAATTGGAGTAACGGTTTGGGCGCAGAGTGAGGAAGGGGCTAGTATTGGCATCGACTGGCGGGTTAATTATGTTGCTGATAGTTCGTTGGATGTTGCTTCGATGGACACTAAGGATCTGAGGCCTGGATGGACTGAGAAGAGGGTGAAATTTGCTTGAATCCAGTTATAAACTGTGAAATTATTTACAACATAGATTTAGCATCTAGTCTACATAGTACTATCTTGCCCATAGCCAATCGGATAGACCTCGGTGTATCGGGGTCGATAAAAGTGCCATTATGATCGCCGCCAACCCTTAGCGACTCAGCCACTTTGAACTGAGACACGGGAGTAATAGCGTCATTTTTGGTGCTTGCTCACAACAAGACACAACAGGCAAGAGTTTCCCTGCCACTTGGAAGTCTAAAAGGAGAGCGAATGAAGCCCCATGTCACTCTAGTGATTAATGATTGTGGCATTGGAAGAGAAAGGCCATGAGTCTCCACAGCTTGGCCTCTGAGATTATCTCCATGGCATGATTTGCTTTAAAAACTTGATTCCGCCAGTCATCAGGCCAACAGAGCAACACCCTACAATTTAATTAAGCTCCCTGGATTCCCAACCGATCAATACTATTTGAAACATAGTGGTTTCCCTACTACAAGGTCGTGCCGGTCCGGAGTATGATTGTCCTGTGAGAATGGAGTTCCGGATCGTAATCTCCTAATCCTGATATCATATTGTTGAGTCACTACCATGCCCTTGCGGGCACTCTAGTCTAATCAGATATGAAAATCTCCTGTGTGCCTTCGTGGATAAGATCGGTGACAGGGTGAGACCTCACTATGCTCCATGACTCAACTTGAAGGCCCAGTTAGATAGATCATTACCTGGAAATGAGTTCCTTTGTCCACCGACATTGCCCTATGAGCAGGAAGCAAACAAATGTACTTACTAATTGGGCTGCCTGGCCCCCGGGGCCGACTTTCGACCACGTCACCTGTTCGCCTAACACTGGTCTTGACTGTATAAAGAAGCAGGCTCTCAGGCTAAGCGCTGAGATCCAGCACCGAACCTCACGCCACTGCTCAGCACGAGAGTCTTGAGTTTCAAAGGTACGAAATCCCCTTTCTCCCATCTTTCTTCCTTAATCAGCCCTCTTTTGCGCCTCGTCTTCCCTTTCTTTTTTACCTCTCTTGGGCTAATTAGACCACTCTATAAGGTCATCACCTGATCCAACTCCAACATGAAACCCCTAACCTACCTCTCCCTCCTCCTCGGCATCTCTGCAACCACCGCCCTCGCCGCACTCGGCCCAGACGCAACCCCCGACGAGGTCGCCGCGGCGGAAGCTGAGTGCGGATCCCTGGGCGTGATGAGGATCGACCCAGCAGACCTACCAGAGGGCATTACGATGGATGATGTCCGCATGTGCGCCGACCACCCGCTCGGCCCCGGGGCGTACCCAGATCTGGGTCCTGGTGTTGTCAACAGGATCCGTCGGTTCTTGCCGAGTTGGGTATTTTAAGAGGACGGTCCAGGAGCTAGATCAAACCTTATAAATAGCCCAACATGCAAGCTTCTTCTACTCACGCGAATCATTTTGTGATATTTTCGATATCAACGTGTATCTCTCACAGATCCTAGTCCAGCAGACCTACTATAGCCAGATGTCCGTCGAAAATAAGAAAGTTATTATCATGGACCAAATCCGTTGATTATTCCTGCATGAAGCCAAATCCAAACTAATTCAATTCTTAAACTAAGAAGCGGAAACCACGACGACTTCCTTCGCCAGGGACAGCACCCTCGACCTCCTCGCCTCGATCGAGCTTCTTATTCAAACGTACGAGCATAAACCGTAGTACCGTTGCAGAGACAATGGCGATGAAAGCTGTTGCGCAGTTGACAGCCATGGCGGGAACTGTATGGTGATTAGTTCGGAATTCCAGAAACAAAACCATCGATAGAGAAACACGTACCAAATCTTGGAGCGTGGGAATTAGGATACATATAGCTAGCATAGATACTGCTGGCATTACTAACACAGTTAATAGCAGCCAGAGCAGCGGCACGCTTCGCAGCCGGACGAGGAAGGGTATTTGAGATCCACCCGAGGGCAACAACATAACCGGAGTAAAAAGATGGCACCATGAGCATCATCGCCACGTAGCGGGGGGCAGTAGCTGTAGTAGTAGCCGCAATGATGAATGCCACGACGGAAATATATAGCGGTGCGGTGATATGGAAGTACCGCTCTCCTGTACGGTCTGCATGCCATGCGTTGGCAAAGGCGCAGATAACGGCCAGACAGTAAGGTGGGGCTGTCAATAGAAGAGTCTCGATATTGCCGAATTGAAGTGTTTTGACGACTGTCGGGAAGAAGTTGGTGACTGAGGCGGAGGAGACAATACAAAGGATCATGAGCATCAGGACCCAGGTCTTAATGTCTGCGAATGCTAGTTTGGCTCCATGTAGGAAGGTCTGGTGCTCGCTATCGACCCAGTCGTCTTCACCAATGTCTTCTTCCAAACGCCACACGGCTAGTTGCTTCTCTTCCTCAGAAAGCCAGCTAGTGGTGCGAGGGAAATTGGGAAGAACGAAAACCGCGATAAAAGCAATCGCTATGGTGACAGCACCCTCGATGATGAATAACCATCGCCAGGCGCGCATTCCTAGCACGCTGTCCATGTTGCTAGTAATACCTGCTGCGATCAGACCCGAGAAAGCACCCGAGAGTAAGGATCCAGAGTACAGCGCTGCAGTGCGGAAGCCCAGCTCCTTGCGGGTGTACCAAACACTTAGGAAGTATAAACAGCCTGGGAAGTAGGCGGCCTCAACGAAACCTAGAAAGAAGCGGATGACCACGAGGCCGGCGTAGCTTTGAGCAGCCGCTGTAGCGGTGGAAATGACACCCCAGAGAACCATCGCCACCGGGAGGTAGATGGCTGGCTTGCCGAATTTGTTTAACATAAGGTTGGACGGGATCTGCATCAACAAATAACCGACGAATAATATGCTGACGCAGGTCGCGAACTGGTTGCCCACAAGACCTAGGTCTTCCTCAAGGCCTGCTAGTCGAGCAGAGGCGATATTGTTTCTATCGAGATAGTTGAGGATATACATGATGATTATCATGGGTAGTAGACGGATGTCAATTTTGCGGACGAGGGCTTTCTCGACTTTTGCGCGTTCTTCGGGTGTCAGACTGGCAACGTAGGCCGGTGCTTCTTTCTGAGCATTGGGTCTGTCAGAATTGGCGACTACCTCGACATTGTCGGTGCCAGGCTTGTCGATATCTCCCACTTGGATGTCTGAGTTTCTGGGAGACATGTTGGTCTGATTTCCCAGTATGAGAAAGGCAGGAACTATAGGAAGATGAAGGATAGAGATAAGTATAGTACACTAGCTCACTCAATATAGGAATATAAGTCAAAGTCGATAAGATAGAAGATACCAGAGGGAGCAAGGGGTATAAGAAGGGGGAGAAAGATAAGCATGGAGAGTAAGACTCGGCGGCAAGTCGGGATGTTCTTTCCTTCTACAAGGGTTGAGATATGTGGCGTGAGAGTAGTATGACAGGAGTATCCGGAACTTAGGCTGGAACTGTTATATATCCACCAAATATAATCCCCTCGCGGGGTGAAAAAGATGGGAAAATGTCAGACCCCGGATCCCGATCATTCGGTCACGGGCCTTTTGCGGGGATTCAAGTGACATTGACAGGATTGACAAGGGGATATGGTTACATAGAGAAAAGATCATCTCCCCGCGTGGGGGATGCTTCTCGTATTCAAGCTTATTTAAGGGCTAACCTAATATAGATGATAACCCGGTCACCGTGGGGGTGATAGTTCATTATATTGCGTTCTTTTCATTCCAGAGAAGAATATATAAGTGATTCTTGGGTTATTATATCAATATCATCACATTCATTCTCACCGAACACAGAATTCAGGCCTAGATCTGTCTATATTAGCTGAACGTCTAACTCTGATTCAGTACATTCTACGTTCTACGCATTTTAGTAGAAATATGCTGTTCCTCTTATAATATAACAAATCTTTAAGTCCCAAGATTCCTTATCCTAGATTCTGATCCCGAGTTTCTCGGTTTCCCGGTTCCTTTTCTTCAGGGATTGTTCATAGAAATGACATTCCGGCATGAGAGAATGTAGAGAAAAGGGTAGTGATAGGAAGAATGCTATCTCATTTAATGGTAGCCAAGACCAGGAATTTAACTACAGTCTATAGAGAATTACACTTCGATTTTAAACTTATTTAGAGTACACAGTATACTACAGTTGAAACCTGTTATGAAGTAGACTTGCTGGGTCAGGTGCTAACATATATTTCCACTTCTAGTAATTACTTTCGAGGGCTTGAGGTACTTCATGTCCTAAAAGCATGATATTTCGAGTGGTTGGATAACCTGACAGTTTAGAAACATATTCCGGAATGCCGAGGATCGAAATTATCGTCTAGTTCTTACTGGTAGATACTGATACTAGTACAACATACTACTACCAAGGTTATCTATGTGGCGGACAGTAACAGTAGGATAGCTAGGAACATAAATGGAATATGTGCAGCTGACGAGAACCGTCCATTAAACACAGTTACACAATACAGAGATACAAAAGACATATCAGAGATGGAACAAGGCTTAGACATTGGATTCGGAGCTTAGTGAGTGATAGATATGAAAAGGGCCTAGTGATGACCATGAGGAACGATGTGCTAAAAGGACAGGAGAATAAAGAGTGAAAATGGAAATAAAATGAAAGAAACAGTCCAGTAACCCACGCTCCCAATACTCAATGACAATGACTCAGATGCACACAATGCAGAAAAGACAGAACAGAACTGGAAAAAAAATTGACGGCAGAGAACAAGTGACTATGCACCGCCACACCGATTAGATGGTAGGAGGAACAATCATTAGATCAACGCCTAAGACAAGATCCTGATGAGAGGGGAACATCTTAGGATTTGGATGGACGCTATGCTAGAGACCACCGTTTTTGTGTTGGTGGAATATCCACCAGAAGTACCATTGTATTGGTCAAATCGCTCTGAAGAGGGTATACCAATCCATAGAATCAATTAAGATCCGGACAGCATAGCTTCTATTCACGCGATAAAATCATCAAACACCTTATTTCGCCGGAATTGATGCATGTCTAGACAAGAAGGCAGGCTCGGTGGATAGATCCCTGACCATGGCCAGGTTTAGCTCACCGAGCGATGCTAGAGACTCCCGCCCAAAACTTAAATGAAGTGTGTGTAGATCTTGGAATTCTCATGAACTTCCATTTCCTATATTGTTGTTAATAATGGCACAATGGAAAGAATAGAACAATGCAAGGCAACTCACCATCTTAAAGTTATTGATCTCCTCCCGGATCTGCTGAGCAAGCAGGGGGGTGAGACGGTTGCAAGTTGCAATTTCTCCACGTCGGTCATACTCGCCACTAGGCCAGGTTTCGTGGAACTGAATGCGAGGACTGAAGACAATATTCCTACCTACAGCGGAAGGGGTGATGGGTGCACTCTTCGCTTCAGAAGACGAGAACCGCCCTGCGCTCGACAGGAAGTAGTCCTCGCCGGCAATCTTCACCGGATCATTTTGGGCGGGAGACTTGGACGATTCATCGGGTGTAGGGGGAGCACTGGAATGCGGCGAGTCACCACCGGCAAATGCATATGCAGGCGAAGAGGTACCGAGGTCCGAGTGAGTTTCTAATAAGATCAGTCAGTATGCCAAAACGTCAAGTGTATTGTGTGGAGATACGCACTCTTCAAGATACCCTTCCGGACGGCCGCCAGAATCTCCGCCCGCTCTCGGTCTCCTCCCACGATGCTTTTACGCGACTGGGAATTTTCCGATGCGGCTCTTTCCCGAATGGAAACGGATCGTCTGACATCCGCATTGCCCTCGAACTTGGGGAAGACAGTACCCCCGCGGGGCAAATCTGCAGGGTCGGGGTTAACAGCGACATTCTCCCGTTCCGCCTCCACGTTCACCACAGTGATCTGTGGGGGTGAAACTTCGGGGCCCGCACCCTCCATGGAATTGATGCTCGCCACCGATTTGGGACGGAACATGCCAACCAATGAGCGAGTGGAGCGCTTCACACCCTTGCCCATCTTGCGAAGCATCATCGACGCCGATGAAGCGGTGGATGATACAGACAGGTTGTCGGTGGACCCGGTAAAGAAGTGGCCCTGATGGGAATAGATGCTTTCACCTAGTCCGCTCAGTTCCTGCTGCTCAGCAATGGCGGCCTGTTCTGGGCCCAGCTGTTCCCTCAGAGCTTCACGGCGCGCCTGTTCCGCAGCCAAAGCTTCCCGCTTGGCAGCATTGCTTTGTGCAGAAGTCTTCAGGAGCTCAGAGGCGCTGCCGAACGAGAAGGCCCGTCTCAAGCGCGACTTCCCGGGGCGCTTCGTTTCATTTTTCAAATCGGTGAGACGTTTCGCGGCGGGGGAATCCAGTGTAGGCGGTGTTGCCTTCTTCTGAGTTTCGGCTGGAGGATTGGTTTTAGGGGCTTCGGGTTGTGTCGATACCGGTTGGGATAATGGCGATGGCTTGCCAGTACGTTTTTCTTCTGGCTTGCCGGTCTTGCTAGTGACAGAGTTGGATTCTGGTGGCGTCCCTTCTCGTGCCTGTGAAATAGATACTGTTAGCTCTGCATTATTTTTATGAGTCAATGTAGAATGATCCTACCGAGGAGGCTGACGAGTGTGTCGAGTGAACGCTACCTACGCTGTCCCGCTGGGAGTGAGCGGAAGCAGGCCGTTGATTGGTATCGAATGTGATGAAGTCGTACGAGCCCGATTGAGATTGAGAAGTCGAGGTCGGGAAATCTAGTGACAGATTGGGGTACGCCGTAGCATCCATGTTGCCTAGGCTTCGTCGTCGATATCGCTCAGGTTGGACCCTTTCGAGATGAGATGAATCGTCCACACTTGAGACCCGGTTGTGAGCGTTCGTTCGAGCTGGCCGAGGGCCACCGAAATCATCGACAATCACGGTCGGAATCGGAGAAGCCGCAGGAGATGATGGAGCGGCAGCGGCTTCCGCTCGTTGAGGGGTACGACGGTACCGATTTGGGGAGGGTTTCGGGGAGGAAGTGTTGATAGAGGGGGAGGGAAGGTTGGCTGTAGACAAGGGACGGAGCGGCTGGTCGCTCCTGGGTTGTCGTGAGGGAAGTGCGCTGTCGTCCTTGGAAACATAGGAACGGGGTGAAGAGGAATTGGATACAGAACCAGCTGCAAGATGGGGGGATCGGGGGCTGGCACCGGTGTATGTCGGATTCACCGGCACTTGAGCTGTAGTAGGTGCGGAAAAGGTGCGATGTTCTGGTCGAAGATGTGGTGTCCAAGACTGCCGATTTTGGGTGGATTGACCCATGTTTGGGTTGTAGGCATAAGGAGCCACAACCGGGTGGCCCGCTCGATAACTCCCGGAATTACCAGTATTGAATGATGTCCAAGACATAGTCTGAATACGAGAGCCTTGATTCTGTGGAGAAGAGAAGGTGCCTGATGAGGATGAAGGACGCGTCTGAAGCACAGGTACCGTGCCACTCTGTTGCGGAATTGTTTGAACCAACGCAGCCATATTGTTCTCTCCAGCAAATTGTTCAAAAGGATAAGAATCACGAGTGTCCAGGGTCGTGATCTAAGGCAACTCGCAAAAAAAAATAATAATAGATAGAAAGCCCGAGTTGTGTTCGCGTCAAATAGGGATCCGAGGAACGAAAGGGGATGCTGTGACCAAGGAGCTGTCAGCTATCCATCACAAGTCAAATAAGACTCTCACGTTGTTCAATGTATGAAAGGTGGAGTTTGTAAGGAAAGGGGGCGTGCTTTGCTTTTTTTTTCCCTTTGCTGTGCACGTTGGGTGATAAGGGACCGCGTCAGCCAGGGGGTAACCATACCTGTTCTAAGTAACGTGGACATAGACTATAGTGGTACAACGATTAAAAAAAGTGACGCTCGATGCCAGAAGAAGGAAACTCGAAACCAGGCGAGTTGGAAGAAACGAAAGGAGGTTAAGGCAAAAAAAGGGAGATATCCCTAGGGATGATGAGACGTCTCTAGAATAGGAGAGCCATGTACAAGAAAAAAAAAAAAAACGAGAGAGAGTAAACCGAAAGAACCCCGTAACCTTCAAATGACAATGACACTATAATGTGCCTGTTCACTGAAGTGGGAAGAGAAAAAAGAAGGGAGAGGATGGAGGAAAGGAAAATAGGAGGGGGCGGAGAGATCACAGACACGGTAGACACGGGGTAGATTAGGTCCGCACTCCAAGAAATTGATGAAATTGGATGGAATTGGTGAAATTGATTCAAATTGAATCAAATTGGATTCAGATATCAAATAGTATGAAAAGTATGAAAAAGTATGAAAAAGTATGAAAATGAAATAGAGAAAAACTGTCAATTATGTTTATGCATCTCTTTGCATGATACAGGAGTACAACGTAATCTTTTCTCTACAACATACGTACTTAGGTACTATTATTTACTTACAAATCTACATAGCCTCTATTTAGTACATTCCTATAGAGAACTCTATATGTTATATTTCCTTTGGATATTTCCTTTCTTATCTACAACTACAACATACTTCAAGTTGTCCGAAGTAAAAGGGGGACCTCCAAATTTAGGTACCAATCATAGGGCTTCCCCTGATGCATCTTAAGACATTTCCATCCGAAGCCAGAATATTCCTCTAATACCAGCTCAAGGTTTTCTATACAAAAAAACAAGGTAAAAAGATTCTCGTAAGGTGTCTGAAACATCTTATAATCAGACCATATGAATCTTTCCAACTATGGTAAAAGTCCGAGCTGTTTCCATGGTAGTCCATTCAACCTAATCTCTATCCACATTTGGAATATCTACAACCTGGGAAGGTGTACGTATATCATTTTTCTACTGACTTCCTATATCCAAACATTTGGTCCTATCTTTACAGCTTATGCTTGCTATAGTAAAGATATTTAGAATGTCACATGGGTTATGGTTCAGCTTATTGACACAACGCCACTTTAGGGCTATTTTTTCCCCTGTTGACGGGATTACCATGTACGGAGTATAATGTGCTTATATGCAACCTTGGAACTTGATCCTTATCTTCATAAATTTCCGTATGTTGTACTCCGTATGTTGTACGTATAATTCGAAAGCTCCACGTCAAAACTGTCCCGCTTTCCCTCTCCACTTGCTGCAAACCACTCAATCCGTCGATCCACATTCCACAACACAACTTCCCGTGTGATCGGCAGGTGTTTCCGATATGCTCACTACATATTTCCAAATTTTTACTCCGTATGTTTATCAACTACAACATACACCTGTGGAGAATATGTGTACCTCCTTCTCCATACAGGTACCGAATTTTCCCGTCCTTGCAATTAGCGTGAATTTTTTTTAGATTGCATATGTTGTACTGAGGGGAAGGAGGCGCACCTGATACTGAAAACCTTCGATTAAGCATCCTGACACCCCCGTTTCATTTACCCCATGGCTCTGTGCACCGAAATCTAATCTCCCATCTCCTATTCAACGGGGAAATCCTCAATAATATGCACGGTGCTCTGTGGCTGATCAGGGGTAGCAATCCCGGTACAGGCTAAGGGGTGTCGCGAAACAAATGCGGAGAAGACAGGAATTCCACTTGTGGAGCTCAATATCCCTCTGATCATCACTCGAGTCGTTATTTTCTACTATGTTGTATGGAGTATTCCGTACTCTACTAGAGTATCCCGTATGTCTTTGTGGACTCACATCCAAATCCCGAGAATCCTATGGTCTGATGTTTTGGTGGATCAGTCCAGAGATAAAGATATTTGAAAGCTCATTCGTGCGGAGTATAGTTCATGCAATATGCGAATTACGAATATCTTGCCAAGTTAACATCCCCAAAAGGTCCCGTGCTTTGCACTTCCGTTGGTGCAAGTGCTAAGTTTTTAGTATGCATCCGGGGAAGCAGGTCGAACGCATTGACCAGTATAGTATTACATATTGTGTACCGTATTGATGAACTTCTTAGCCTATTTTGTTCAGATCCCTGAAATTGTGTCATTTACAATGCCTCATATGTCAGGCTTTCAACTTTCACTTGGGGTATAAAGTTCTATTTTATTTTGATATTGATCTTATGGATCTTCCAAGCTTATCCCCAGATATTTGAGGATAAATCTAGTTCCAATTAATAATCTTCGTCACCCGAAGCATCCATATCATCTTCATCGTCAATTCCCTCGAAGATCATGAACTTCTCGTTTTTGGCATCAGTTTCATCAGGAACAACGTTTCCGTCTTGAACCTCACAATCCTTCAGCACGGTTTCCCGGCCGATCTTACTGCGGCGTCCAACAATGGTACCGGTTAGTTGACAACGTTCGCCAACAACCGCACCATCCATAATCAAACAACGAGTCAATCGTGCACCGCTAGCGATATGGCAATTAGCACCGATGACGGTCTCCTTGATCACACACTTCTCCTCAACCGTCGAGTTATTGTCCACTAGGCAGTCGTTCCGTGTCACAGTACAACGCTGCGCGATGCTAGCTGTATTTGCCACTTTAGAGGCGTGTGCGAATGCCGACGAAGCAACTCGGCCAACCTCTTCGATGGACTCTAGCTTAGCAAGACGGAGGGAGGTAGAGAGAAGAACGGCGGATGAATCGACCCGTCTAACGAATGGCGCTGTGCCCTTTTGGACGTAAGCCAACATCGGTGGTAGACTTGACTTGGGACCCTTGGCAGTTTGCGAGGTGGGAGCCTTGACACGAGACGCGAATTGAGGGTCTGATGCGGCTGTGCTAAATTTGGCTGCCGTAGATTTGGTAGTGCTCATGTTCTGAAGATCAATCTCCTCCTCCAGGGATTCACCATCGAGGGATTCGCCGTCGTGGCTTTCACTCTCACCTAGAGTGAGGCCGTGGCTCTGGCGACGGCTTTTCTGCTGGAAAATTTCGTTGATCTTCAGCTTGTCGCTGAGGCCCTGCTGCCATTCCGATTTGGCCCACCATCCAACCAAGTCTTCACCAACTGATTGGAATTGCTCATTCAAACGAGCCATGTCCTTGACCCAGTAAGGTAGGACGTAGATATGCGCATCACGGTATGTCGTCAACAACTTCACTTGCGCATGCGTATCCACCAGGGAGTGGCGCACAAGGAAGCCCTTGTCATTTTCCAACTTCTCTTTCAATGTGGCCATGGGCATAGAAAGGACTAGCTTGGAGAGCGAGGAACGAAGTGCGCCATGAGAGACGGTAGGAGCTTCGCTTTGCTCAAGTGGTGCAACTGCCAAAAAGTCCGTAGCCTCGCCCTTGACACTCTCCTCCCGACCCTGTGTCTGATAGTACATGCTGAGTCCATTCCGACGATTTTTCTCGCCGCCAGACACCATCCATGCTTCAAGCAGAGATTCGCCGGGTATTTCGCAAACTAGATCACAGGGCAAGAGAAGGAAGTCGGACTTGATGCAAGTCTGCACCTCCGGCAGACGGAGAAGCTCTGCTGTGCCAGTCGTCATCTCGAGTTCCGCCGGTGCGATGACTGAGGGCGAAGGAAGTGAAGTAAGATGTGGGTTCTGTCGTAGAGCGGCCTGGAGGGGAGCGAGCGAAGAGGGAGGAGTGACCAAAGTGACATCTAGAATAGTTAATCTTCCATCCGATGATTCGCGATAGAGCACATGGCGTCATGGCATGCCCCGCATGCTATTCCGACGGTGGGAATGCGCTTACCAGTAATGCCCATCCTTTTCGACCAGTCCAAGGCGTACCAGAGCATTGGACGGTTGGCCACGGGAATAAGGCATTTTGGGTATTCCTCGGGGTTTGAAGTGAATGTGTTGAGTGATACACCAGGGCCACACTTGCTTGCTTGTTAGCTTTTATTTCAGACATATATCGATGTTGGTTCCTCACAAGAATTAGGGCCTGCAGGCCCGTCGGGGGCACCGGTACTGAGTGAGGCATAATCTGAACTAACAATGCGCTTGCGAGTTCTCCCACCTAGTCATATATTTCTCTAAAACCGATAAGCCCTGCTTCGGAGGAGTCAGAAAAACCACTTACATAATCACGGAAGCAGATGGCACGTGATACCGACCCGCCTCCAGATTTAGCAAGACGCAAACAGGACAAACACAAGTAAACACCCGCGGTAATCACCAGCCACATGTTTCTGGTATCCGAGGAGAGACGTCTGCCTCCTTTCCCTCGTTCCCCTTTTCCCAACCTCTTATTTTGCAAATCGGCGTGTGGGATGCAACCTGCGAGTCATTGCGACCGCGATTAATAGCCGTTAAATGTGCCTCTAATTGAATACCCGCGATCGCAATGTCTTTCCCTCAAGACCCTCGGCGCCGTCGCGGCGGAGCCGGTACTGGCTTCAGCTCAACCGGTGGGCGAACCGCCATTGGATACTGGCTCCCCTTGGCCTTAACTGCTGGAATTGCAACTATCAGCATTGCAGCTTGGATTTGGAGTGAACGAAATGACGACGAAGACGAAGACGACCGCCCCCACGGAGATGGCCGCCCTTACCCGCCTCCTGTTGGACCTGGGAGTGACTATCCTCCACCTTCCTATGCTACCGGAGATTATGCCCGAAGCACAGGAGCGGAAGTCCTGCCTGCAGATGCTTCTTATGATCATGGTATGGTGGCTCGCATGCAAGGTGCCTTGCGCCGCACGCCGAGCCCTCAACAGATCTTCGATGGCGCCAGCAAAAGGGTTGTGGCTGGCGTCACTGCTGCAGGGGCCTTTGTCGGTGGCGCTCTCACCTCAATTCGGGAGGATAACAAAGGCGAGGGCGACTACGAGGACCACTCTAGATGGTCGGAGGAGGCTCAAACTAGAGCCCACGAGAGAAGCCAACAACCCGCTGTTGCGCCGACTATGAGTGATGGATTGCCGAGTCGTCCAGCAAAGACCGTCAACACTAACAAGAAGACCGTTGTAATTGTTGTTTCCTCGGTTTCATCAGCTGACTCGGACGAATTCTCTTCTGAACACGCGGTAAGAACTGCTCGCCCCTGATACACATTGTAGGCTTTTCTGACAATCGCAGTCGATTCTATCCCATCTCCCTGAACATGTCGATGTGGAAAACTCAAAGATCTTTGTGCTGATCTATGCTCCGGATTTGAAACACGCCATCAGAAAGGGTGGCTCACCTCCCACCACACCCTCTATGGCATCGTCTTATTCGAACATTGGCACCGAAGAAGGAGCTTCTGTCGGAGAATTAGCCTCTGGAGTCTTGACCCCGGTCGAGCCCCGCCAGGACGATGAACTGGAGGGCACGTCTCCCTTCTTCAAAACGTTATACACACAGGCACAAGCGCTTGTTGAGAAGGACAGCATGATCATGCCTTTCAGCACGCCCGGTGGCTATGTGCACCTCGCTCGCCACCTATTCCCAGACCTTGTCTATGTCCAAGAGTCCCTGACTGGAGATGTAGGTGAACCCGTCTCTCAGCTCACTCGTTGGATTCGCCAGGTTATCGTCGTGGTCGGAGACGAGGGTGGCCGTGGTGGGCTCATCGACAGTGATGACGAGTCAGCCCTTGGCGAAAAGGGAGAGAAGTGGTGGCAAAAGGAGGGTGTCACAGGTCTCGGCAAGAGCGTTGATGTGGTTGACGTTGTTCGAGTTGGAGATGACTGGCGACGACGAGTGCGTGGTCTGGACTAGGTCATCAGATCACGTTGTGGCCCCATGATTTTGATGTTGATATTTGTTTGTTTGTCTATACCTGTGTTTTTAAACCCCCTTATGACTGATTGACCTTATTCCCCTGTTTTTCCAATTTTCTTGCTTTGGCTTAATATGATTCAACTTTCATCTTTGACAGAATAATGGATGCTTCTTTTGCCCTAAAGTTGCAACTATCTACAGCATTATTAACTCTCAGAATTAGCTCACTTAGCTCTGACATGTATGAAGTTATGGGCATTACCTATATTATCTAGACAGTAGTATATAAAAGCTATTCAAGCATTGATTCACCTATGTATCAAAGAGTCTCGTATCTTGTTGCTGCATCGATTAAAACTAGTCCTAATAAGGAAGGGGTCATGTGACCAACTTCACGTTGACCCACGGCTTGGCATCATCAGTTGACCTACCTCTGCAAGACCTACCCAGCGGCTTTACCGATTCACCCCTTCCCAGCAGCATTATTGGACGGGTGCTTTCTTTCTTTCATTCTTTTAATCCCACTCGGTCAATACACGCCGATTTTTTGCATTGATTCCAGCTGTGCTGGGGACCGGTGCCGCCCTGCCTATCCCCACATGTCTCGCGCATCGGCCATCTCATTCATTTCCCGAGCACGGCTTTCATTCAACATCATCAAACAGACATTCCGATAAGTCGCATTCTTACCTCACTGGTCACGCGGAGGTTGCGCAACCGGCGCAGACATGATGGCGACCGCAATATCCAAGCCGGCCTCTCATTCCCAGAAGATGAAGCGGCCGCCCCCGCCTTTCGGCCAGGCCGCGGTCAACGGAGTCAAGGGCCAGCACCTCTCGTCTTCGCCCACCTCCGCCGCAAAACGTTTGCCCACGGGCGCCCCCATCAACGCAAGTTCCAATTTCACAAACGGCGTGGCCCATGTGGCGAGTTCCACGACTAAAGGCCCCCTTAATCGGACTAGGAATCAGTCGCAAAGGCCCATGGATCAGCCCTCACGCTCTGGCCGGCCAGTAACCAGAACCGCCGTTGCAGATAACACACACCGAGTTGGGAAAAGGGCACCAGAACCATATGGTAATGAGTTCCGTAACAGTCGCAATGTCAATGCGCGATCACTGACTTTCTTGACATAGTGAAAACTACATCCTACATCCTTAAGAAATATTCGAAAAGCCCCCCATCCCTAATTGTGCATTTACATCCTACACATTTCCGATTTGAGCAGCAAGACGGTAGCTTCCCTTACAACTCCGAGATGAAGGTTATCATCGAGCACATTCGCGCTGGGACTGTTCCACATGATCTGATTGAGGAACTTCTGCGAGGTGGTGTGCAGTTCTATGAAGGTACGTATCAGCTTTAACAGCTAGTCTAATTACCTACTAACATTGTTAGGTTGCCTCATCGTCCGTGTCATCGATCACAAATCTGCTTCCGCGCAAGCAAGAAAAGTTTCCACAACCTCATCCAACGAGAACAACACACCGTTCTCCCTACACAATTACAACGAACACATTACTCCGTCCGCTTTTGTTCCATACCCAAAACAAAACCAGCTCACCTCGGCCACCCAAGGCACCAAGGCCGATGGGGCCTCGGCTGCTAGTCAGCAGACAGATGGTTCGGCCATTGGTGAGCAGGTGGACGGCAAAAGCAGCAACACAGGTCAGAAAAATTCCCCTGTGAAGCCTCGCGTATTCACTACAGTACTCCATCCCACTGCCCGCACTTTGCAGGCAGAGTTGACACTGCTGGTCACCACCCCTGATCCGAGAGCCAACAAAACACCACCAGCTCAATCAAGCTCCTCTGGTTCTTCAGCCACCCCTGGAAGCAGTCATCCAGACCGCGGGCACGTCGCAAAGAGACAGAAAATGCTGGTTGAGCCTGAAGATCTTTTGGAATTCGAATCTAAAATGACACAGGCATTGGCGCCTCCTCTCTTCTTGGAACCTGTGCATAGTTTCGAGGCTGCCCAAGAGTTGCTTAGGCACCTGGCAAGCCCACTGCATTGCGACCCGCCACCCTTGCCCAAGCGCCGAAAGAGAACCGTTGCCGAACTTGCTGCTGACGAAGCCTTGGCGGCCGAAGAGGAGAGATTTATGCTTATCATGGACGAACGTCTGGAGCCCACGGCTTCTGGTCCGGGTGGTGCTGCGAAGGCTGCTGCCGTGGATGATGCGGGTGGTGTGGCGCCATTTGAACCCCGATTCTCCCGCTTCAAGACACTTGAAACGATTCGCATGCAACATGAGGAGAAGGCTAAACGTGAACATGAAATGAAGCTCAAGCAGGAGTTGGCCAAGAGACAACAGCAGGAGCAAGAGAGAGAGCGGCGTCGTGCAATTGAGCAGCGACAGGCCGAGGAACACGCGAAAGAGGAATCTCGAAGACAACAACTTGCCGCGCAGCAAGCGCAGGCTCAACTCGCTGCACAACAGCAGAATCGTCATATTATGGCTCAGCCGAATGGCGTCAGCCAAGGCCAGCAGTCTTCGCCTGTTGTACGTAACCAGACCCCACATACCACTTCATCACCACTGGTTGGTAACATTATGCCGCAGGCGGTTCCGATGACAATGACCGCATCTGGATCCGGCAGTCCGCCCCGACCTCCCTCTGCTTTGCAGCATGCTCATCCGAATGTTATGAGCCACCCGATGGCACCTTCCAGAAGTCAACAAGGACCAAGCCGACATGGTACTCCACAGATGACTCAGGGCACACCGGCTATGTCGCATGCCACGCCAATCATGCGTAATGTCACGCCTACTCAGCGGATGGGTCATGGCAGTCCAACCCACTCGATGGGCCAGACTCCGGTGATGAATCAGGGCATGGCACCTACGCCGCAAATGAATGGGGGCATGCCTTTCACACCACAACAGCAGATGATGTTACAACAACACCGACAGCAAGCGCTTCTTCAAGCGCAACAACAAGGACATATGCAGCACAATCAGTTCACGCCGCAGCAGCTAGCCCAACTACAAGCTAATGCCCACGCTCAACAAAATATACAATCTCATCAACACCAAATGCTACAGCAGCAGCAGCAGCAACAACAAAACCATCAGGGTGTTCCCAAACTTAGTCAACAAGGCCAGCAAGCATACCAGGCTCAGCTCATGCGTGCTCAGTATGCGCAAATGCAAATAGTCAAGCAGCAACAGCAAGGGCAGCACCCACCGATGCAGGGCCAGCAAGGCCAGCCACATCAAGGCAATCCGCAGTTAACACCCCAACAGCAGCAAATGCTGTTGGCAGCTACACAGGCGAATGGTGGCCAAATGGGTCAAAATGGACAGCCCATGAACCAGGCACAAAGATACACCCAGCTCTACCAACAACGACTGCTTCGCATGCGGCATGATATGTCAGCACGGTACATGTCTCAGTACGGCCCGCCAAACCAGTACCCTTCCAATATTGCGCAACAGTATGGCCCTGGTCTGGAAAAGACAGCCAAAGCGTGGGTCTCCGAGGTTATGCGACGTGAGCGGGATGGCGGACAGCAACAGCAGCAACAGCGGGCTGCGTTGCAAGCCCAGCAAATGCAAGCGCAGGGCTCGATGCACAGTATGGGTGGCCTGAACAACTGAGGGTAGTTTGTCCGCTAGCACTGATGTAAAGTGGCTACATACGAGATTGATGATACCCTGCGAGGACGGAAGCTATTCCACATTTACAATTTCACCAGTGTAAATCTGGCCCCAGGTGGATTTATTATGAGCATCTACTCAATGGCAGTGGGACATTGGTTAGCAACTCTTACTGTCACTGGCTTTGGCTTTTTCCTCGTTCTTTTTTTTCTTTTTTTGTTATTTTTTTTCTGAAATCCCGGGATTTTGTACAGGGACTAGGCATCGTGGAGATTGGGGAGGACGGCGTTATTTTGCCACGGGGGGTTTCTTTCTTCTTTCTGCTTTTCTTTTTTTTTTTTTTTTTCGATTGTACTATTTGGGCGCGGTGGGAACCCTGGGATTTATCAGACTCGATACCATTCTGTACAGGAGTTATTTGATATCAGTGTGGTTGGATTGAAAGCATTGTGGAAATACCTCGAATTTGATAACACAAAATGCAAAAACTGGATTCTGTTATTCTAGACTGTAGGCTCTTGTATATTTGGAGAGTCTGTACTAGATCTTACATATTCACTCGTAGACCTTTGACGGATTCTAGCAATGGTCTAAGCACATCCAAACCACATGTCGAGCATCATAATATCAAAGAGTTCATCGCAAATTCGTAAAGTATCAAGACGGTGTACAATCAAAAGGGATAAATCTCATTCCATAAATATAATTAAGTCTACGAATACGGGATGTTCCAGATCTTCAATGGATGTTTGACACCTCGGGCGAACCGTAGGACAAAAATCTAGTACTCACTGGCGAGGGAAATAGTTAAATCTCCATTTCGATATAAGCACTTCTTCGGCGCGACCGCGGCCATGAAAGGGCCGGATCGCAATTTGACATCCGTGCTATCAGCTGCAAAGCTGTATGAGGAAAAAGGGAAAGGGAAACATGGTAATGTAAGTATTCAATTGGATAAGGTATCAAGCTATTAAAAGGGGGATATCAAAAGACACCGTCAGTATGTATCAAAAGAAGACCGGTGGCCATCGTGTCCTGAGACTGTATTCTCTGGTCAATCATTACTCAGACTGTTGAGCTTGATATTTTGAAACATTCATGGAGAAGTTCATGTCAATAGAAATGGTGATCATCATAGTAAGGAGAGACCAGAGTTGTCTCGCAAGATGGAGAGGGTGTATAGATGTAAGGTTGAAGTCAATTATCAAAGGAAGACATTAATCCCTTGAGCAATGTGTTTTCAAAGCCTGCTGGTGTGTCGTTGAGTGGTAGACAAAAGATGTCTGATTTAATATGAAAGAGCTACGGAAAATTGATGCGCTGAGTTTTTATATCGTGTGATTACATAATGATGTGTCAGCACTGCCCAGACCTGGTCCACCTGGGCACGGCGGGTGGGTGACTAATCTAGTTCCCGATCGGGAAAGGTATCAACAATCGAGCACACATTTGAAGGATTGCTTCATGTAGGATTTCGGTCTATAAATTCTGCAAGTGATATTGCGTGATAAGGCGAACTAGTAGATATAGTTAGTTGCAATAAAGGAAGGTCGCGGCCCAGGTCTAGACTTTAACCTACCGGACCGTTGTTGGTCGGATGACTCCCGGCCTGCAAAGTCCATTCAAAGAATGGCAAGGCCACCATTAATATGTATGGTAAAGGTAGGCGAGATAAAACGATTTGATCAAACAGGATTAAAGCAAGGCGGGGGGATCAGGCACCAATGAAAATATATCGGCTACTAAGACAGCCCCAATTCAAAACCCGAAGCTAGGGATGAAGATCGGCGTACATCACCCGAGGACCAGGTAAGCCGAACGAATAAAAGCAGCTAGAGATCTTACTTTTACAGAGTAATATGGGGTAAAATTGGGGTTACATCGCATCATCGCATAATCACATACAAAACAAAGCATCGCCCTGGTAATAATTTATACTTAAACACCGCAATCTGGGAATCTGGAACCAACTTCATTGACGCTCTAATATCACATTCCAATGCATGTACGGAGTAGCTTCGGCACAACGGTGTAGTGTGTAGTGTAGATCTGTATAGCGTGTATGCGAAGCCAATCGAAAAGGGTTCCTCGCATATAAGCGCCAAGCTAGATTGACATTGCATTAACATAGGTACGATTTACTCGGATGGAAAAGTTGTACTTATGTCGAGGTATGCTCTAAACCCAGTCTAATGGCTCACCCACTTCCTCTCCATCATTCCCACGCGCACAGACATACCGATGCGGTGTGTTGATGGTAGTCATCCAAGTGGTCGGGAGGATTTCTCCCCGGAATGTGAGAACAGGTACATTAATAGGTATAAAAAAAAGGGAAGAGAGTTTGTGATTGCTGCAGTGAGATCTCTGAGTAGTAAATCTAATACGAAGCAGAAACAGTTCACCGATTATTTGCACAATCTAGAAAAACGAATACGTACGAGGAAAGCAAAAAACAGCTTGCACATGACCCAATGACCTATTAGGGTTGTGGATCTCCAGGCATTATCCCCATAGGTAGTACTGTGCATAACAAAAGATAAAAATCAAGGAATGGAAACCAATAGAGTGAAAATGGCGCTTGGATATCATTCCCGCATATCACACCATTGGGAAGCCTGGGGTCTCATTCCCAATTTGTACGGCGTGGCATATACATAGCGCGGTGTAACAGTATAAGTACATGCAGGGCATGGGCGTCGGGCTAATTTAACGTCGTGCCTAATAATCACCTCACCGCACAACCAAACATCGGTGTAGCAGTGGACTTGGGTATTTGGAATGAGGATTTGGAATCTAGAATCAAGGTTTTGGAGGGCTGGGGAATACAGTTTTGAATTAGTGGGATAGTATATCGGAAAATAAGTGAGGTCAGTATGGATGTGCTAGAAAGTAAATAATGTATATGCCGGTAGTGGATGTGCAAGACAAAAAAAGGGCTACCAAGACCCTGCGTTGGAGTTTGAAGAACGGGAAAGTATTCCATGCACGACGATCATTAGAAAAAGCAAATATAGGCTTCATCTTTCCGGAGGATGAGGGATGTTTGTCATAGGATGTCACTGTTGAGTAAAGCCCTAATGCCCGCAGACTTGGGAATGAGGAATGGACGCATGAATACCAGAGTCCAGGCACGTAGGAACGCGGCTCTGGATCGTGGGATCCTTGGTCATGCAGTATAATGTAGCATGGATTCTCTTTGCTTTTTCGCATTCCCTTTTTACTTTTTTTGCTATGCTATACTTAGAACTATGGGATTTTTCTAAGGTTTAGGGTTTCACAGAGAACGGGTGAGTTGGGTTCCACATGGCCATCTGATACGTGCTATGTTGATGTCGAAAGTGGGGGAGTACTCGTCGTGGTTTGCAGTAGTGCGTACAGAGTATTCGGGACACTGTGTTCCACATAAATTATCATGTCCGTAGCCGCGGTGAAGATATGATGACATGGCGTTTCTGAAACTGGGTGTTAAGGCCCCGTTGGGAATGAAGAGTCCCGACGAGTAGCATGTACAGGTTTATCATGCTTATGGCTGCACCAGGCTCAATTTGTTCGATCCACTCGATTGAGCAGATAGATCGGTTTGGAGAGATCCAGGAACTAGGGATCTAGAGCCCCGAATCTTGTGATATGTAACATTTTGGGCGCATGTCTGAACTCCCAGGTCAGTAACCGAGAGGCGAAGTTGGATTCTAAAGCAGAAATTTAGCCGATCTTGAAGGATTCAAAGTACTTAATAAGAATGGTACTACTAGTATACAGGACCAACTGGGGCAATAGCAATGCAGTGCAACAATGTAGATCTCGATTTTTTCTGTATATTATACCGATGTGCGATAATGGGTGGTAGTACAAGCGAAAAAAAAATAAAAAATAAAAAAAAATAAAAAAAAATAAAACAACAACACGTTGTAGCAGATTGTACACGATCGCCAAACCCCTGAGGGTTGTCCTCCCAAATGATTATCCCCAGTTGGCGATCTCCCCAAAACCAGACAGGAAAAAACATATGCAACTCCAGATAAATTCCATGTTCAGAAATACCTCCCAGCCTTTGGCACCAAACAAATTATGCAATAGAAAGGAAATAAAATAAATCAAAAAGTCTCCTATCAGGAGACATGTACAACGCCAGGACAACCAGACATCTGGCCCATGTCTCTGCCATTTCAGATCCTCCAGAGACGGGGTATCAATAAGACCCAATGAGGGCCACGTTTTTGCTTTGTGTTTCTATGACTCCATAATTTTCTTTTTGGAAAGACTCGCATGGAATGTTTTTTTGTTGAATTTTTTTCGTTTTCGATTTTTGGTTTTGCTTTTTGAGGTCGTGCGACTAGTCATCCCACCCATCAACGCTCAGCTCCCCACAGTCAGGCATGCTATCTTCAAGCTTACTGCCGTAGATAGGCCGACCATCGGGGGTAAGCTGGCCGCGGAAATCGGGATCGAAATCTTGACTGGTCTCATCGAGGGTTGCGACGTAGCGGTTGCGACCGCCCCGCTTGCTGTGGGTCTTGGTATAGTGGGCATTCAGGTTGTCACTGCGAGAGAACGCACGGTGGCAACCAGGGACCCAACAGACATGGGGCTTCTCCTTGGAGTGGCTCTTCATGTGTCGCTTGAGGTGCTCCTGGCGCTTGAAACGCCCCTTGCAGCCAGGCTCCTTGCACTTGAATTGAACTTGCTTAATGATTGATGGCAAGTTCTCGAGGCTCAGGTTAGAGCGGAGGAGCTGTTTCTTGGAAGATTTGCGCGAGGGTTGGCGGTGACGTTGAATCAGGCCTTCGCGGTAGACAGGAGAAAGTTGGAATTCTTCCTGGTAATCATTGTGTCCGGACATTCGACTCATTGGAGTATCTGAGCCCGAGGGAGTGCCCATGGAAACAGATCGGTGGGGTGTCGAAGGAGTGTGGGACTTGAAAGTTGGAATGTTGGTCGGAAAGTCGGAATAAGAGGAAGAAGGAGGGGTAACGGGTCCAGAAGGGAAGGGCTGGACCTGAGCGGGTGTGATGGTTTGGGGTACCAACGACTCATGGGATGGCATCCAGTGAACCATGTTGGTCATTGAGGCGGAGTTTGGCATCCGCTCAGAGGGTTGGTTAAAGATTGGACGAGACAAGCAAGGGTTGGAGGCGGATTCGGGCAGATATCCAGCCTGTTGGGGACGGTGGTAGTAGTTGCGAGCCATCTGGTTGTACTGAGGCATCGAGGCCTGGTAAGGAAACTGGGGCTCCTGGTATGTCTTTGGCATATCCTGGGGAATCCAGAGTTGGTCGACGTTCTCATCGTATCCAGGAAGATAGTCGGGGATGGGCATCTGCTCCTGTCGGTCCATGTTGCCGCAGGGCATATTCATCATGCCGTCGCCTGATGTGAGATCGGCCATTCTGAATGCGCTACGTAGTGGCGTAGACGAAGTTCGGCGCTCCATTGGGAGGCCGTGGTGATAGTGGGAAGACTCGTGCCACCCGGGTGAGGCCATTGAGCCTTGGCTGTAGAGACTGGTAGGAGTGGGAGTTGGAGAGTCCAAAGGAGAAAAGCTCGAAGTCATCGAGGGGCATTCACTAGGGCCCAGAGAGCGACAGTCAACTTCAACAGTCAAACGATCAGAAATTTGTTGTCCGTGAGATCTCATGTCGTCCAGGTCCTCAGTTTTGAAAGGTTGAGATGCAACTGAGTTGATAGTATCACCTGCCCAATTGACTTTAGTAAATTGTATTTGTTTTTTGTGGTTTTCTTTTGTGTAAGAACGAGAGTCGAAGTCAAGTAATTGACAAGTAGAACGAGGGTATTAAGGGTCGACAGTGAGGTAAAGAAAGGAAGCTATCAAAGAAAGATAGGGATAGGAGATAGAGAGCAAAAGGAAGACAAGAGAATGTGTATTTGGTCCCGAAGTATAGGGAAAAAGGAAAGAATGTTCAAAAGGATGAAGGGAATGGAGGACAAACGAGCAGAAATAAACAAATTGGTCCAGCATATAATCCCGAGGAGTGGAGATCGTACTTACAGCTATACGCCATGGTCTAAGCTCAGATTCGAGGTGGCCAAAATTAGAGGCGCGTCGCGTGAGGTTCAAAGCAAGGCTAGGAATGTAGACTATAAGATCCTCCGTTACCGCGGCAAAGGCTGTAACAGCTAAATCTGGACTGAGATCGACTGAACTTCCTCGAGGGCTGCAGGTTTGATCGCGATGTTTCGCGTTATTTCGCGTCAAAATAGCCAGAAATTGCCGAACCTGGATAATAGGATGGGCTGGTATGGAACACCAAGAACAAGATAGGCGGTGGTGTTAGAAGCCCTTTGACGCGGTTGGAGGTTAAAGGGGAGGTTGAAGGGGAGGTCTCAGATAGGTAGGGGGGTTGTATATAGTTGGAGGGGAAGGGAGATTATAAGTACAGCAAGGAGGAGTTGTCTGAAGTCGAAAGTAATGATCCACGGGGGGGAAGCTTGTTCCTGGTACCTTTTTGGGGTGAGAAGAGAGACTTGGATCGGCGGATTGTCATCCCTCACCTTTTTCTTTTCTTTTTTGTTTTAAATGTTTTTTTTTATAGATTTAAAATAATTCATTTTTTTCAAATAAAAAAAAGAATTAAAATAGAAAATCATTTTGGAATTTAGACCCAGTATTCTGGTTTTGGTATAATCCTATTATTTAAATGTTTTTATCTCTCTATTTCTTTAGTTCATGCATCATTACTCTCCTCTCCACCAATCCTATCCAATACTCAAGCATACTCTCTGTACTTCATTGGAATGTTCAGGTATCTCTTAGGTTCCGCAAAATGTGAGCAGAGTCTATTTGGACATGCAGGTCGATCGTCCCCGGACTTTCTGGCCTTGTCGATCATAAAGCATGATCTCAAACCCTGATCTTCCCTCTAGGGCTATATTTACTTAGGTCTCAGAGGTAAAAACCTTGAATGGGTAAAAACACTATACTCATGTAATTACTAGCTTTTTAACAATATACAAATGTTAGAAACATTGGGAACCCCAGAGACATCGAAATTGACAAAATATGAGCTCGCTCGGACGGTGGAGGCTTGGATCGATCTCATCCGTACTTTTGCGATAGGTCAGACGTTTACCAACTCGGGTCTGTGCAAACCCAGTTGATGCTGCAGGATCTCTCCCGGAGAGTAGCAATCTCAGATTCCAGAGCTTCGACATATTCTAACATTCCCCTATTTCTCCGCCTTATTTCTCCAGTATCATCGTCACTGGTTATGGATCGCCCTGTTTATAAAGGAAATCATTTATATTTAATACTTACTTTACCTTCCCAGTTTGGACTAGTCTTCCCCACCCAACCTATCTCTCTACATTTGAAGGTAAGCCATACATACGCCCTCTAGGTCCCTATAGGTCCCAGTGATAAAATCCACCTCATCATTCAGACCTTGGAATGCGAGAGCCAAAAAAGCAAACCGGCTCGGGGAACAATTAGCATCCATCCCGCTGGGTCTAAGAGAAGCCACCTATCCGCCCCAACGGTTCGGATAGTGTTAACCCCGAGCTGGCATTTGCGTCTGATTCATCACGCGTCAGTTGAGACTTGGATAGGATTATCCTCTTAGTTGGGTATGCTGGGCCTGTTTCGCTCTCAACCTGCGTGGCTAGCAGTCAGAGGCAAAAGTTTTGCATTCTTCTTTGGATCTTCGTTCCACCCCGTGGTTTGAAACACGCCCCGTCCAGATAGCGATCGGCCTCGAATGTTTGTCTCCGCTGCAGGTGTGCGAAATCGCCGCTTTTTTTTCCTATATTTAATAATAACTCTGCTATCACTGTTTGCCTGTGTATCACATTGCACTTGCATGGCCCATCGAGTGGGGATGAAACAGGCTTTATCCAGTAAGAGCGTTAATTATTGCGCGTTTGATTTGAGCCATAAGGCTAAAAGGCATTTTGTTCTTTTGCTGATTTATGAAAAACCGTAGATAATCAATTCCGTTTAGCAATAAGATTAGGTTTGAACTGGACCGAGTGGGTAGAATTACTCTTCGGTCCGGACACTGATTCTCTTTCCCTCGGCCCCTCTTTTGTCGATCGTTTTCGCATTCGTGTCGATCTCTGTTCAGGTCTATATTGCTGTGTCAACTGTCAGATCTAGCCTCAACGAACCCCCACTTCAATTACCTCGGTTTCCTACTTCCCTAAATCCTTCATGCTTCATTGGGATACCTGCATAGATATCCAAGCCCCAAGTCGAAAAACGGTTTTCAAGCCCTATTGATTAAGATACATTTATTCCTGCAATTGGTTGAGACTATTGTTTATTTTAAATCCCGAAAACCTGGAAGTCAAACCCCGCTAAGGTCTCGGGATTCAACATTGGAACCTTGGAAACTAATGGTCGTTCCATGGATTGTCAGAATTCTAATTTATTTTACTTTTCCCTGACGTCCAACCCCAGATTGTAACCTTGGAAGGCTATAACCTTGGAATATACAATATAGACTTTTGGATGCTTGCTATCAATGAAATCTGAGCCCATTATAATAAAATCCCTGATACTCTCGCAGCAAGGGCCACCGAAACCCCGAACTCAAAAGCAAATATAATCACCTCGAGATCTTTCGGCCCCTGCGTCTGAACAGATATCTTTCACTTATATGGTTCCCTTATCCATAAACCCACAAATTCCGTCTTTATGCCTTGATTTTCGATACTAGAGACCACTATCATCAACTACATGTCTTAGTGCAGGTCTGAGATTAGAACCAGGGTCCCTTAAACGCCCAGACCACCGAAGTATCGATCCAAACCCACCCGATCCACCTGAATGCCGTGATCATCGACGCGGGAAGATTTCGATAGTGACTTTAGCTTTCGGTCGCACCGAGTCATACCTCAATCTGCACAGCTGCCTTAGGCTGCTCGGTCGCGCCACTGATTGCTGGTGGCGTTGGGGATGTAGTGTGGCTTAGCTTATCCGGGGTGATCTCCAGGCATCCGGGATATTCTACATACCTCTCGTATCTGCGCCTACAGTATTTACAGAGATCTACAAGCTACTCGCCACCGCTGCAGACTGCGTGGTTTTGCCTTCTGTGATTTTGGTGGGCCTCGTGGATAGCCAAGTGCCCATTAAAGCTCTCTTGATATATGATCCTCTGTTGATTGCGTTCCTTTGTTTCAGACCTGCGCCTGCTATAGTGACTAAAACAATCAATCTCTTTTCGGAGTAGTTGCCCTCTTCCGGTATAATCATAGACTGCGAGCTTACATACCATCCTAAATCTATTGATACGTTAGGTACTCCGTATCAGGCTAGTTACCAAACTATACCATAAGAGGACAAGGGGGGAAAAATCATAGATCAGTCAACAAAGAATAGTCCAAATCCAGAATTAGAAAACCTTATCTGGGCTTAGGGATATGGCTGCATTAGCATGATTTCTAACTCTCTGAAGTACCAGGTACTCGGAAAATACAAGTAGAGCTATCAACTTTTGCCCTCTGCCCAGACTCTGGCGCGTTCTTTGACGACCAAAGGCCGAAGTCCTCGGTTAGGAACTCGGAGCATAGAATGCAGCCAATAATAGCCCAGACTGCCCAAATGATCAACAAGACATGCAAGCCTCACTATCAACGTTATGACGGCACTTTTTCCTGTCCTATCATATATTGCGGTAATTTCTACCGAATTTGCAAATAAGTAGCAGTCTATACAATCTACCACTAGGTCATAATCTAACATACTTACCTGTATATCGCACTACCTTATTTTTGTGTTTCTGATCGACTGACATTGCCATTCCTCGGGATGCAGAGTGTTCCTCCCGGCAGTAATCCGTACCTATGTCTGGGGGTGCTGCAGAAGCTACAGGTCTGTTGAGTGCCGCTGACGCAACTGCGAATGTCTATTATTTGGCTGACAGACTTTCATTGCAAATTATAGGCTTGTTTTATGGCTCCATATCAATACCACTGCTTAAGTTCAATATGCATCTCCAATACAGGTTGTTGACGCCAAAGCGCTTGACTACTTGCATACTCGGGGACCTTACATGATCGGGGACCACGCACTATCGGGGACCGTGCTAAGAGTGAATTAAATATCCGTGGTTTTTGCCTTGATAAAGAACTCAAGCGATCAGCCGTTTAGAAATAGAACCAAATGCCGACAGCCGACCAGTTTATCGCGATAAAACCTCTTGGGTATAGATTTCATAGTATGTGTGTGTGTGTATACAGATTACAGACTCTTAGTGTAAAACAAGCCTTATAGAATTGGTAAACTGCAATAAGTTATGAAATATTCGACATTTGGGCCAGATGCAGGGACGAAACTGAGCGGCCTATAGGAAGCAAGTATCAGAGATCAAGCCTGCAGAAGTGATCAATAGTACATAAAATAGCATAGGTAGGAGATTATGCACAAACCCCAAAATGGTACCTGGTTGGTGTTCCTGGTAGTTTGTTGCCCTTAGCCGAGGTCTCTGTCCCGTTTATCTGTTTACCCGTTTACCCCCGCCACCCCCTTACTTTTCTTTCTCTTTCTCTCTTCATACGCCCACAAAGGCATTCAAACTTGCTTTTTTAATTCAATTTTCCTCGAATGAATAACTCCATCCGTGTTGACTTGCATTGCATTGCCTTGCATTGATTTATTCCCGGTTCCCAGGAACAAACTCCACTGTGGCAAAAGCCTATGTGTCAACGCCTTAGACAATTGCCCTGTTTAGGTATTTTTGTATTCAGTCCCTTAAGGGTCTCCCAAGGATAGACCCTCGTGTACCTTTGTACATCGTATCTGTATACCTGTCTACTTCCAGGAGCGCGATGTGAGTCGCGACGAAGGATTATACTATCTTAACATGATTCGCGAGTCGTATCCGAACTAATACCCAATATATTTGGTTTCTATTACTTGAATTGTGAATCATAAATAAGAAAACCTTACAGTGTCGCAGAGATGCAGCGTTGCAATAATCCCATATCACATACCAGTCCAAGCACACTGATCTGCTTTAATTTCTCCAACGGCCCATACATCCATGTCCGCTGCCACAGTCTTATGTAACCCAGCCTATACTAGTACCAATCTAGCTACGATGGTACTTAAGGTAGGATGAGCATGGGTCCAAAAAAAAAAAAAAAAAAAAAAGGAACGGCTAGATTCGAGCCCCAATAAAAGCGGGATCGACCCTGCACATCGAGCTAAGAATGTCAGACATGGGTGCTTCGCAGGAACCCTGCAGAGCACAAACCATGTTTAGCGACAACGGCCCCTAATTGGTGTGATTGCAGATCATCCCTAATGGGAATCTGGTGATATCATATTATTGGGACCCTTGCGCCTCCCTGGTGCTTGTCTGGCCTACCTGGGAGACGTACATGCTGCTATTAGATGTTGGTTTCATTTTTCCTACATATCGACTCCAGGCCGCGACTCAAACGCCCGATTATGGGGCTATTTTTGAGTGCTACTTTTCCTGTGTCTTGCTTCCGCCGTGTCATGTTAGGTTAGGTTTGCTACGATAGCGTGTACTTTGTGCTCGCACGGATCAATCCGATAAGGTTTGATGTCATTCTTGCCTTGGTTTAGTTCATACGTCCTTAGCGTGGTCTTGGATGGGGCAGGCTGATCTGTGATCAGATGAGAGGGTTGGATGATCATTGACTAGGCAGAAATGCTAGGTTAGGTTGGGGGTCATATAGCGCGGAAATCTATGGTTATTCTTTGGGTGTCTATTGGATTAACCAAACGGAATAATTAGTGCATAGTGAGTACTTTAGTCTTTTTGGATTATAACAATATGACCTTCAGATGAGATATTTATGAGTTCTCATGTGCTATACAGATTCAATAAAGGATAACAACGAACCTTACTTATGGCCACTTGGCTTTCCTCTCACCAGCATGTCTAGCTGTCCTTTCTGGGGTCCTGGTAGATATCCGCTTCCTATCTTCCCTTTTTTCCAGGGTAAATATAACAGATAAGCAAGAGCCAAGATGGTAAGCATGGAACCAATTAAAAACTAGTAGAAATAACCTTGGTAGATGCTCTACCAGTACTTCTGGGTCGTCTAGTGAGGTATGCATGGTGTGCGGTTACTATGGGACTCATTAGGTATGATTCCACCAGCGAAGCTAGATCAACCAAAATAATTCTGAAGTAGAGGTGTTATATATCAGTAGCTAAATAGTTCCGCAATGTGCGGTGGCCAGTTCAATTCGATATACTTTCTTAAGTAATGGTATTATCCGCATAGTTGTACGTGAATATACTATGTAGTTATCAGGAGACACAGCCCGTATAAACATGAGTACAACGTCTTCTAGCTTACCCCAAGTGAAGCATACTTTATCACTAATACTTAATGTTAAGGTGTCACGATTATTGTATGTTGAGCTGTACGAGCAATGTATGTACTTATACTTCTTGCTGTCTACATACATTATGCACCTAATCTCGTCGATATATATTTGCGGCTACGCTGACAACATGCTACGCTTTGCAACGTCGGGCTCAACACGATACCTCGTTTTAGGAACTCAGCCTTTTGATATAGAATAGACTGATTTAATTTATTATTCAAATATTTCTATGTGGATAATAACCAAAGGGAGATTTATAGATGAGATGAATTGATGTCACATGACTACGAGCCATTGCCCCACACCCTTCTTCCTTTCCTCCAACCACAACTCATCACTCACAGTATACATCCATCTTGGGTAATTGTTTGGCACTTCAAAAACATGCGAATACCCTTTGCTCTCCAAGACCAGGGCAGATAGTTAGCATCTTGGCCACCCCATATGTTAGCCTAAAGGATTGGCAGGACGTGAAGTTAATCTTGAACCAGACTCTGCAGTGAGATGGGCATCCAAGTGCGTCTCCCCGAAGCATTGTTGTTCGACTAGTTATCAACAGCCCAAAGCTTGACTCTGAGAGAGTATCATCTATTACCTACTACTGTCGTCAAGCATTCTTAAGCCAATACTCCCTGTCAAACAGCGGGTATGGCCTTACTGGGCTATACAAGCACCATGGTTTTTATGTAGCCTAGTGGTTAAACACTCTGGATATTTCCTATGCTCACTCCTATTATCTCGGGCTTGGGTACTATTGAGAATACAGAGACACAGCAGACTACTATGAAATAGGAGACTCTCTGTACAATACTGTAATGTGTGAGGATAAAAAGAACTATCTGAGGATGGAAGACATAGGTGTGTTAATTTTCCTGATCTCGCCCTTTGTATCCAAGTCCCAGGCTAGGTACATCCTGCGGTAGATATTATCTCAGATATAGAATGATATGATCGCTGCGTCATCAGTGAGGCGATGTGTGCCGGCCACCAAGTGAATGTACCGCTGGTAGGGCCCATTATGCTTTCGTCTGCTAGCAAGGACATCAGCTTCCAGCCAGGGCTCCCTCCGCTCTGGCCTTTTGATATTCCGCAGTCATCGCATTAAATGTCCCCTTTGGACTATTTTCAGCGATGTAGTGGTGTTCTTTGACTGCTTGTCTTGCGGGATCTGGGTTGGAATAGATTCAGTGTTGCCTGACTCTCATGGCCAAGTCTTGCTGCGCTGAGGTCATGAGAGTCTACATTCTGGCGGTGTTAGACTGATCAACACTGCAGGTTGGTTCGGGTGGTGAGCTGAACTGAATCTTGGGAAGTGAGAGGGGTTTGAAACCCGAGGAATAAGTCGGTGTAGTAGTGGTGGTACAGTGGACGGTCTAGTAAGAAATATGTAGGCAGGTGGTATTTCTGTTTAATAATACACGTTCAAAGTGCTGACGTGCTTCGTGAAATGATGCTTACTGGCCCTTTGGTTCTCGAAGTCCCTAGTTGCTTTAAGATTGGCTGACCGGTTTCCTCCTTGAAATGGATGGCCACAATCTGTTTAAACTAGGCCTTTTCTTCCTGTATGCTAGGGCTCAGACCTTTAGGATTTGGAGTTTGATTTCTGGTGAAAGACATCAATTATAAAGTTTTGTTGCTAGACTCTCAGTGGTTGACAGTCCAAGGAAGAGGCTGTACAAATGAGTAAACCTCTTTTTGTTTATGAGGATGGTGCGATGCTTCTGATATTCTTAAGTATGACTGCCCTTGAAATACTGCCATTTTAAATGACATGCAAGACTAATATTTTACAGAGCAGTCCAAAAGCTAAAGATCCGGCCACACAAGACCACGCGAGAATATGGAATCGCCAAATGCCGAGTTATCCACATGCAAGCACGTACCTGCTTGGTTCAAGCCCAAATCAGTCGAATGAGCACTCCATGTATTGCCCGGATTCGATCCGTGATACTAAAATAACTAGCCAGGACGAACATGTATCACAAATCCTCGAGGAGACGGTAAAGCCTAAGAACCAATAACATTATCAAGCCACCGGGACAGATGGGAATCTCATCTCCGAAAGATGCAAGCCCAGAACTGGACGTATCGTAATTCAGAATATGAACGCCACCCGACTCCCGCTTATGCTGTGCAATAGAAAGCCGCATACCAAAAAAAGCAAAGAAAACCTTCGCTTAATCCTCCGAGAAAATCGCCGGGTCTCGGGAAATTCGAGATCTCCACAATCATGTACGGAGTACTCCGTAGTGTTGGTGGCGGTCAGATCTGAAATCTTAAGGTGCAGCTTCGGGCGCATGCAGAATACAAAGGCGAGACCTATGGACGGGAACTTGCAGGGCTATCTGGACAACCTTGAGAAAATGCGGTCAGCAATTTCGTCCTCATCCTTATGAGATGTCACTGCATACCATCAAGCCTTCAGGTACGGTCAGACATTTTCCCGCTTTGTGGAGTCGAGGTGATGGTTTATTGCAAACTTTGACCATCGGTGTGTTGAAGGACCGACTGATGCATGCTCCGGAGCCAGACTGGTAGGAAAGACCAGCATGGAGGTGGGGTTGGGTGCGTTCCTGTTGGGAATATGCCTGTTGGACTGAGTCTGGATCAGAAGCACGAGGCAGATCACACAATTATATGGCTGCACCACCAAAGGGCACGTTTCTGGTCATCCCGGAAGCGTTCATGCTGGTAAGGTTGGTTTCACGGGCCCTGAAATCCTAGGTCGAGTGTCGTTTATATGAGTTCAGGAGTACAGAGTATTGTCGTATGTCTTTAATGCCAAGTTGTCGGCTTTTCTATTTAAGCGTTATGCGTCATCCAAAACCTGGGGCTGATGATTGGGCTGTTGAGACACGTCAGATATGCCTGAACTCCGAGCTCCGAGCCTCAAGATAAGACCGGAGATAGGAATTAGACATTGCCTAGGAATTACCTAGGAATTTTTTATTAGAATCATACCAAATAGATTTTGGCTTAGAGCAATATTTAAATTCATGAAAGTCAAGAATGTGAAGTGAAAGAATCCAAAACAAAGAAAAGAAAAAGAGTGGGGGGATAATACGATAATCTAACGGTCCGGTGTCATTGAACTCCGCATAAGCACAGAGGCAGCAATCTAAACAAAAGGAGATCGCCCCCTAAAAAACAAGTATTTCTCTAGGGGACTCCCTTAAATTCTATGTTGTAGGGTATCTGTTCCCTTTAAACAAACTTCACTATACACAATGACAGAGACACAACCATTATTGGGCTCACATGCCAAACCAGCCCAGCATCCACAGAAACTATTGATCTGTGTCGTGTGTACTATATTCTTGCTAGCAGCCGATTTCGGATTTTTCATGTCAGCCGCACCACAAATCGCAGTATATGAGGAAATCATCTGTCGAAACTACCAAGCCAGTCTTCACGGGGTGGGAAATGACACTCTGACTCCGCCAGTGTCTAACCCGTGTAAATCAGAGCCTGTACAGGGAGAATTGGCACTTGTGACTGGGTATCAGAGTACACTCGATGTAATCCCTGGTATGTGTTCACTACAATACACTGAGGTTGGGATGCTGATGCTTCGAAAATGCAGGACTTGTACTCGCGCTGCCATATGGTGTCCTTTCAGATCACTGGGGGCGGAAGCCTTTCTTATATCTTAGCATCCTGGGCATTATCCTCGCGGAGGTCTGGATTAGGATAGTTTGTAAGTTGGTTATTAATCCTCTTCAATATTTTACTAATACCTTTCTTTCCCTTAGGCCTATGGTCAAGTGTCATTCCTTTACGGATGGTCTGGATGTCAGCTGTGTTTAAAATCATCGGTGGTGGCGACCAAGTCCTTACGGCCATTGCTATGGTCATAGTGGCTGAGGTCTTCTCCGAAGACGAGAGGTACCGTTATGGCTTGACCTTTCTTTGTGATGAAATCTAACATTCTTTAGAGCAACTGCACTCTTTCGTTTACAGTCTTGTGTTCAAATCGCAGAGATTCTGGCCACCCCACTCAGTGCTTATCTGATGACCTTTGGTCCGATGTTTCCATATTTTCTCTCCATATTCATCATCATTCTGGGAAGTATTCCGGCCTTGTTCCTGCCCGAGACTCTCAAACACGCAAAAGGAAAACAAGCCAATCGAGAAATTTCAGAACAGAATGGTGAAAGTGCGCAGGCCCAGCCTTCGAGCAAGCGGACAGTGGTACAGGAGATCACCCGACAAGTTCGCGAGTTTATACAGTCGACTCGGTTCATTTGGACCGATTTCAATATCTGTTTAATGGTCTTTCTAATGTTCGTCACGATGATGAGTCGACAATGCACAAATCTGCTCCTGCAATATGTGTCAAAGAAGTTTGACTGGAGTATTGGTCGTGTATGTCCCTGTCCTCGCCCACCGAATCACAAACTAACCATGGTATAGGCCAGTCTTTTGATTTCGCTGCGCGGGATATTTGCTCTCGTCACATACTTGGGGATAATGCCAATCCTGGCATTCTTAACCGCCAAATATCTCAATCTCCATGGAAAATATAGTGACCATTTCTTGAGCAAAGGTAGCGGTGTGCTTTCAATCATCGGATTCGCCGTTACATTTATAGCCCCGACACCAGCTATTTTGATCGGTGGTCAGGTCATCTTGTCAATCGGCTCATCGTTCATGATCTCTACACGCAGTCTGGCTACTTCACTTGTACGACCCGACCATGCTGGCACTTTGTATTCGGCAATTGCCATTGCACAGGGTTTGGGAACAGTCGTTTCCGGCCCATTATTTGCCAACCTCTTCAGATTAGGAATGCGTCTTGGACCTGCCTGGATGGGACTGCCTTTCCTACAAGCCTCGGTCTTTTTCGTTATTGCCGTCACCGCTCTTTGGCACATTCGACTTGGACTGTCTCCGCGAGCCAATGATGAAGAACAGGAACAGGAACCTTTGTTGTCTCAGTAGATTATATGTATTTCTCCGGTCAATTTAATTACATCCAAGCGATTCCACACGGGTTCCTTAATGTGGGGAATACCATGTCAGCCCACAGAGATGGCGCAGACGGGAACCTCCCAGTAGAGGTAATCACATATTCACCTAATAGGTCATTGTCCTCTAAGCGAAGCAACACGAGCTTTTAGATAAAACAGAGCCTGCTAGATAAAGGGCGAAGTGTTCCGCTTCGTCAAGATGAGGGCGATCGGCAGGATCAATCTTGCGGGGTTGAATCAACTTGAGGCAACAAGTCGGAAATCCGAAGGGGGAGCCCGGACGATGCAACCTAAGAAGGCGTTTCGTCAGTCTTCTTCAGACGAAAACCGTCGGACTCTGACTTAGCGGCTGAGTCCGTTGTGCATTTCTGTCTCATCATTGGAGAATGTCGAAACGCAACTTGCCCCGCTCGGTGATCGTCGCCTACTTCGACCGACACTACTGTACACTATATTACTTTTTTGATGAGATGATAGGTGTAGCGGCGACGTCCGAGAACAAATCAGCTTATTCTTATCGGTGCATGTGCTATATTGTATATTTTGTGCCTGACGATGTATGTACCAAATATGATCTGCACTAGAGCATATAAAACCATTGTATGATCCCCTTACATCTCTTCTTTCGGTTCAACAATTCACACTCAGTTCAATCTTAACAAAATGTTGCAATCACAATCCAAGGGCATGCTCGCCCTGGCTGCCATGAGCCTAATCGCCGGCACAACCGCCCTCGAAAAATGCGACAGTGGCACCCCCTTCAGTTGCTCAAGCTCCGAAGAGCCAACCTGCTGCTACAATTCCCCAGGTGGTGCTCTCCTCCTGACTCAATTCTGGGATACCAGCCCATCAACCGGCCCCGACAACTCATGGACCATTCACGGATTGTGGTACGTAACCCTAACATCCAGTCTGATCTATAAGAGTAAAAAGTAACACCCCTCCAGGCCCGATAACTGCGATGGTACATACGAGGCAAGCTGCGACTCGAAGCGCGCTTACACCAACATCACCGCCATCCTGCAGGACCAGGACCGCGGCGAGCTGGTTGACTACATGGACAAGTACTGGGTTGATATCAAGGGCGACAACGAGGACTTCTGGTCGCACGAGTGGAGCAAGCACGGTACTTGCATCAATACCATCGAGCCCAGCTGCTATTCCGACTACACTGCCCAGCAGGAAGTGGGTGACTTCTTCCAGAAGACGGTTGATCTGTTCAAGAAGTTGGATACCCACAAGGTATGTCCCAAATTCCCTCTCGGCTCTTTTATTTGCTCTGTTCGTTTTTGACCATATCTCCCAGGCTCTCGCCGCTGCTGGCATTACCCCGAGTACTTCTAAGACATATACTCTCGCCGACATCCAGGCAGCTCTCACTGAGCTGCACGGAGCCGAGGTTTACCTCGGTTGCCAAAGTGGCGAGTTGAACCAGGCTTGGTATTTCTATAATGTTAAGGGCAATGCCATTGATGGAACATACAAGGCTGTTGATACCCGTAAGTTCTTTTATCGTTTTGCTTTCTGGTTGCTTTACTGACGTCTTGATTCTCTTAGTTACTAAATCCGGCTGCCCCAAGACTGGCATCAAGTATGTGCCCAAGTAAATAGAGAAAGGGGATTGATGTCCCTTGTTGATTGTGCTTGATTTGAAGATTGAATTGGGTCGCTGGAATGGTATCTCTGGGTTATTGCTATATAGTACATGTTGATAGTACAGATTCGAATACTCGTTAATCTGATATGACCATGATCGCTTTGATTGACGATAATGTTCCACTGGGTGTAGATGTGGCCAGTGGTTTTACCGCTGGGAGGATGGTGGCATGGTCGTATGCAGGTTCGAAGCTTGAAGTAAGGATGTCTGATTTTTGTGAATGCATCCCAGTTTATCGTAGCCCTGTAGTGGACATAGAGCACACCGCACTGGCTTCAAGATTGAGAGCCCGCAATTTCAATCCAAATGAAATGAGAAATTGCTCAAAGAAGAGCTACTCGTCGAATTTTGTCGTCGCAATAAGCGTAGGGTTTGCAGAGAGCCCCTGCAATAACACGGCTCTGTATGAAGCTATACCCTTATTGCGGCACTCGGCAGGAGAGTGTGTCTGACACCAGAAGGAGTTTAAGTATAGAACGCACGAGGGCTGTTTTCATATGCCCTTGAGCCGTGCAGCTCGCCGTTCGTCTTCTCTCTTCTCTTCCATACGACCCAAGAAATCCATACGACCGATATAACCCTCCTTGGCTTTGCTATGTGTGCGAAGCTCGTCTTTGATACCGGCAGAGTCGACGTACGTAGCCCAGTCGAGTCTTGACTTCTCCACGGTGTTGATTTTGGGTCCGCGCGCATCCGCAACGACTTGTTTCTCCCAGCTTTTCTTAATCGCACCGGTCGGATTGGGGTCGAATCGTGAGATCTTTCGAAGCGGTCGGCGAAGATTACGAGTGGCATTTATGGCTGCTGCATCCTCATCCGTATATTCGGCATTCTCTCCACTCGATAGGAAGGCTTTAGCCTCCGCCGAGTGTTTGGGTACGACCTTCTCCTCCGTGATCCATTCCCCGGCAAACTTGTAGGTGCGCTTGATCTTGATCATCTGGTCGGCATGCAGGGAAGGGTCTATTTTATGTTCCGCACCTCGGGCACCGTGGTCCTGTGCTTTCGTTTCGCCTGTTGGTTCGGGCTTGGGAACGGATTGCGTTACCGGCTGGGTTAGGGTTGGCTGCAGGCTGACCTGGCCTTGAGGTGCATTCATCTGTTCCCATAGGGCGTCCACGTCCACGGTTGCGCCATCGATCCTGGCCAACGGTTTACGCTGTTCTTCTTGTCTGCTCGGAAAACGCGTGTTAGAAGCCGATAATAGGTCAAGTCACATGGGTAGAACAAAAAAATTACATCTGTTGTTTCATTGCGCGCGTTCGCACGAATCCCCCCGTTCCTCCCTCATCGTCGTCCATGTCAAGGTCGACATCGTCCTCGTCGCTATCGCGCGCGCGTTTGCCCTTAAGCTTCTTTCCCTTGGTTTTTCTCTCTTTCTTCTCTCTTGCTTTTCTAATTGTGGCCTCATCTCCAGAGTCGAGTTCTGCATCTTCGGGGATCTGAGCTTTCGTGTCTGTCTTTCGCTTCTTCTTTGCGGGTTCTGCGGTCTCATCGGCATCGGAAGATAGATCGGAGTCGTCCGGTGCTGCGTCTAACTCAAAATCTTCATCCTCGGCAGAGTCATAAGCCTCCTCATCAAGGTCCTGATTTACTGGCAGAGTTGGGTCTGTCATTGTCAATGTTCTTTTTTTAGTGTCAGGGCTTAGAAGAGGAAGGTGCAGGCTCGCGCAACAAGACGAATTTCTGCCAAAGGCGGTGTCACGTTATACCGTCATCCCCAATTAGCCTTCCTGTGGACACCAAATAGAGACCGCTTTATCCATGCTTTTTTATTATATTCCATAGAGCAAAATCAGAAAGCACGAAGATGGATATCTTGCTTTGACACTGAATTTACGCTATGAGCTCATTTTTCTCTGCAATCAAAGCTTCTGGTGACCCGAGGCTCTAAAAACTCCGGGTCAGAAAGCGATCCTAAATCGCGGCTCATCTCCTGAGGCCTCCTACACCGCTCCTACTGCTTGCATAGTATTGATAGTCCAAGATACTTGTTGCGCAGAGTAAGGTCATAGTCCGCCAATTGCCCTGAGGACACGCCTGACTCTGGATCGCGGACATCACGATAACGGGGCAGACCATTGACAACGTGAGTAGCAACGTTAGCATTCCCAAGGACCGTTTGAGAGGGCGCTTGACAGCATTACTGGGATAATGGTTGGTGAATTATCTCAACATAAATGAGTTGAGAGTGAAACAGTGAGTGAGAGAGATATGAATTCATTCCTTAGTAGAAAAAAGCAAAAAGACAAAGGACGATGAACCCCGCTAAACCAAGCAACAGCTCAAGGAACAGAGCGCCCGACGGTGAATAGCTGTAGTGGAGACTTCAATACTCCTAATGCGGCTCTGGTCCTTCACCATTGGCCAACACAGGTAGGGCTATCGATCGAGGAATGTAACCCCGATATCTGGAATGCGACATTAGAGCGAGTGATGATGTCGGAAAACCACCTCATTATCTACCCCCATGGTAGCTCGCAAGGTTGGTTGAACCAGAGGAATACCGCTTTGGGCTAAATGGTCGTTTTCCGTTCATCTTTACCTTCGAACTTGGTGTCTACGTGTTATACTAACCCGGCACACACAACCAACCATTCATGTTTGATTTAGCTCTCTCTTCAATGGACATAGCCTCCTTGGCCATAAATGAGAAGGATATATGGTGCCTGCCAGGTGGCTAGGAATGTGGACCTTGAAATTCTTTCCACGTGGGAGCTTTCTTCAGGCTATAGGGCTCCTGTGGACGTTCCGGGAATAGACACGGCCTTGAAAGATGGCTTAATGGTTCCATCGCCTTAAGGATAAATGTAACGTTCAATATCCTAGCACACGCCCACTATAAGCCTAGAAAGTCTTGAGTGAATCTACTTTTAACTTTATCTCAAGGTCTGATCTGTACCTAACAGCGCGAATCTTCTCGTTCTAAAACATTGTATTATTCTTGGCTTCAGTACAAACATGCATTTCTTTACTATACATCTCTCTCTCCTACTTGCTGCATCGGCTACCCTCATCGCCGCCCAAGATGCAGCACCCACATCACCAAGCACAAACGGCAACTCGAACTGCGAGTCCCAAAAGTAAGCCCCCAAGCACCCGTAATCTTACCACTCACCAACCCTTTCTCACTATCAACAGAGTTGTAGATTCCTGCGTTGCGATCATGAAGCGAGGGCTCGCAAAGTGTACCGAGCCGGATTGGGATTGCAAGTGCTCGGGTGCTGCAAATATTGCGAAGTAAGTAGACATCATTCGAACCTGTCTGGCTCGAATTGCCCAATGATCTATCGCTTTTTTTTTTACTCCGACGCCGCAATACTAACATAATTGAACAGCTGTTATGTAAACTGCTCTGAAGATGATCCTAATTCAGTCGCGGCCAAACAACTAAGTGTGAACAATTGCGCTACGGCAAATGCATACGACGAAGGTCAGACCACCGTCGCACCTACATGGACACTCCCTGGGTCGAATGCTGCACAGCCGACGCTGGTAGATGCTAGTATGACCACTAGTGATAGCTCGTCTACTACTGCCGGACCGACTAAATCGTTCATTGGGAACGAGAAGTCGACAAGTCCATCTGAGGGAGCTGCAGTTGCGAATACTGCTGGTAGCTGGATGGCTCTTGTTGTTTTAGGAGTAGGGGCTGCATTTTGATACCGTTGGCTCCGGAAGGGATCCTTGATGCTATTTTTTCATAGAGGTTATAGATTGAAAGACGTATAATATCACATACATGGCTGAACAAGAAGAAAATAAAATAAAAGAGGCGCGGATGAACTAAACCAGTAAGCCGTTACCTCACAGCGCATTAATGTCCAGCAAAGATAACCACGAATACATCCCGTTCATTCAACACAGGAAAACATATATTCATACAAATTCACCAATGAACGTCACACGTACACATCACATCATCCCAAAGTTATCCACCAATCAATTGCGGTACACCTGCTTAGTAGCAATTTCCAACTTCTCAAGTTGGAACTGCTCTGCCCGACGACGAGCAACATCCCGCTGGTACCACGTGCCAGCAGCAGCAACGAGTCCCATCAAAACCTCCATTCCAACAAGTATACACAGCAAGACGAAGCCAGCGCTAGTATTGATGCAGTCACGATCAAAATGATAGGGTGTCTTTACGCTGCTTGTCCCTGTTTTCCACTTGCAAGTCCAGCTGTGCAGGGTTTCATTCTTGCTGAACCCAGCTGGGTAGTCCGCGGAAGGACGGTAGATTATAAATAAAATACCGACCAAGGCAGTTAGAAAACCTGCGACAGCTGATGCTGAGGCGTAGATGTTAAGTGGCTTTATACGTGAATGTGGCTTGATCAGAGTTAGTATATGGTATCAAGAGTTATCACACAATAGGATGGGAAGACTCACGGATGGTAGGAGCGCAGCGGCGATGTATACCAAGTTCAAGGTGGAGATTATACAGCCGCATGCAATGGCGGCTGTTGTTGGACGGAGGTCAAAGTTCAAAGGCCACAGTGCGAGACCAACAGTTGCCCACTGTGAGGTGTGCTTATAATGCCGCAAGGGTGGGGCTTCGCATGCGACGACGGCAATAGCAATGCCGAAAGTCAAGAAAGATAGACCAAGGCGTGCAAAGTGAATGATACGATTGCGTTTCAGGAAGTTTGATTCTTCCATGTCTGAAGAATAAGCAGTGCCTGATCCGGCGAGGGATGAGTTTGAGGTCATGATGAAGGAGTGCCGTTTGCCCAGGTGGTTTTTTGAGATGATAGAGAGGGGTTCGAAGGAGAGTGTGTAACTGTATGATAACCTTGCCAGCAAGGATATTCCTAGGAATTGATATCAAAGAACGAACGCCTCAGGGGCAATAATAAACAAAACGAAAAGTCAGGTACTATATTCAATTATATTTTGTCTCAAATAACTAAGGGATACTAGCTGGGATATATGTATATTAGTAGAACTTGGTCTGGAGACTAAATTAGTGAGCGCTATGCGCTATCACAGAAAGTACTCAATGGGCGCGTATCCGGACGATAGTCAGCTGGTATTACTGCATAGAGCCATGCATAGCGCCTCAGAAAAAGCTGATTCGTAGGCTTTGGGTTAAATGTGCACTGTGAATTATAAACATTGGCCTTTCAATTGGGACTTGTACATCCCCTATAATTGTCTGGGCGCCAGCGTGCAGACTTGGCAGTCACCAAAGCGCGTAGTAGACCCAAATATAGAGTCAGAGCGGGGTTTTCATTGGATTGAATAGAATTTTTGGAAAATGTGATGTTCAACTGTGATAGGCAAAGGCGAAGCGCCGAGGATTGTGCCAGCGGCAAGGAACACACATCCCGGTCTTTGCTTATTCGAGGCGTTCTCGTATCCCCTGGATAAATCTAGGCCTTTGTATGTCAATGCCCCGAATACTACCCCAGATGTGCCATTCATAGTGCAGTTAAGGGTGAGATAAAAGAGAAAAGAATATCTTTTTACTTTTCAAATCAGCCTATGGCAACACATCCTCTTTGACATTCTTAAACCCAAGACCGGAGAGGTTGCCACCGCCATCGGGCAGAATCTTTTCCGAAATGGCGGGGCAACATCGACAATGCTTTGAACATATTATCATAGGCATTTGCTGAACTTCTTGAATTTAATTTAAATATGACTCTCTCTAAGCTACAGGGAGTAAAGCTCCCCGCCTCTGCCGACTTTCATGGTACTAAGCAATTCCGGGAATTGATGCAATTGAACTGACCAAAAGATAGTCCACCTTCGTGAGGGTCCAATGATGGAGTTGGTGACTCCCACTATCCGACAGGGTGGTGTGAACACCGTTTATGTTATGGTAAGGGAATTTCATAGAATCCTGTCCTTTGAGCTAAATCTAATACACTCGATAGCCCAATCTTGTGCCACCTATCACGACCGTCGACCGTGCTCTGGACTACCAGAAGCGCCTCCAAGCCCTCGAGCCGAATGTTAACTACCTTATGTCGCTATACCTCCACGAGACCGTGACTCCGGAGACCATCATTGAAGCTAAGAAGCGTGGCATCATTGGTGTCAAGAGTTATCCCGCCGGTGTGACGACCAACTCCTCTGCGGGTGTGGTCGACTATACACAGTTCTACCCCATTTTCGAGGAGATGGAGCGTCAAGACATGATTCTGAACCTGCACGGAGAAAGTCCCTCCGGAGGCGATGTGACAGTGTTGTCCGCGGAAGAGCGCTTCCTTCCCAAGCTCTTTGAGCTGCACTCCAAGTTCCCCAAGCTGCGTATCATTTTGGAGCACTGTACCACTGCTGCGGCTGTGGAAGCTGTTAAGTCATGCGGTCCCACGGTTTCTGGTACCATCACTGCTCATCACCTATCCATTATCATCGACTCGTGGGCCGGCGACCCATTCTGCTTCTGCAAGCCCGTTGCTAAGACCCCCGCCGACCGCGATGCCCTTCTCCGTGCTGCTGTCTCAGGAAACCCAAAGTTCTTCTTCGGCTCCGACAGCGCCCCCCACCCGGCGGCATCCAAGCGTGGTGGTGAAAAGATCGCCGCCGGTGTCTTCACCCAACCATACACCACTCAGGTTGTGATTGATGCCTTTGAGCAGGCTTGTGATAACGGTGTCCTCAAGGAGGATGAGATCACGCCGGAGGTTGTCGAGGGTTTCATGAGCAAGTTCGGACGGGCCTTCTATGGCCTCCCGGAGGAGCAGAAGGAATTCATCACCATCGAGAGGAAGGGCGAGAAGATCTCGGAGATCCTCCAGTCAGACAAGATTGACGTGGTCCCCTTCAGAAAGACTCAGGAAACATGGAGCATCACTTGGTCTTAGGAAGGCGACCAGTACATATTCAATAATAGAGTCGTAGAACCAAAAGTTTTCACATGCATATCCTCTTACACAGACTTGTCTTTCGTAAGCATGTTTGCGACACTTTCAAGCGCGTGTGCCTCCCTGATGTCGATTCTGCGACCTGCGACCACTGGGTTGCCGTCATCACCCATAGCAATCTGGCCAGTTCGCTCGAGATGGAGTCGAATTCTGCTCTCGATATACTCCTTTCTCTCGTCTCTCTTAGACTTGGTTTCCATTGGCACCGTTGCATTGGGCAGGGCTGCTAATTTCGGTCGGAGCTGCTCAAGTGTGGTCTGTAACGCGGGCAGTTGCGAGAGAATGAATGTTGTGTTGGTTGTAAGAGGTGTTGGTTTAGAATTCGGCCCAGCATCGACACCAACACGAAGCTGGCGTGCTGATGGGGTAGAGGTCAAGAAGGACAAATCAACTGGTTTGTTTTCGGCCGTAGACACGCCATCTGCCTTCGCTGTTTCAACTGTCGATAAGATAGATTGTAGTTGCGAGATCACTGCATCGTTCCGAGTGCGTTCTTCTTTTAGCGAACGATTCAGTTTCTTCGTCTCGAATAACTTCTTGCGCTGCGCATGTATGGTTTCTGGCGTCGGCGTGTCTGGCGAAGATCCGAAAGCGAGACCCTAGCACGATGCGCATTAGTATATCCCCTATTACAAAACTACAAGCAATCTGAGATCCAGAGATCTGTAATGACTCCACATACCTCGTAGTGCTTCAACCGCACCCAAGACAGCAAGTCTGCGGGCACCGTGAGAATGTTGCGCAGCACATATATCTCGAATTTGTCGAATGCCTTATCAACATTGGCCTCTAGTAGTGTCTCCAGCTGGTGCAATCCATTCTCAATCTCCAGCTTCGCCTCAGGATAGACCACATTGCCATCCTCGTCTGTTTCCGCGATGCTAGGACCACTGCTGTCATGGGAGAAACCGAGCCGTTCAGGCGGTGTATTGAGGAGTCCAGACTCCAAGCTCGAAATCGCTTGGTAAATTAGGTTGTTGATCGAGTTGATAATGTCATCTATGAGAGACTAGGGAGCTGTCAGCGATATTCCTAGTTGTAAGCGGTGGGTCCTAAGTCGCAGGTCGCAGGTCGAGCGTGCAGCACGAGTTAATGTACATCGGTATTTATTGACGTACCAAGGGTGTGTAACTGAAGTGCTCAGTGAGCAAGGAGGTCGTCGCATCATCCATTGCGGAAAGATTGGTCTTTTCTGGCTGGGCTCGACGCGTTGAAGAAACAAAACACGCGGGGAAAATTCACGAGCCACCGCCTTCCGTCGATCAACTACAACATTCCTGACAGCTTTTTAGTTTATGCTCTGAATTTTTTTGTATTCCTGGCTCCTATTATATCATTTCCGATGCATACTGCGGGTTTGCTACGTTGTACATTATTTGATGTCAGACTGACACACGAATCCCAACCCGACTTAACCCAGTCACCAGGTACCTGGCAGAGTTGATAGCCAGCTGAAGCAAGTTCCTTGTACATGGCTGTCAGCATTACATATAGCTTCTTTGCAATATGGCAGATGGCCATCCCCTGGTAAATGTTCCAGTCTGAACGATCAAACCGCCGGGCCATTGGAAGGTTATCATCTAGTCCAGGTAAGACACCGAACTTTGCCCCCATGTACTTCATACGAGTAGGAAAAAAAATATTTAAACTCTGCTTGAGAACCCTGAGAAATCCTCGTAGCAGGGCACATTTTAGCAAAGAAAGTAAAAGGCGTAGAGACAATCCAACCATTCCGTCTCGTCTATCCTGGTAAGAACAAGACAAACCTCTAAACGGACCACTCCTCACATCTACAGCCCGCCATGTCCCAGGGAAAACCGCTCCGGGTCCTAGTCATCGTCTCGCACCGGAGTTCTCAGATATCCAAAGCCCAAACCAATCCAGAAGTCCTCCTACCCAAAGCCATCCGTCTCCTTAAAGCAAGTCACCTCTACAGCCCACAAGAAGTTCACCCAACAACAAGGCTAGTGGCGGCTCAGAAGTGGCGGACGCGGGTATTCTTCGTTTTCGACATCTGCCACACAACCTACGACGCCAAGCTCGGCCATTTGCCCGAGCAGAACAAGCTCCCCGTTGCTGTTGTTCGTCTCAGCAAAAGGAACACGGCCTATGTGGCGAATGCGTGGTTGTCGAAGAGGGTGAACAGAGATATTGCTTTGTTTCACAATGCCAATGGTTTCGGGGCAGTGCCGCCGTTTGTAGAGGACCATACCGTTGGAAAGCCACCTGAGTATATGAACCCGAGGGATATCTCACTCTTCCAGGCCTCTTGCCTTTGAAGGTGTTTGGATTAAAAGTGATGCATGCATTATGCCGATGCTGTGGTATCTTGAACAATTAACAATAAGCCCTAATACATGACGAATTTGAACCAACGCCATGAGCCCCTTCGTAAAAGAGATGCAGATTAGAAATCCATCGTAAGCTGCGGCGCCATTTTTTCAAGATCCTCAACCTATATTATCAATCAGAATACCCAAGGATAGCTAGTTGGATAAAATTAAAACTTACCTCGAGGAACCCGTCCCCAAGGCCCCTGCTCCCAGTATTTCCATCTGACTCGGCCCTCTCATATGCAGCTCGGGCGATGGCTTCCCTCACAAATACATCAACATACTTGGCAACAACACTATTAGCATCTTTTGCAACCTTGGTCTTCTCATTCTGGAAATGCTGATGCAACAAGCGCGTAAGCAGTTTTGAAGGTATTTTGGGGTCGCTGGACGTGACGTCTTCTGTTTGATTTGTAGTTATGATTTCAGCAAGAATATAGTCCGGCTCCTGAGAGAGTGACCGTAAACGACTGCGGCTTGATTCATTGGAGTTGGATTCGGATTCGGATTCGGAGGCGGCATTGGCATTGACATTGGCTACCGGAGACTCGGGTCGGGGCCGTTTCCCGATGCTCACGGATTTTCTCTGGGTTGTGGACTTGCCCTGAGTGGGTTTGCTTTTTGTTTTGGGCACGGTTGTGGATGTGGAGGCTTTTGTGCTGGTTTGTTTTGCCTTCCCTTTGGCCTTTGGCGCGGAGCTGGATGGTGCCGCGCTAGTCGTGCGACTAGGAGGTTTGAAGGGGAGGCGTGGGCGCTTTTGAGCTGGCTGAGGTTCTCCAGGCATATTGGTATCCTAGACAAGGTGTCTGATTGGTATGGCAGGAATCACAGTTCCTAAAGATTGAAGTCACTAGGGAAATTGGGGGGAAACGCGGGCGCGATCTACAGTACGCGCTATCAGGTGATAAGGGGAGGCTCAACTTTCCAGCGACAGGCTTTGTATTTTTTTTCGTCCTTTTTTTGTTGGATCTTTTTTTTGTACCGAAGTTACGTACATGGATTGCACAGTTACTGCAATTATCTTCCATAAAATGACTGTCCTCAACGCACCAGGTAGGAGCCCACCAGCCCAAACCCTTGCTCGCGGGAAGATGTCTTGTTTCCCTCACTCCTGTTCAATCTCACTGGGATGCACCATACGAATAGGACGAGGGCGGCGGCTGCTGGCCTCAAAGGGGTAGAACACAGTGATATGTAGACCAACTGTATCGATCAATTTACGAATGCGGTCCCAGGAGACCTTGAAAAAACCAGTGCAGAAGCGATTGGAGTAGAGTCTCTGGGGTCGATCATCTCCGCTCTCAGAAGCCTGTTGCCGAAGACTTCGTAGCTGTTCACTCAGGTGTTGGAGGGCAGCAAAAGTGCTATTGACAATCATATCCTCTGAATCCGCGCGGTTGCCGTAGTACTCCGAGGTAAAGACGCAGATGATCCAATGGCGACGGTGGTGTAGAGTGAAGTCACTTTGCTGTGGTGGGATCATGAGTGCGGTGCCGAGGGGACGGTTAACAACGAGAGAGGGCTGCTGGGCCTCATCCCGTAGATCGGTGATAACGTTGGTGACTGGGTGGTCACGGTAAATGCGGCAGTGGTTGCGGTAGATCTCGTAGGCGGCGGGATACTAAAGTTAGATCATCTCATTAGCTCTAAGTTGTCGCATCAACTGGGTATTTATTGACGAACCCGCTCACGAAATGCACGGGCAATGCCTGCACCCCAAACGCCCTGGCAGTTGCATGCATCTTAATTGGCTAGATTAGAAAGCACTCCTAAAGCAAGAGTTGCTAAATGAGAGGTTCTCACGGATCAGAGCAGCGCCGTTGGGGGCGTCGAACAGGTCGCCTGGGGTTTCCTGGACAAAGTTGACCGTAGGCAAAGGCGAAGTCATCAGTACCAACGACTCATCGCTGTTAGTGCGATCAATCGTAGAAATCTGATTATCACCTGCGTCAGACATGATGATATTGTGTTGTGGTCGGAGAAAACAAACGAAGAAGCTGAAATTTGATTATGCTTCCTTTGAAGGGTTGAGGGGGGGAAAAGGTTGAAAAGAGCATCACAGAGCGAGAATTGAGTGTTTAGTTGTCCAAACTATCAGTCTCACATGAATCTCGCAAGGCAACGCGTGTTTAACGACGCCAAAGAGAGCATACACAGAAAAGGAAGAATGCAAAGTAAAATTAAATACATACTACATTGACCAGAGCCTAATTAAGTCGACTCTGTGCTAAGAGAAAGACTTGATGCACTATTGGGTTGATTAACCAAGGCTGCATGGTATAATCATATAGGAATGAATGGGTTGATACAGCGAAGGCATATGGTCAAGGCCCCGTTAAGAAAATACTCCAATGCAATCCAACACATCACTCATCGCACTCACTATTCCTTTTCGACAGCAGTCAATCTTTCTTTCCTTTTGTGGCCGCGAACGGTTTCATTGTAGTCAGCTCGCCCAACTCGCCCAGACGACGGTTAACAAAACTCTTCAAGCTCTCTCTCTTCTTTAAAGTTCGTTCGGGCTTTTCGTCTCTGGATAAACCCTGCTGCATTGGTTCGCCCTTTGGTGACTCTGTCGGCTTTTTGTTCTCCGCATGCTGTGGCCTCGGCGGAGCGTTATGACCTGAAGCGACGGGAGAAGTTGAAGTAGGGGTTATGACATCAGGACTCATGACCGAGGTGAGGGAAATCGGAGCACTGTTGCCGCTGCTTGATTTCATGCGACGACTCATGGATCGCGAGATAGATTTGAAGATTGAAGGGCTATTGCTGGAATCCATTCGTTCGAGGCGGTCGATCTCACTCTTAGCGGTCGTCCCGTTGGTTGCAAGATTGTCTTCGCTCACTGGGGTATAGATCACGACTCCTTTGTCAGGTGCAATGCCAAACATTTCTTGAATGATTGATTGGATTAGGGTCGTACTGCGGACGTTGGTGAGTGGTCCAAACAAACTTGGGAGAGCAGTAATCTTCAACAGATATGCCGAGCCGGAGGTATTCCCGAAAATTAAGTCAACGTTCTGATCAATGGTGACTAACATCGATGTCTCCGGTCGCTGGTAGACCTGGGCAAAGAAATGGGCGAAATTCGACAGTAACTTGCGTGTATCATCTTTCGCCTAGTTGGTGAGTTAGAAGAGAGGGATCACCGAGCAGATGTCAGAGCGTCACAAACCTTGGTGTTGGTCCTGAGCTCAACAACAACAACAGATTCATGAGTGACGCGGTCCTTTGGGGAGTTGTGCGATCCACGGGTGGTAAATTCATCCTCGTAGTACAACTTCTTCGCTTTTGTTAATGGCGAATCGTCCACACTTTTCTGGGAAACATAGATGCTCTCTGACGCAAAACGTGTCACGGGCACGATGTTCTCCTCGTCGTGTTTGTCCTCCTTAAACATCGATGAAGTTCTCGACGGCCTCCCGGGAAGGATAATCGGAGGCGCGTTGGTATCTGGGAGATTCTTTGGCAAAGCATTGCATGATGCATTAGGCGATTTCTGTAATAGTGGGATGTTGGTTGTCAAGCGAGGCAAAGACGGTTTCTTCTTAGAAGGATCCATTTTATGTGTCAACTGAAGTTTGAGTATGTGATGAGAGTGCTAAGATGACAGAGAAAATCTGTCAGGACCTTTGGAAGTGACAGAAAAAAAGTAAACAAAAAAAATATTGGAAGGAGCCATCAGTCAAGAAAGGCCAATTCCTTAAATGCCGAGTTTCCACTCAAAAAGATTTTGTCAATACGCCTCCTTCGATCCCAAACAATCTCCCCATTGATATGTCTGATATATAACACCCGATGCTGTGGAATGAATTCTTCGTCGGTGGTCTCCTTCTTCCAACTTCCCATGGTGATTTCCAGTTGTCCTTCAAATCGGTCCACGAATCCAATGACATAGTTGCTGCGTTCGAAAGCCGAGTCCCAAGTAATGCGGTTGATAATGTCTGTAAATCGTTAGACTTGGGCAATATATAGTCTCAAATTACCTACCTCCAGCTGGGCGTAATCTGTTTTCGCCGGCTTTAGGGTCATATTCAGGCGAAGCACTTCGCTGACGCATTTGAGAGCTTGACTCCACTTGGAATGATACCTCTTTCTCCATAGTCTTATTGGCGTCTATTTCACTCAGAGTATTCGAATCCATAATCTCCAATAATTCAAAACTTGCGGGACTTGGGGTTTTTTTTTTCACGGCACCTAATCTAGAAACTAGAGGATTTATATATCACGCAGAGAGAATAAGCCGGACACATTTTTTGTATCTAAATTGCGGATTTTTGACTCAGCCTGTGATCACTAGAGAAGTAGCCCTAAAATGATTCACATTCAGTCATAAAAGCAGTATATACGAAGTGGTCGTGACTGACGTTTTGTGATAGGTCACCTAGGCGCTAGGCAGAATGCTACATGACTCAGAATGCGATAGTGGCTTGGCCCGGGAAACTTTTAACTCATGCATCCTGGAGCTATCTAATGTAACAAAGGCGATAAATGGGCATTCTACATGCAAAAAAAAAGACAAGATGTACAGAAAATTGTACGAAAGAGAAAAAAGTAACTCCGATAGGGGGAATCGAACCCCCGGCTGTCGTGTGAGAGACGACGATGTTAGCCACTACACCATATCGGATTTTTGGATGAAAGAACTAGTCCTATTTAGGTCTATGTGCCGTTAGCCGCCACTATGTGCGCTCTTAGTGCGTGGCTCTATATAATCCCCGCTATCGCCCTTTCAGCCTTTCCTTGTGTTTCGACCGCTGTTCATCTCTCGTCCCTATCCGTGCCCTATATCTAAGGCATTTTTGCTACTGATCCGGAGCACCGAGTTCCGCCACCCTCGCTATCCCTAGCGCGACTCATCAAGTCTGCATCGGGCGTTTAGACATCTCCGGGAAATTCCTATGCTGACCTGCCAGTGAGCAAGACGACAACAGGCGCGCATTTTTACGCGTTTACTAACAGGTTCCTATCGCCGGAGCTGAAACGAAAAAGGTCGCTATATGGGCTACGCAGGCTGTCGACGCCCCTCCTGACCATCCAGAACTGATCGTTTCCCGGACGTTCATAAGGCTAGACTGTGATGTTGTTCCTCGACTACTAGGCTATCAACAGCACCAGCAAGACCACGACGAGGGTGTTCCTGGAGGATACATCACGTATATCCTATGGGAAAAAGTCGCTGGCGAGTCTCTTAATTTGACCGAATTCTGGAGGCTCCCCTTTGCCGATCGCAAGGCCATCCGCGATAAGTTTCGCCAAGTCTATACGTATAAGTATCTAGTAACCACAGCGATATATTAGGCTAACATAGAGTAGAAGGCTTTTACCGTGCGGGTATATGCCTTGTATGGGTGGTCCATCGAAGATTATTTATGAATAGTCTAGTGGCCAAATGTGTGTCTATACGAGATCATCTATATGCACTATGATAAGAAAATATCTATCTCTAGCCACATCTGCGTATTTAGACTCGCATCTCTATTTGACGAACCTCAACAGTGGGATAACGTTAAACACTTACAATACAGACCCATCCAACCCTTCGATAGCCAATTTGACTGGGAAGGAACACCATCCGAAACGGCAGATTGTATCTAAGGTGTCAATGGCTGGACGTGGTGAATATGGAAACAATCACAGCAGAATACAGTGTGAAGTATGCTTCGTCATCCTGTTCCTCCCTGGCTGCCGTAGTAGGAAAATATGAACCAAGGTATTACTACAGGTGCAATGAAGGGGTCATATGTCGGATGTTACATGCGATTTATTCAAGTCTGTCTTCATTGCCAAATTTAGCTCTAGTTACCGTATGATCATCGGGACAGGCCAATTGCACATATTGTCTCAGCTTGCTTGAATGACTGGATTGTTCGGGCACCATACTGTGATTAACATCGTCCACGCAGCGGTACAGACGACAGGGGCTATCACCCCATCTCTAGAGAATATCGATGCCTTGATGTCTCATTTTGGCCTGGCTCATAACCGCTCCCCACACTGGTTTATCAACAGTTGAAAGCTTATATATTAGAAAGTCGTTTGTACAGAGCACTTTCCCGCCTTTTTTAACCGTAAACTGGTATACGTAAATAGAATAATATCTGAGGAGACTACTAAAGAGACTACTGATATGACCACTGGAAAGACCTCACAAGGCCGCTTTTACGGCCGACTATCTTGTGATAGTAATTCAAGTATCTTAATTATTCTGCTGGTCTTATTTCAGAAAATGAGGAACCAGGGAATCGATAATGCGTAGAAATGGGGGTTTGACCACTGGTATCTATACCGCTGCGTAATCGTCTGATCCATTGACTGCTAGGAGTGGGATTGGCAACCGGCACCTGTGATTCAGCAATGGTAGCAAGATACAGAAGATCTTGATTAGAGCTAAACATAGGTTCGATAGACTGACTGATTTGCGGGGTCTGGAGGCGCATATCGGACGGAGGATTTGATCACGGGGGAATGCTCAATTATCCAAGTTGATGCGGCCTGTATTTGTCGTAAGAATATGGTCTGGCCGCTGGCGGTAATTGGTGATGAATGAAACCATACATACAACCGAGGTCTAACATCAGCCAGGGTGTTCGATAGTCCATGGTCAATACCCTTAACAGGTCTCGTCTGCATTCTATCCTACCGGCGCCTTGTGTTAACCAACGCGTGATCAGTAAGCTCATTTTGCGTGTTTACCAGATAAAATGGGCATCCAATCCAAACCTAGGTACCGATGCCGGATGAGATAGTTTTGGAATAGAAACTCGCAAATCAGTACGTCACCAAGTCACAATTCTTAAGCGCGGACGGTATCCCTGGAGTCTTTTCATATCACAAGTTAGCGATAGACTAGGTTGACTCTTCCCGGGCTACCCGTTTTGAAAAATCAACAATTAGTCTCCTGCCTCACGTTCAATATCATCTTTCGTCTTTAAGATTCGAAGATATCGCGATCTCAAAAGTTGTTCCTTCGACTACTCCATATCTTCTGGAAGAAAGTCCCTAAATACTCCACCATACGTTGTTTATATGAGCGCATCTTACAGAAGTCTACCAATACCTCTCACTAGTCGATCAAGTTTGTCTATCTCTCAGCTGCGGACGGCTTTACAGCCTATTCGGGAAGATAATGGAGCATAAAGACCTTGAATTTCCACGACTCTTGCATATCAGGAATCCAATACTATGCGTGAATAGTAGGGGTGTGCTGCGAGATCAACTCCTTCGATTCGAAAATCGCTGCTGCCTATTGTGTACAGTGTTTGAAACTCCATCCACGGAAAGAATTTACGAGACATTTACTGAGACAATCACCTCTAGAGAGATCCTACAAATACTACGCTGGTATAGCTGACCTATGTCCCTGTATTTCTCTGACTATCTGAGGTCGAGACCAGCTTATCAAGATCCCCAAATCACCCACGAAGCTAGCCAAAACCAACTATGGCCCATTTGAATATGACTTTATCGACGGAGGACAACCTAGCCTCGGCCACTGCTGTTTATATAGCACTAGCTCCGGCGAAATTGTGTGAGTTACTCTGGTTTTATTAAGGAAACTAGCCAGTTATATGTATGGGCTCGGCATACTATAAGCTTCCCTTCCTTAGACGCTCATCACAGAGCTGAGCCTACCTTTGCTTGTCCTCATTAGGACCTGATATCTCTTATTCCCAGAGATCAAGGCGTAAACCATCCTAACACGTACTAGACTTTGATTTCTTCAAATCCTCACCCGGATATCATGTCTCTTGTCCCCGGGAAGGTGATCTCAAAAGCCTGTCCCATGTGTCCGACTTTGATTACAAAATATGCTTTGCCTGAAGACAAGAACCCGGCTATTTTCTGAGTGGTTCAAGATCTGGGAAGCTGTAAATGGTCGGCAGACCGTCCTTGATTTGAACAGTGTCGTCTAACCGGAGCATTGTTTTCGCTTAATGAAGTATACTGGTGAGCTTGTCAAAGGGTCTGCAGAGAAAGAGGAACTATGAAATTCCCCTATAGGCTTCGGTCGCAGAGCTTGCGGATGATGACGCAAGGTATTCACGGTCAGTGGAAACGAGATTATTGCCTGGAACAGAAAAGAAGGTTGCTTCGGCGTAAATGCGGAGCCTTAACTGTAGATGGGGAGCTTGCTCATTCTCCAATTCGCAATATGAAATCCTCGACTGGCAGTCATATCAGATATCATTCTGTTTAGTTGCCTTGTCAGTTTTGTGCAGGGCGGAAAAAGGCGGAAAAAGCTTTGTGAAATGGACCTCTGTGTCATCAATCCGATCAATTGGCACTGTTCACACTATTAAGCTCTCAATATTATCAGGTTTTGGTTATACATAGACCGACATCTTTATGTGTCTTATCTAATATAGCTTGAGTATTTGGCGGAATATCACTCGAGGTCAACTTACACCATGAAGATTTATCACGGCTAGGTACCCTGCCATGACAGCTCGGGACGGGACGCTAATGCACGCCACCACATGGCAATATTAAGTATGGTAATATTTCAAGTACGCTACAATGAATTCAATACGGATATAGGTGAAGCCTGCATACTAGAAATTGATTATTACTAATAAATTGTATTGGTATTACTGCCAAAGAAGGAGTTTGTGGCGTGCATTAGCGCCCCTCTCTCCCGAGGTCTCCCGAGTAATTCGGGCGGAGATGTCTACATACTCACCCGGGCAAGACTCGGCCTATAGGATGGACATAGGAAGGTACGCCATTGGTCCCGAGTCCAGAGAATCAGTTTATGGGATATTGTACATCGGGCAAAAAATATTCATGGTATTCCAAGGTTAGGGAGTGGCGGAGTATTATTACTTAAGCCATTGCCCGTGCACATTGCCTCAGTTGTAAGTTGGGTTTAGATTCTAGTGGTCGATCTCGCTCGGACACGCAAGTGGCGCAATGGGTATATGGAGTCTGGTCAGTGCCCCTGGTGGCTAATTATTGATGGTTACATGCGGGGTATAGTTTGGTCGGGGAAAGGCGAGGGAGAAATTGGAAGCACGCTGATTCCCTTTGTCGCCATAGATGTACCGTTTTTCGCAGAACCGAGGTCTAATTTACCCCACTGACGAACGCCTTAGCTCTATAACTCTTGATGAACAAAATGATGAGTGTTCTCGAGAGTTCTGCAGGCGAGGTACCGATCACCGAATTCGTGGGTCATCGTGATTAGATGTTGCCCCCTGGGGAATCCCACCAGGACGACAAGGAAAACTTTAACTAGTAAACTGGAGGCTTGAAATGTCGTGTAAAGTTTTTAGATCGGGCCCTGACTGCAACAGGGGCGTTTCGAGAGTGTAGCTGCAGACTTGATTTGGCGTTGAAGGCGGTGTAAGAAGTGCCACTGATATTGCCAGAGCCCCTGGTTGCGGCGTTTGGTGAAAACAATTAGACGATTTAGATAATTGATCTATGTTGTACAAGGAAACAATTGTTAGACAGGACTAACGATAGGACTAACGGGTGGAAAAGATCTAGTTTTTGACCAAGCTCCTCTAGCACCTTGAATCTGGCCCTCAGTGCCATCCGAATTTTCTACTGCGTCCTCTGAACAGAATATCCGAGACCACTGAAACCACCACCGAAAAGCCATCACAAGGCCGCATAAGGGGCTGATTATCCCCGTTATGATAATGTGGTATGTATATGAGCCTATACTAGCTTTGGTTTAGCGTCCCTTGTCGTGCGTCCCCGTGGGTTTGTGTTTTAAAAGTCCTCTCTGTTGCCCCATCTGTTCGACCCGTTGTCCTTTTCCCTAGTGGTGAGGCATTTTACCAAGCTCCGCCACCTCCGTCATTCTTGGTGCCACTAGTCAGACCCTTCAAGCCATTTACGCTGCTTAATCGCTCTACACCGAACAATGAACCACAAGTCGGACTACTCGACCATACCTTATCATTCGCGAGGATGTTAGCATATTGTAACTTATAAGGTCCTACAATAGTGAGTTGAGACTAGTGCGACCTTTAATTTCCGAAAGTCGGAACTCGATACACTGCTTCATAGTCGATTTAGAATGCGCATGTAATCCATACTGCAGATAGATACATATAATGGAAAGTCTCGCGAGCCCTAATATCATCGCTAATAACGATTATCATTGTAAGCTTGGCTTGCCCTTGAGAGCGTAAGTTTAACCGTTCCCCGCCTACTAACGGTTTCATATACAAAAATTAATCCATGGCACCGACTTTGTGATTTCTTTCGGCTGTCTATGGAAACTGCATCTAAACATGTCATAATGCCACCACCATCAGACTACGCGAAATTAAAAAGGGGGCGAAATGGAAGTTTTACAATTCTTGGTGTGGGGAGAAGACCGAAGCCGAAACCCGAGATCAACACCCGGTAGGCCACCCTAGGTGTGTTGGACGCTTGGCGCGATTATTAGGAATTCATAATAGTATATAATACTACCATGGATGTCTGTATCGGCTAAAGAACCGGGCCTGGATGACCACCGAAGATTCAGGTACCATGATTGAATAACTCCTCCCCAGAAAAATTTAATGTGTATATTATTATTACATAAGACAGGAGACGGCACCCGGGGCGACACCGAGTCGGTCCCGATGCCATGTCCGGCCGGCACAGCGTAGTCGGAAACCGGCTTGCCACAAAAAGGGAGATTGCACCGGTCCGTGTGACGTGTGCCACGCCGCAAACATTTTTTTGGTGCCGTTGGTTCGGACTTGCAAACTTTGTCTAGCGCCGATTTTGAAGTTTCCGACGTCATACTGGGGCAAAAGGGTCTTGGCAATAAGGTACAACATAGATGTACTTTATATAGTTGTACAATGCGAGTATATGTAATATGTATATCATGTCGAAGAGACAACAGTAAAATGTATGGTTTATGTCAATGAATACAGCCCTGGACATTGGAATTTCAGGTCCACCTGTCGACAGGTGCCTGCCGTGTGCGGTCTCCAGATTAGTCAGATTAGTCATTTATGCCCAGACCAGTGGATCCATGGATCCATGCCCCCGCTGAATACCCCGCCAGGTGGCCCTGTAAGTGGCCCTGGAAGTGGCGCCCAATGCCAAGGTCTCCGCTTCGGGAACCTCGCCTTCGCTAGACTTTCCAATCTGGGCCCTGACCCAAGGTTGCAGTATAACCAATATTTTTAAGTTACCGTACTGTTTTCAATCCCCTATGGAGTTGCTTGCTATAAGACCGCCAATTCCCGTCCCCATTCTTCCCCAACTTTCTTTTACCCCGCCTCCCTCCCCAAACCGACGGCTATTATTTTGTCCATACCGTCAATATGTGGACGACGACCAGCGGCCTGAGTGGTCGGCCGCTCCGGCTGAGCATCACCATCGCTGCTGTCATGGGTTTCTCGCTTTTCGGCTATAATCAGGGCATGATGGCTGGCCTCCTCAACGGCGACGAGTTCGTAAAGTCGTTTCCAATTCTCGAAATGCCCACGAATGCAACTAAGGGCCAGGAACATTACATCAACGTCATCCGCGGTGCTGTCACATCCTGTTATGAACTTGGCTGCTTCTTCGGCGCGCTATTCTCTATGTTCTTCGGCAACTCACTCGGTCGCACTCGCCTGATTTTCACAGGTGCCAGTGTTCTGGTTATTGGTGCTTTGCTTACCACGGTCTGCTTTACTGGTAAATGGGAAGTCGGCCAGTTCGTCATCGGCCGTGTTGTGTCGGGTATTGGAAACGGCATGAATACCGCGACAATCCCGGTCTGGCAATCGGAATGCTCCGGCGCTCACAACCGCGGATTTTTGGTCTGTTTTGAAGGTGCGATGATTGCTGGTGGTACTTTTATTGCCTACTGGGTCGTCTTTGGTCTTTCACATGCCCAGGATACCGTCCAGTGGCGATTCCCCATTGCGCTCCAGATCCTCTTCGCTCTTATTGTGGCGTCCGGTGCCTTGATGCTCCCGGATTCCCCGTCGTGGTTTGTGAGCAGAGGATACGACAAGGAAGCCTGCGAGGTGCTCGCTAAGCTTAATGGCGTTGCTCCTGACTCCGACAAAGTCCTTAACGACTTCAACTTCCTGAAGCAGGACGTGGAATCCTCAAAGAGCTCAGAGTCAAGCTGGAAGACTGTATTCACATTCGGCAAGACCCAGGAATTCCAGCGCCTTCTTGTTGGTTGTTCCGGCCAGTTCTTCCAGCAGTTCACCGGTTGTAATGCCGCGATCTACTACTCAACACTACTTTTCCAGGAAAACCTACATATGGAGAAGTACCTATCTCTGATTATGGGTGGTGTGTTCGCTACCGTCTACGCCCTTGCGACTATTCCATCATTTTTCATGATTGAGAGAGTTGGCCGTCGCAACCTGTACTTGATTGGCTTCTTAGGTCAGGGACTCAGCTTTGTCATCACATTCGCTTGCTTGATCAAGGAGAACGAGGCAAACTCCAAGGGCGCTGCTGTTGGTATCTTCCTCTTTATCACCTTCTTCGCTTTCACTCTATTGCCACTACCCTGGATCTACCCTCCCGAGATCAACCCCCTCCGTACCCGCACTGTGGGCGCGGCGGCGTCGACCTGCACCAACTGGATCTGCAACTTTGCCGTGGTCATGTTCACGCCGCTTTTCTCTGGCCAGAGCTCATGGGGTGTTTATCTCTTTTTCGCCCTGTTTAACTTCATCGGCTTGGTCTTCGGCTTCTTCTTCTATGTCGAGACAGCCGGACGTGAGCTCGAAGAGGTTGACATTATCTACGCCAAAGCACATGTCCAAGGAAAGATGCCGTTCCGGGTCGCCCAGGAGATGCCCAAGCTCAATCTCCAACAGATCCTTCACGAGTCACGCGAACTGGGGTTGAGTACCGACATTAATTCGCATTCTTCACAAGAGAAGAGCGAGCTCGGCCTTGGTGGTGACAGTGGCCAGGAGATCGAGGAGGTGAAGGAGAAACTGTGAAAGTCATGACGATATTTGAGACTGGATACTGAATGTTTCTACTTCCTTCGCTGGCGTTCTGTTCATTATCTTTCTTCTTTTGTTGTGGATATGTCCATATTCCGGTGATAGAACGATGGCAGTGCTCCCAGCATGCATATATATCCCAGACAAGGAACGCGCGCTATTTCGGATTTCGATCCATTGTGATATCATCCCTACTGTGTGCTATGATGTTTGCTAGTTTTTACAGTTTGTTTGCTAGATTTAGAGGGGTAAAAATACCCAGCCCCCTTCATAGATTTTACAATACAGATAGATCTATGCTCCTTCATCTCTCACACTGTATGCTCAACACAATCTAGTATTCGATGTGCTGGCGCCTTCAGCTCGTTCCAAAAGGTGAATAATACTAGCTTTAATCAGTAGGGACTGATACGGAACAAGAAAGAATGTCCCACCCTGCGATACGTGTTTGGTTTTGGAACTGAAGCACGCAGATACATAGAAGCAACCAACTCGCCATAGAACCTAGCCTACGCTTTTCTCCTCAGCCCGGTGTCGAAATTAGCAGCTCTGTGCAATCAGCCTTCTAGGTAGTACTTATTTTCTGCTCTTTCTGCCAAGCAACCTAGAGAGATGATGGAGTGACGGAGCGGTATCGTAGAAAAAGGATAGGGTATTTATACCCATAAACCTAGCAAACAAACTGGTAGATTGGCAAACAAAGATCTCAAGCTTCGACTAGCAATGGCATAGCAAACGTCAGGGATAGTTTATCACAACACTTTCTACCCTAGGCTAACAAACACTCTAAAGTTACCACCCCTAGAAATACTCCACATCTCTAGGTGTGGCCCACTAGCTGTCAGAATATATATAACTGTGGTCCATAAAGGATCCATTTAAAAACAAAAGGCCCAATAGGTCTAAATTCACTTAGACTTAAGGTGAGAAACTGATCACATAATCACTGTCGTAGCCCTGGAGACGTCGGGATTGGTGAGAAGGCACCGGAACCTGAGCGAGTTTTATTCCGGATCGTATCACCCCTATCTGTCTACTCCGTAGGCAGCCATGCCATATACATAGTAGTTAACATGACTACTCTGTAGATCAAGTTGAAATTAATTCAATTAGAAATTCACGATGACCATTCTCCACTCTTACTACCCCGTGGGCGTAGCAATCCCCAGCTACGTCCCTAATGAATGGAGCACTGTAGCGTTGGTCTCTACATTCGCTATTACCTGCATAGTTGTTCTAGCAGCCGCTAAAGCCATCGCGACAAATACGAACCCTCGACTTACGATCCCTGAACTTTCCAAGGTTCTCTGGTTTACGTTATGTATGTCTTCGCTCCCATTATCTATGCACAGTACTAACAACCGACCAGGCGGCTGCATCCACCTCATCCTTGAAGGCTATTATGCCCTAAACTTTGCCACACTTCCGGGCTCCCAACATATCCTCGCACAACTCTGGAAAGAATATTCCATGTCTGATTCGCGGTATCTCACATCTCATGCATTTGTCATGTCTATGGAGTCAATTACTGCCTGGTGCTGGGGCCCGTTATCTTTCCTCCTTGCGTCTTTCATCGTCACGGATAATCCCTTCCGACACCCGCTCCAGATTATCATATCCACTGGACAGCTGTATGGGGATGTATTGTACTACGGAACATGCGCGTTTGACTTCTTGGTGTATGGCGTTGAGTACTCGAGGCCCGAAGGGTACTACTTTTATGGGTATTTTGTGTTGTTAAATGCGTTTTGGATTGTTATCCCGGCTCGTAAGTGTTTTTCTTTTTTTTTTCTCAATGACTGGCGAGGACCGGGCTAATGAATATAGTGCTTATTGCTGATAGTGTGGGCGCTTGTGGGAGGGCGTTTGCAGAGGCCAAGAGGATGAGGATGGCCGGGATAAATGGTAAAGCAAAGCAAGTGCTTTGAAGAAGGCTATGCTATATGGGGGCAGGCTTGGAACTACAGGCTTAGAACATGGACTAGGTTGTCAGAAGTTGCAACCTTCAACGTTGTAGATATACCTGACCTAGACCGCGGCACAGACCTTTAGGGTCGGTCCTTGGTTGACCACGCCCATTTGATCACTATATCCTTGCGAGGTTAGCCCCAATGCTCATTGGTTGCACAAAATTGGCCAACTCATGTCAATAGCAAAAATGTGAAATCAAATATATAAAGAGTCAGTGAGGCGAGGAGGCCGTGGCACTTGCCTATTGATCTTCATGGCTGCGCGAACTTAGAGCCAATGCCCCCGATTAATCTAGGGAATCCTACTAAATCATCCTACACATGACATTGGTATTTGCTCCAATGTTCAATTCAATCTTAATTTTTGGGTAAACCACCATATCTGCAACCCATGTTCTATCTAATGAATACCATTGGTTCCGTTGGTTCCATTTGTCCCTTTGCTCAATTTGCTTCCTTTGACATCCCCCGCAGCCTGCAAAAATTCAAACACCTCTGAATACAGCGATCCACTACGAACAGCTTCATAAATAATCGAAACCCAAGATCCAATTGTCTTCTTGGGGCGACCGTCGATCATATTTCCGTCCTTGTCTCCTGCAACAGGGTGTTCAATCAAGCCTCTGTGCATGGGCACGCCCAACTTCTCGCGCACGAAAAGATAAATGGCCTTGGTTCCCTGTCCCAGATATTCAGAAGTGGTAGGATTTCGGAAGAAAGCTTCGCGGTGAGTCAGGTACGAGTCCAGGACAAGAGCTTCAAAGTCTTTAGAGAGTCCCGCAACATTCTCAATCGAGACCAGAGCGGGTATCTGGTCGGCATGCGCCACAATAGCTGTTGTGAGCGACTCAGATGCCTTCCGCGCTCGTTCCGGCGCGTCGTAAGCGACAGTATCGTACCACGCCTCCTCAAAGAGTTTCCAGAATGAGTTGAAGAATTTGTGCGCGGTGGCCACGGGCCAGCTCTCGTTTGGTAAAAAGCCCACAACAAGCTGGCGGGCGGGATTTTCTAAATTGGCAATAAAGGTTCGGTGGAGGGCTCGCAGGTCCACCCCCTGGCAGCCAGTGTATAGGGAGTTAGCGACAATCATGGACAGCACCTCGACAGAAGCCATCGTCTGGCGTGCAGAGAGGAGTCCTAGTGAGTTGATGCCTTGGTTGTTCATCTCTGCCGTTTGGACATGGTTGCTGACTGGATTGGCAAGGAACCCGAGCTCCGAGGTATATGCGGCAGTGTTGATGTCGAGGCCCTTTAGGCAGAAAGAGATGCTGGGGTCATCTGCCGCCAAATTGGGTGGGAGACCATTGCTTAGGTCGTGATTGATCATTTCGCTAGTCTGGCTGAAAAGCATCCTGCCAATTGATTGCAATGCCAGACGGATCTTCTCCGTGGCGGAGGTGACTGAGGCGGCCTGGAAGTTTGCACCACAATGGATATCGTTGTCGAGAGAATTAACAACTGGATTATCAGAAGTCGAGTTGAGTTCAACATGGAGCTGCTTCTCCGCGCTAAGAAGGTCCTCGAGCTGTGGCGCGAGCCATTGTGGTGAGCTTCTTAACGCATAGCGCTCTTGGGCCAACCCCGATGAGAATCGATCTTTTGTCTGCTCCAAACCATAGGATAGCTTTGAGCCTCGCAAGAATGTTCGCATGTTTTGTGCAGCCTCAATCTGTCCTTGGTGAGGGCGTGTCGCGGCGATGAATGGGTGTGCCCACTCATTGTTGGCATACAAAGCCTCAGAGGTTAAAGCAGTCAGCAGTTGCGACACTACCGCCAGTTGATTGGCTTCATAACACCCGATACTAGCAACGGCAGCTGCCGCCGCCGTTCCATTGATGAGTGATAGTCCCTCTTTGGGACCTAGAACAATAGGTGTAATTGAGGCCTCCTCTAGAGCTTGCTGAGCGGTGATGACGCGCGGTAATCCCTTTTGACCACCTACGCGCACATAGACATCTGGAGACCCCTGAATTGCCCCAGAGATGTATGCTAGAGGCATTAGATCACCGGATGCGGAGACCGAGCCGCGAAGTGGAATGACTGGTACAATATCATGCTCGAGCAATTTGATCATACTGTCAACAACATTGCGGGTCATAGCAGAATGGCCGCGAATGTTGGCATTACACCGGATGAGAATTGTAGCCCTGGTCCAGACGCTAGGCATACTGTGAGACTCAAGGTACTCATGACCATTTGGGGCGTCTGATTTGTCCTCTTTTGTCAGGATGGCACTCTGCGTGAGCTGCATCAACCCTCGCTGGAGGCCATACAAGTCCTGGGTGCGAGTATCCGCACTACCTCCAAAGCCAGTATTGACACCTATGATATTGCATCAGCTGAACTGGACCCGTTGGTTTCACAGTTATATAAGCCAAGGACACTTACCATACAGATAGTAGCCCTTCGAAAGGTAGCCCTGCAGGGTTTCAACACTTGCCTCTATACCCTCAATGACACTTTGGTCCTCTTTAAGAGCTAGCCTAACACCGTTTCTGATACTCCACTGTCAGTTAATATCATACAAAACTGGAATCTTCTTCACTGACCTCGCTATCGCAACAACTGATGCAACATCTAGCGATTGACCATCGATAAAGATGGTACCTGCCTTTACATGTTTCTTCAACTCAGACCATGAGTTTAACGTATGCTGGACATGTGGAGTTGCCCACTGATGGTTAACATCATATGCAAGTACTGGTGCGATGCTGCCCATGATGGGTATAAGATGACTGAATAAGATTAGGAAAGTTAAGAGGTTCTGATAGCGGAAAGTAAAACTGTAAAAAGGAACACTTTTCTCGAGATATAGTGGTTTTGATACACTTGACACAGAGTCCGGGCTACCTGGTTATATACTGTTGTCGGCAAAATCTACAAAAGTCCAAAAGATAGCTTGCTTCAAAGGATGATGATTACATTTTTTTCACCCCGTTACTACCTCCGGGGTTTGATGATCCATTGGGACCCACTTGAATCATTGTTCAGAAAAAGGATTGCCTTAACTTGGAATAATGCCATAGGCAGGATATAACGCTTTCAGTACAAATTCCAGCCAGGTAATTTGTGGTGGCAAATATACCGCCATGTGTTACCAGATCGTCTGGTAATCTCATCTATATGACCACAATAGGCTACGTGTCTTCCTCGGGATCACTTGGAAACGCCACAAGTACCATAACAGAGGGGGTAGATGATATTGTAGAGTGAAGAAAAAGCCATGAAACATACAGGCGGAAGCGGGAGATGTGTGGGCAATCACCAACCGGATGTTGAAGTCTCACCAATATTGACCCCAAAGCATATACAGGGATTAAGATCCATCTGATTCTCCATCTCCATCTCGCTTAAATCTGCTCATACAGGGCGATGAAAAAGTGTTGCTTACCGGCTGACCCAATGTGAAACGAGTATATTAGGGGCTACTTGACGCAAATAGCCGTGATTACGACGGACTCCGTCAATTTTGTTCTTGGAATATAAGCATGTCATCTTACTTGGTGTTCCAAATTAGCGATTATTGCCTTGAATATTTCAAGTCATATACACCAAGGGTAATTCTTTACCAGGTAATAACAACGAGGATGACTGTCGCCCTTTATGGTATCAGTGATATCCCCGAGGCTACCTATAGGGGGAGTTAGATAAGATTCACATCTAGCTAGATGTGGGTTCGAGAACCCTATTGTAAGAGCCTCTGTTATTTTACGCTTTTCACGTTGTGTAATATTTAGGGTTTGTCTTCTAAAGTTGTTCCTCAGTTCAGCCTTCCAAGGTTAAGCCGCGGGAACTCCACCGGATCTCCGTTACCCGGCACTAGCCTCAGTGGCGATGTAAGGAACGTATACGGGCCTAGTAATTTTCAATTCCTTGAAATTCGATTGAATTGGCCAATCTACACATCCCTTTACCTCGTCAACATTTTCCCTCTTTGACTTGTATTGTGTGATCGTCGGAGATAGTTGCGCTTTTGTGCGATCGAATATTGTCATCATTTTGAAATATCCTGTATACCTATTCAAATCTATCGGACTTGTATGAGTAATTACCTATTCGGCACTCGAATAAACACAACCTTGAAAAGCGTCCACCAAGGATTAATGCATATATTAGAGGAATAGAATACATAGTGAAAGTACTGTCTAGATGTGAGAAATCACGCTAGCGGTATCTCCGACGGATTGCATATATTTAAGAAGGATCAGTTACTGTGTCTTCTCTCATTACTTGATTAATCGCACTGACCATTGAGTCTTCTTCTCGCCCAAATTCCTTTATCAAGAGCTGGGCCCCTTTCCCGCCACTCCCCCACATTTGGAAAAACATACATGGCCTTGCCCCATGATGCCAAAAAGGGCCCACTTCCCGTCTTGCCTGTGGATGACAGCCTCGGAGACCGACAAGACATGCATAATCCTGATCCTGATCCCAATGAAGTATTCTGGGACAATGACGAAGATTCCTCAAACCCCATGAACTGGAGCGGCACGTATCGTTGGTGCCATGTTGGCTTTATTTCGCTTGTAACCTTTGTCACGTACGTATTGCTGGTTTCATAGCTTGCTCGTTATCTTCTCCATAGCTTGGCATACTATGGAGCTGCTAAACGGACGGCTAGTCGCGGCAAAATCTAGTATATGCATGAGACTAATGCGTGATGCTACAACACTAGTTCGCTAGCTTCATCCATGCTGGCACCCGCAGTCCACGACGTGATGAAATCTCTTGGATCTGACAATACGAAGCTAGAGTCGTTTGTTGTGTCAATCTATGTGATTGGATTCGCTATTGGCCCACTCATTGTAGCACCATTGTCGGAATTGTATGGTCGCGCCATCGTCTACCATTTGACAAATGTGATTTTCCTTGGGGCCATCATTGGATGTGCTTTGAGCAAAAATGTTGGGATGTTTCTGGCATTCCGGTTTATTTCCGGCTGCGCGGGAGTAACCCCTTTAGCTTTGGGTGGCGGTACTATTGGCGACCTCATGCCTCCGGAGCGGATGGGGACCGCAATGGCCGTTTGGGGTTTAGGATCTTTAGTGGCGCCTGTAAGTCACCGACTGATTCCTCACGGTCTACTTTATCTGTCTCGGCCGAAACTTTCTGATATTAACATTGCGTCTAGGTTTTTTCTCCAATTGCAGGAGGCTACCTGAGCCAAGATGCGGGCTGGAGATGGATCTTTTGGGTAATTGCTATTCCGGTAAGCGTCGGCGAAATACAACCATGAAAGGGCAATGAATGCGTAAGCACAACGGAATGGGTTCTGACAGTGGAGTAGATGGCCATCCTTACGATCTTGTCCCCATTTCTGATCCGTGAAACATACGCCCCCGTACTGCTGGAGGCTAAGACTCGGAGACTCCGTAAGGAGACAAATAATCCGCAGCTGAAGTCCCGCCTGGATCCTGGGGTTTCTCGACGGGAGGTCATTCTCACGGCTCTCATTCGCCCCCCAAGGCTTCTGCTGACTTCATTTGTGGTGACAACAATTGCACTCTACGTGGCAGTAGTATACGGATACCAATATCTTGTCTTTACTACATTGGCGTACATTTTCCAGGATAAGTATCACATGTCAACTGGGTCGTCCGGGCTGATTTACTTAGGAACTGGAATTGGAACGATTTTAGGTGAGTTAATTGCTTACATCTGTTCTCTGTCTTTGAGTTAGATGGCTGGGAGAAGAAGAAAATCTGACATATGTTCCGTAAATGCACTAGGAATTTTCGCCATTGGTTTTGCCGCCGACAAAGTTGCCGAACAGAAGAAGAAGAGAGCATCCGCCTTGGCCAAAGATCTCCAGCCGGAGGTGTGTCTGTGGCCTATGATTCCTTCGAGTCTGGTAGCTCCCATTGGTCTCTTTTGGTATGGGTGGTCACTGCAGACGAATGCATCCCCAGTGGTCCCATTAGTTGGGTTGGGAGTGTTTGGGTTCGCCATGATGGGTGTTTTCCAGCCAGCACAGGTCTACCTGGTGAATTCATTCACGATACATTCTGCATCTGCCCTGGCGGCGATGAACATTCTTCGAAGTTTGGCTGGAGGCTTGTTGCCTCTCGCGGGCCATGGCCTATACGATGCTTTGGGGATGGGATGGGGGAACAGTCTCTTGGCGTTCATTGCATTGGCCTTCGCCCCGGTTCCCTTTCTCTTGATGAAATATGGGGCAAAAATGAGGAAGAGGGATCGGAATATTAAGTGATGTTAGATTGGTGAATATGAGGTTTGTCAAAGCGATTCATAATTGGAGTCAAAATAAGCTTGTACATCCGATGGGACATGGCGCATATGGATAGTTGGGACTTCTCCACTCCCTCTCCTTCATATTCTGTTTATATATGAGGTCACTTTGAAATTAGAAGATGAACAAAGCATTGAGATGAATGGTTGTCTTCTATGGTAATTATAAGCTTTGAAAGAACTATTGTCAAGTTCTCGGAAGACATTCAGGCGCCAGTTATTCCCCGTGGAATCCGGATACAACCTGTCAAGCAACCGGATAGAAAGAATAGACCAGCAGCAACCATATAGGGCAAGCCCACCAAAAGCCCATCTTCCTGTAACCCCCGGCGGAATGCGGCAGCCAGAATGGGCCCTGACAGCAGAGAACCAATACTTTGGGCGAACCCAATCGCCGTGTTCACAATACCTACCTGCGATGGTGATACTAGTTCCATCGCTAGACTTCGCAGGGCCGAGTAGAAGCCCCATCCAAATGCGAGCAAGCTAACTCCCACTATGAATGTGACCGGATAAGTGGAAACGGCCATGATGGCGGACCCCAGGGTTAGAAGCCACACACTGCCTTGAACAATACGGAGATCCTTGGCAGCGGGGGACAGAAGCAAATTTTTATTCAGCCAGTTGGAAAGCCAAGGTAGAATGAACAATAGAGTGACGAGATTTATGATGCCCTTCAGAGTGATGAGTGAACTGGCACGCGCAATGCTCCAAGAAAAGCGATTTGAAGCATATTGAACAATGAGTTGTAGCGCTTGCCGACCGATACTTGCAAGTAAAAATGCCCCGACAGTGTAGAAAAGGTTTGCGCTCCAGGATGTCGAATAGTCGTTTTGAATGTGGTTCCACTGCCGTCGTATGGCATTTTTCCAATGTAGATATGGTGGATCATCCGTCAAGCTCAAATCATGTCCTTGTTCCTGGCCTTCTTCCTCCTCTTCAAGATCCTGTTGGTCGTTGGATGGCGCTGAATCGAAAGGTATATCAGAGATAAAAGTGGCTCCGAGCAGTCCTAAACACTCAAAGAATAGACCCAACAGTGAAGGAATCCATGGGGTCCACGACATTAGGAATGCTGCAACCGGAGTAGCAATAATTTCGCCGAGTAGAGTCGCAGCAGACAGGATGAAGAAAACAGATGCCCTGAAAATAGACCGTCCTCGTTAGTCAGCTAATTCCTCATCAACATGGGCAAGGTATTATCGCCACCTTTGACTACCTGGCACCATATCGGTAACCATAGCGTAGGCCATAGCGGTCGCTATTTGGGGTCCGCCGCCGATGATTTGAAAAACAGGAGTCGCCCAAACCATCCGCAGCGGCAGGGCGGAATTAAAGAAAAAGATTAATCGTATGGAAATTTCTTCTAGAATGAGTCCAGTCAAGCTGAGTGCCAGTATGGGCTTACGACCTACTCTGTCGGCAGCAAACCCATACGGAAGGGCAAGGAGGATTCCTGGGACTTGGTCAAATGTGTCTTTCCATCCATTGATAAGAGCCAATTCTCCTTGCACGTCAGGTGACTTGCAGTTGTCATTTCCCACAAAGGAGTTGCTGCCTCTAGCCCGGCGGCAGATAATCGACTCAAGAATTTCGATATGAGGGGCATAGCCAAGGTAATTGCCGAAATCAGCGGCTACAACAGAAAGACATACAAGGAGCAAGAGATGACGACGAGGAAAGGACGTAATTTTGGAATGCTCGCCATGCCCAGCCTCGTGGCCCCCTAACAGCGGTGCCCGCTCACCCGCCTCCGATGCGCGTGTCGACGGTGCGGATGGATTTCGCGTCGGCATAGCGGGTGGCGGTGGCTGTTGCTCTCGATTCGAATTTTCCCTCATCTTTTCGTGAGAGGCGGTTCTACCAAGTTCCCACAACAACGATATGCAGAATGAGAGATGTCGGGGAGAGGAAATTGCAACGTGCAGGGGTAGGGAGCTGAGGCGTTGAGACACCAGAATTAGCAATTATTGTTACATCGGGCTGACAGAATTCTCCGGCGGAAGCCCGTCTCCCGCTTAGGTACGGAGTGACAAAGTGCCAACGTTGGCCGGGGAAGGAACGAGGCTTAAGTTAATTTCACGGGGTTCCAGGGTTCTGTCGCGTGTTACCCCTCAGATCCACGTCAGATCTGCCCCTGTGTAATTTTCAATTTCAAATTACAACGTAATATTCATACCTGAAATTACAATTTTTTGGATCTATCTCCTTTTGGCTAATCCTCTCCACGGAAACAATGGCGATGTCTCGTCATGCAACTGGGACGGTCCGGGTATGTATGAAAGCCGCTGACAGCCCTTAGATTGGGGACCCTTGATGCCGCAGCAAGGTACTGAGGGAAAGCGAGAAGGATTATATATCTCCTAAGCAGCCCGACCTGGTAAGTATATCTCAATCCTACTGAGTTAACAGTACTTTGTCCTCGAATTCGAATGGTTCCCAATGGCTCATCAATTCTGGCAAGATGAATTTGCAGACCTTGAAACTTCTCCGTACCCAAACCTCCCATCGACTGGTTATCACCCCGAACTCAAGCACACCATTGAGCACGAGATAGACTGGTTAGACTGGAGCGATTTTCACCATGATCAATGTACCTTGTCCACCAGACTACAGGCCGCATGGGCCCTACTGTTGGCCCAATACGCCAACAGCGAGGACATAGTGTTTGGAACAAATGTGGCCAGCGAATGGAGGGATTGTCATAGAGCTGAGAATGCCCCAAGTATCCAAGGCAGTTGGAAATATGTCATACCATTTAGAGTTCCAGTATCATGGTACTCAGACCTCGTGGAGTGGTTGCAAATCATGCAAACTCGAATTGAAGCTATTGAAGAGGTTCTCGAATGGGGAGGATTGGACCGCATCAGGTCTTGTAGTCCACAGGTAGCGGAAGCTTGTGATCTTCGCACGATACTGCTGATTCGGGAAATTGACGAGGAACAACAAGAGGTAAAACATTCTATTCCAACGGATTATAGTGACAATTTTGAATGCTGATCCGTGTTGGCCACTAGGATACCCAACCCTTATCAACCGAAGGAGTCTGCAATATGGGTAGTGTCGCCCTAATTGTGGAATGTCTGCCATCTGCTCGCCTGCAGAATCTCTCTGTACGATTCCATATTGATGAGGCTATTGTGAATGGTATTCAAGCCAAGCAAATGATGTTTCAGTTCACAAATCTTATCCGCCAGCTCTGTCAAGTGAATTTTCACGAGAAGGGAAAACATATTATCGGCCTTGACACCATATGCGAAGAAGATAAAACTCTCATCTGGAAATGGAATGGGTCTCGTCCGCGGAATAATGATATCTGCATCACCGAACTGTTCAGTCAACAAGTCAAGAGACGTGCAAATCGGGCAGCTGTGCATGCTTGGGATGGCCTTCTCACATACTCCCAACTGGATGAGCAATCAACGCTACTAGCCAAGTACTTGGTGCACACCCAGGTTGCTGGTCCAGGTCAGATTGTTCCGGTTTGCTTTGATAAGACCATATGGACGACAATAACCATATTGGCGATTGCAAAAGCCGGAGCCGTTTTCATCCTGCTTGATCCGTACCAACCTCGGAGCCGCTTAGCAGCAATTATGGCTCAAATCCAATCCTCCACCATTTTGGCGAGACCAGATACGGCTGAGCTAGCTCAGTCCATCACTACTCATGTAGTGATTGTTGACGAAGGCTTCAATGGGGTGGGGTCTTTCGAGACAGCTCCGCTAGGAGGCACATCATTGCCATCGGATCATCTCTACATCGTCTTCACATCAGGCAGTACTGGAACACCGAAAGGTGTCACTATATCCCATGCAAATCTTGCCTCCGCAGTCGCCCATCAAGCACGCACTCTTGGATTCAACACAGGTGTTCGCACATTTGATTCGTCTTCATATACCTTTGACGCATATGTTTACAATACTTTTTATACGCTCTTGACGGGCGGTTGTCTGTGCGTTCCTTCTGAAACGGACCGTATCAATAACTTGCAATTGGCCTTGCAGAAGTTGGATGTCGAGTTTGCCCAATTGACCCCCTCGACCTCCCGGTTGCTTGACCCAAATAAGCTCCCACGCCTACGCACTTTGATTCTTACTGGCGAGAAAATAAACCGCACCGTACTCGACCCCTGGTTGCAAACAAAAGGACGAGTGCGTGTCATCAATGCGTATGGACCATCGGAGTGTACAATAATGTGTGCGGCAAACTGCAATATTACCTGCGCTGAAGATGCGGAGAGCATTGGGTTTGGTCTGGGTGCCAACCTTTGGATCGCCGATCTGCATGACATTAACCGCCTGGCGCCAGTTGGGGCGGTGGGCGAGCTACTTATCGATGGGCCGATCGTCGGGCAAGGATATCTCGGCGATGAGCAAAAGACCACGGAGTCTCTTGTGCAAATACCCAATGGTTATCTGCCAGGAGTGGCACTCGCACCAACCTCCCCGATGTTTCGTACTCGCGACTTAGCAAGATACAACTCTGATGGTTCAATTTCCTTTATTGGGCGCGCAGACACACAAATAAAAATCAATGGACAACGCGTCGAAATCGGTGAAGTTGAATATCATCTTGGTCAGCTCTTACCCGACGGAATTCTTCCGATTGTGGAGGCGGTTCAATGGCCATCCGGCCAGAAGCAGCTCCTGGCATTCATCTACTTAGATGAAGAAACGGGAGGGTCTGTCTCACACATCAGGCGCCTGGTAGGGGATATGATTGCAGGCTTAGATGAGAAATTGTCTGACAGACTGCCTCGATTCATGATACCATCCGCATTCTTCCCACTCCAGTCTGTCCCCATGACAGCCTCGGGAAAGACGGATCGTAAGACGCTACGAAGTATAGCACTAGCGTCACCCGATCGACTACTTGACCTTTACTCTGTGGAGACACTCGGAGAGCCACTAATGGATGATTCAATTAGGCCATTGACCTCAGATGAGCTCATCCTGGGGGATTTCTGGACAAAAGTGTTGATAATCCCAAATGACACTTCACTTCGACCCCATGACAATTTTATTGCCAAGGGAGGAGACTCTTTGGCAGCCATGCGTCTTGTAGCATTGCTTCATGAGGAAGGATACGGTGGTTTGAGCGTTGCAGACATTCTCCAACATCCACATCTTTCGGATTTAGCAGGGTTATTACAACGACGAGACCGGTATGACCAACATTATGTTGCCGATATCTCGACTGAGCCATTTTCGTTGCTACTGGGACCAAAACCAGAACCAAACGAAATCAATGCAATTTTTATCAGAGTCTCGGAAAGCTGCCAGTGCAATCCCGCCGACATCGAGGACATATACCCCTGCTCACCTATCCAGGAGGAGATGATGGTGCTGGCAGCTCGAAACCCACAGTCATTTGTCACACAAACCGTGTTGACTCTGGAACCCGATGTGGATCTGGAAACGTTTGTCCTCGCATGGAAGAATGTGTCAATGTCAACGCCAATAATTCGAACGCGGATTATCGATATGAAAGCGAACCATCTTCGTGGCGCTCAGCATCAAAACTTTGCCCAAGTTGTATTGAAATGCTCTTTGTCGCTATCCAAATGCCCTGATCTAGATGAGTGTCTACAATCTGAACGGGAGGCTGGCATGGGAGTCAATGAGCCACTGTTCAGAATCGGGATTGTTGAGCAGGGTTCCTCTGATACTGATACAAAACCAGAGTCTCGTACTCGGGTCGTCTTTACGATGCATCATGCCATCTATGACGGTTGGTTCCTCAGTCAGATTGGCGATGAAGTATTCAGCACGTATAATAGTCTGAAGAAAGGGGATATTTCGGGAGGATCTATGATTCCATACCGTAACTTTATTCAATATCTTCATGGGTCAGAATCAACAGCAGCCGGGCAGTTCTGGACAGATTACCTTCAAGATGTCAATCTGGTCGGATTCCCGCCACTTCCAGAGGCAAATTATAAGCCATACGCAACGGCTATCGAGGAGCTCAATGTGTCTGGGATTGACTGGGCTAATACCAATGGATTTACACCAAATATTCTCATTCAAACTGCCTGGGCACTTGTCTTGTCTAAACGCTCCGGGGCCAGTGATATCGTTTTCGGTACTACACTCCTAGGCCGACAAATCTCGCTGCCTGGAATTGAGCGAGTGGGTGGCCCGACGATTACGACTGTCCCAGTACGCATAACGATAGACTGGGAAGGGCACGATGCCTTGAGTTTGGTTCAAATTACGCAGAACCAGGCAGGGAAGATGATTCCTTTTATGCATTATGGCACCTCCCGCATCCGTCGTCTGAACTTTGATGCAGAGCAGGCCTGTCAGTTCAATACATTTCTGGTAGTACAACCAGCACTGCAATATTCAGAATCAAACCCACAGCCACTATTCGATCTCGGAGATGGTCGTGATGACATCCAGGCTTTCAACACTTACGCAGTCATGCTGGAATGCTGTTTGACATCAGATGGTCTCATTGTTCGAGCCAGCTTTGATGAAATCGTCCTGAGCAAGGAGGAGATTGGAGAGATATTGGCAGACCTCCAGAAAATCCTCTCATTCCTTTCCACCGCGTCAAAGGAATCCCCAATTCTGAGCGAGGTCGGCATCTTATCAAAGATAGAGCGGGATCGTATTGCTGCCCTTAGGAAACCTGGTCGAAATGTCCATGTTCTTGAGGCAGAAGCTCGTCTCAAAGAATGTCTACCGGATGAAGTGGAGAATTGCGGGTTGAATCTTGTTAACATCCCAGGGATGTCCAAACAGCTGGTGGCTTTTATTTCCATGACAGAAAATGACACAACCCCTTCAAAGCTGCTGGATGTTCTCTCTAGACCGCTTGGTCAACTTTCGGAAAAGCTCAGCCGACACATGCTGCCAACGAGGTTCCTTGTCCTCCCCCAGCTACCCATGATAGAGCCCGGCCAGATCAACCGAGACAAGCTGAGCCAAATAGCCATTGAGACACCGACGGATCAGTTCCTCGACTACTCAGCTTTCGTAAAATATCGAAGGGCCTTCGATGATCCACCACGGACGAAAGCGGAACTCGTATTGCAGCATCTCTGGGCAGCTACCCTGGAAATTGATGCTTCTTCAATCGGTCGACAGACCTCCTTCCTGGCTATTGGAGGAGATTCACTTTCGGCAATGAGACTAGTCGCTGGTCTTCGGGGGGAAGGATACTTTTTGCAAGTTGCTGACGTGCTGCGCACCTCTCACCTAGCAGACCAGGCCATCAAGATGGTTGAAGAGGGTTCCGAAAATAATGCACCATTGCTCCAGCCAGTTGCACCGTTCTCACTCCTCGAGGAATCAATCAATAAGGAATCCCTCGCTGTGGCTTGTCATGTTCAGCCGTGGGAGATTGAAGATGCGTATCCCTGTTCTCCTATCCAGGAGGCGATGTTGGCTCGTACCGTCCTCCAAGCCGATGAATTCGTATCCCGCGGTCTCATTCCGCTTCCCGTGGACGTCGACGTGAATCGATTGAAGGAAGCTTGGAATACAGTGATTGCTGAAACCCCAGTTCTTCGCACTCGTATAGTTGAGTCTGCCGGACAAGGATTGTTACAGGTTGTTACCAAGGTAGCCGTACAATGGCTGGAGCTTGGGACTCGGGAGGAGGAAACACCGACAACCGTCGGGATTGGGGGGCCCCTGCTTTCTTTCTCCCTCATAAAACCCTCCTCCGCGTCTGAGACAAGTCCCCGTGGCTCTGCAGCCCTCTTCATGACCATTCATCATGCAATTTACGACCGATGGTCTGCATCATTGATCATGAGAAGGGTTGAGTCCATTTATCGTGGCATTGCCCCAACCAGGAATCTGATTCCATACAGCCGGTTTATTCAATATATTGTCCAGGAAGTGGACGAGGAGCAGTGCCGGGATTTTTGGACGGGATACTTGGCCGACTGTGCTGCACCGCAGTTCCCCGCTTTGCCTAACCCCAAGTACCAGCCAATCGCCAATATGGCGTCCAAACGAGATGTACAGGGCATTAAATGGCCTAAAGGCTTCACTCCAGCAACAACATTGAAGGCTGCCTGGGCTATACTAATTTCGCAGTATTGTAACTCACATGACGTTGTGTTTGGGTCAACCGTTATGGGTAGACAAGCACCTCTCGCTGGAGTTGAGCTAATTGCCGGCCCAGTCATTGCCACAGTTCCTATTCGGGTAACATTGAATTGGCAATTACCTCTCCGAACTTTGTTACAGGGCATTCAATCAGCGGCAGCACAGATGATTCCATTTGAACAATATGGACTCGGGCGCCTGCAACGATTGAACCCGAATTCCCTCCAGGCCTGCCACTTCCAATCTCTGTTTGTTATTCAGCCGCGAGCCGAAGAGGACAGCCAAAAGAATTTCTTGTTCTTGCAGCGAAGTGAGAATGATACCATAGGCCAAACGTACGCCTTGGTCCTGGAATGCGTCTTGGGTGGTTCGTCGTCCGTATCATCGACGGACGCAGTCACGCTGAGTCTTAGCTTTGACGACCAGGTTATCGATGGGCAACAAGCAGACCGACTCTTGCTTCAGCTCGAACACATTCTCAAACAATTGTGCAAACACGATGATACGATGGAAAAAATGCCACTTTCTGAACTCGACTTACTTTCAGAGGAGGACCGCCAGCAGATCTGGGCTTGGAACGAAACCCTCCCAGAAACAATTGACAGTCGAATTGACAACATGATCGCAGAGCGCGTGAGTGAACAGCCAAACTCACTCGCGATCGACGCTTGGGATGGTCAATTAACCTATCGGGAACTGTTCGACAACGCCCGCGAACTGGCTAATTGGCTGGTGACAGAACAAGGAGTTGGACCAGAGATTTCAGTTCTCCTCTGCTGTTCAAAAAGTATGTGGACGCCTGTGGCGAAGCTGGCAGTGATCATGGCTGGTGGTGTAGTGGCCCTTGTGGACCCATTCCAGGCCGTTGAACGCTTGCGGTCCATCGCTTCCCAGGTCGATGCTCGGTTGACCTTGGCATCACCAACAACCAAAGAGATTGCAGCAAAGATTACTTCAACCGCAGTGTATGTCGTTGATGCCGCGTTCATCCAAGGCTTGCATGATACATGCCTAGTGGTTGACAACTCATGGATTCCAATTGTGTCGGGCAGCAATGCTCTGTACATAATATTTACTTCGGGAAGTACGGGAACCCCCAAAGGGGTCATCATTACCCATGCCAATGCATGTAGCGCTGTGGTTCACCAGAAGCAACACTGGGGTTATGATTACACCACTCGGGTATTTGATTTGTCCTCTTATAGCTTTGACTTTGTGTGGGCGCCATTTCTCCACGGACTGTGTGCGGGTTCGTGCATCTGTATCCCCTCCGAAGATGAACGCCGTAATGATATCGCGGGTGCAATTCAAAGACTACGCATCAATTATCTGAACATCACGCCTTCCCTAGCGCGATCTCTGGACCCCAGATCCTTCCCAGATATAAAGAACATCACTATGGGAGGCGAAGTTGTTCAATTAAAAGATGCCACTCGTTGGGGGGAGAAGGTCAGAGTTATCAACCTCTACGGTCCATCTGAGTGCACGATAGGCAGCACAATGGCAGTATATGGAGTGGACTTCAACAGAATAGTGAATATTGGTCAATCCCATGGTTTGAACGCGTGGGTTACATCTTGTGCTCAGCCGAACAAGCTGGCTCCCATCGGTGCCATTGGAGAGCTTGTCCTCGAGGGGCCCTTGGTTGGAAGGGGGTACCTGAATAACCCTGAAAGGACAGCCAGCGTATTCATAGAAAAGCCTCCCTGGCTGTCTGCGATTGACGATGATTCAATTCCTCGTGGCCAACGGGGAGGCTTGTATCGCACAGGTGATTTGGTGAGTTGGAACAGTTACGGTAGATTGATGTTTGTGGGCCGAGCGGACACGCAAGTCAAGATCCGTGGACAGCGTGTGGAACTGGAAGAGATCGAATTCCATGCCAGTCACTTTCTTGGCCCTTCGTTCATGGTAGTGGCCGAGGTTATCGAAATACGCAATACAGGAGACTCCGGATACAACTCCCAGATGTTGACCTTATTTTTGGCGTCTCGCAATGGGAAGGAAAGTACAAATATCGGTGAAGAATTGCAGCAGTTTACCAAAACACAGCGCAAAGAGTTGAACAGATATCTTACACAAGCCCTCCCTGTGTACATGGTTCCCTCATCCATGTTGGAATTGGAGCGGATTCCACTTATGCCCTCCGGGAAGATTGATCGCACGAGGCTCCGAGAAATCGGAGCGAGCAGCAAGTTCCAAGACGTCCAATACAATGAACCCGTCGAGGAACTGCAGACAGACTGTGAGATAGTCCTGAAGGACTTGTGGTCAAGTCTGCTCGCAATCTCAAGTGACAGGATAGGCCGCCATAGTAACTTCTTCGATCTCGGGGGCGATTCCATTATGGCCATCCGCCTGGTAGGAGCTGCTCGACAGCAACAACTTCCTTTGTCGGTGACCCTCGTCTTTCAGAATCCGCAGCTCGACGACATGGCAGCCCGACTGTCAACTCCCTTTAGTGATGAACGGGCGCACCGTTTTGACCCTCCTGATAATGGACACCTTACCGAGTCCCCAAACCAGGTGCTTCCAGGGAAATCTCAGGTTGCAAACCTTCTTTCAGTCCCCGAGGATATGATCTGCGACATTCTTCCAGTGACTGATTTTCAGCGCTATGCCATCCGCTCTGGTTTCACTCAACCTCGCACTGAATGGAACTATTTCTCTATGAGATTCACCGGCCTTACCAACATTGCTAATTTGACAAATCTCTGTCTTCGGCTTGTATCATTGTTGGAGATACTGCGAACTGTTTTCGTGCCTCATAACTATGATGGTGAATACATCCAGGTCATCTTGCGTACCTTAAAACCAAATGTCACGGTCATCCGTGATCTTGACGAGCTATTGGACGAGGCATGTGCGAGAGTATGTTTGAATGAACTGGAAGAGAAGCTTATCCCAGGCTCGCCATTTGTCAACTTCTTCATTTTCCAATCCCAAAAGCACAATATGTCGCAATTGGTAATTGGTATCTCCCATGCTCTCTACGACGGAATCAGTTTATCACAAATGGCCGAACATTTTGGCGCGCTCTATGATGAACGCCCAGTCCCAATTGTCGGTCAATTCTCTTCTTACATAAACTCAATCACTTCTGCCACTTCCAACTCTTCTCGGGCAGCTTCATACACCTACTGGCGCTCACTGTTACAAGACGCACCGGTACCGACAAATATAACTTACGATAACTCCAGACTTCGTCCCGGAAATCGAATGCGCATATGCAGGGAGGTCAGCGTTTCTCAACCTCCCAAACGTGCTACTGTGGCAACGGTGTTTACTGCCGCATGGGGTATAGCACTTGCCCGGGTTACTGGGCAAAGTGACGTCGTGTTTGGCCGTGCTGTCTCCGGGAGGACATTGACATCTGCTACTGCAGACCACGAGAGAATCATCGGGCCGTGTCTGAACCTTGTACCAGTGAGGATGAGCGTTTCCAATTTTGATCCTGCCACTCCATGCTCTACTGCAGACAAGTCCCAGATCATAGAATCGCTGCAGTCCCAGTTCATCGACTCCATCCCCCATGAGACCATTGGCCTGTCCGAAATCGCGAAGAATTGCACCAATTGGCCGAAAGACATCTCGGAATTTGGCTCGGTATTCTACTTTCAAAACATTGAGCAGCAAACCGCTGTTCTAGTGGGAGGCCAAGACATAGTGTTTGCCGCTCTCCCACTTGACCGACCAGACCCTCCTGAGCCACCCCGACTAAATGTGTTGCCACGGGGCGAGACGCAATATACATTGGAGCTGTTGGTGCCAGAGCAAATGGCAAAAAACAATGCCTGGTCGCAGATTTTGGACGCGATGGTCGAGTGGCTCGATGCTTTTTCTTCCGGTGACTAAATGGGTGATCATCCTATCTCTACAAAGTATATATTGCTCCTTGCCAGGTCATTCAAGTGTGTGTTATCATTTCAGTAGGCAAATATTTATGTAGTAACAGAAACACCTTATAGAACAAAAGGAGATAGTCCTCTATAGTATGTTCTAAGATTGGGTTGTCAATATTAAATATTTCAGACAACCAAGAAATAGCAAGTTCAATTTGGTGGACAATACTGAGCTATAAATACAGGAATGCCGACACTTACTTCCATTTACTCTCCATGCTGCGAGCCCAAATAAGGGAAGAACATCGTCTCCGTATTCTCAGCCACAGCTTCTAGAAAACTTGGAATAAGTGGTTCAATCCCTAGTTCAAGCGCCCGCGTGCTCCAATCCCTCAGACTAAGTTCCCCAAAAGGTCGACTATGCACTCTTTCCATGTATTCCCTGAAGCTCTTCACGGAGACCTTATCATGGCTGGAGTGGTGACGGAAAACAACAGAGGAAAGACGATTGTCGATGCCGTCCATCACCTGTGTGGCTATTTCGTCTGCAATAATCTCCACTTTCTGGAAGTCCAGATAACCATCCATATTCGTCATTTGCGGTGTTGCTCCCATAATATTCGAATAACGCAACATAGAGTTAAGGGCATCCTGGTGTGGTGCATTGTCCCCAATGGGGGTACAGGGTCGGTGAATGCAGACAGGCAGCCCAGTGTGTTGTGCGTAGCGCTCTAGGAAGGCCTCGCTTGCCCATTTGGTAGCTGTCAGCCCCTCAGAACCATCGGCGGGGGGAGGATGGGAGGACACAGACACCGGTCCCAAAGCTGCGTTTCCAGTAAGAAGAATGACCCGGGGCGAGGAGATGTAGTGCAGAGGAATCTGGGCCTGATGGCAGAAACGAGCAAGGAAGTGGGTGGAAAGCAGGTTGGGGGTCCGCAGTGAATTATAGAAGTTTAGACAATGGCCGTTTGAGCCGGCGTGGATGACAACATCGATGCAGGATAGCAGCATTGTGTGATCTGCCGTGGACAACCCTAGGGCTGAATCGAGGAGACTTCCATAGTGAACAATGACTTTATCACTGCCGGTGATAGAGTCCTCATGTCCCTTCTCAACCGCGATGCAGTGGACTTTGCTGACCAGAGAGTTTTCCACCAGGGCTTGCACAAGTACACTTCCCAAAAAGCCGGTCGATCCGGTAAGGAGAATCTCACACCCAGTAGATGCAGACCGGCGTGATACAGGCGCGGTCTTTGCACTGTTCAGAAGTTCTTCTGGGATGAGCGTTTCCTCAAACCAGTTGACTGACTTCGAGGGAGATTTTGCTTTCTCCGTGGTTATTTTGATGGCCATGCTGGATAATGTGCTTGCACCATACAATTCACGAATGGTGATCGATACCCCAATGGATGTGCGAATCGCGCTTTGCAATTTGACAAGCAAGAGTGAGTTCCCACCTACCATGAAAAAGTCTGTGTCGGGCTGGATCTGCGGGTTATTGGGGAGAATGCCCTGCCATAGCAATTTGAGCTCGCCCTCCCCCAATGTCAGACGACTGGATGGCAGCGGCAGTGGCTTTGGGATGGCACTCTCGAATGGGCGACTCTCGATAGCTTTGCGATCAATCTTCCCGTTGGCGTTCCTGGGTAGAGATTCCAAGCAGACAATCCTTGCGGGGCACATGTATTGTGGGAGGGGTAGACTGCTCGCAAGTATCTGGAGGTCGGCCTCACTAGCGGTCTGCCCGGGAACCAGTGCGACATAGGCAACGAGGATTTGAGAATCGCCTTCGCCCTTTGTACATACAACGGCTGATGATAGCAAACCAGATGCGGAGGTGACTAACGTAGAGGCAACATCTTCGAGATCGATGCGAAGTCCTCGCAGCTTAATCTCCGTGTTTCCGTCCATGCGACCCATATGAATGAGCGAACCATCCTCCAGAAGACAACCCTTGTCGCCAGTGCAGTACATTCGAGTCCAGCCTCGGGCAATGTCATCAGGTGTTGCGAAGGGATCGTCATGGAACTTGAGTTTGGTTTGCTCTTTGTCCAAATATCCCAAGGCAATGCCAATACCGCCCGCACAGACCTCACCAGGGACTCCGATGTCCACTGGGTTGTGATCTTTATCAAGCACATAAAGGGAAGTGTTAGCGATTGCCTTTCCAACACTTCGTGCGGTTTCAACCTGCGACACTGTCATTGTCTCGAAGGTAGTGCAAGCAGAAATCTCTGTTAGACCGTAGGAGTCCTGAACAATAGGGCAGTTCGTCCCAAGCTGAGCGAATTCCAGCTTCAAGCGATCTGTGAAAGGCTCACCACCCAAGCAAGCATATTTCCATAGGGTGTACCCCTTCATATGCTCGCGTGCATGCTGTAGGATGGCAAGATACTCGGAAGGTGTAGCGAGCGTGAATGTCACCTTATGTTTGCGGATGAATTTGGCAATCTCGATGGGGTCACCGCGTGCTGTTTGAGGAACAATAACAAGCTTACCCCCGTTCATAACGGCATTGAGAGTCTGCGCAAGACCCATGTCGAATCCGATTGAGCTCTGTTGCAAAACAACAACTCGGCTGTCGAGTGCCAGTTCTTTCTCTTTGGCGGCAAGATAGTTAATGAACCCGATTTGCGGCAGGAGAACGCCTTTGGGCTTTCCCGTTGAGCCACTCGTGTAAAGCAAAACTGATGGTGCAGCCCCACTACTTCTGTCTTGTACAGGAGTGTTCGGATCCCCACCAACTTCTTCAACATTCAGAACGGAAGCGGCACCTAGTGCCAGGGCTCTTTCGCATGTTGATGATGAACAAAGTATTATACTTGCCCCGGAGTCCTTGATCATAACCGTGTGTCTTGCCGTGGGAATGCTGAGGTCAAGGGGAAGGTGAACGGCACCAACCACGAGAACAGCGAGCATGCTCGCCACTGCGGCGAGTGATGGTTGGCACAGAATCCCGACAACATCCCCTCTAGCAATTCCTTCTTCAAGAAGGACATTGGCAATGCGGTTAGTATGCGCCCCGAGCTGCGCATAGGTAAACTCTCCAGATTCCTGCACTATGGCCACCTTGCTTCCGAAAGCTTTCAACATGTTCTCAAACCTTTTAGATAGAGTCGTCGGCCATCCATTATCCAATCGTGGGCCTCGTCGAATAGATAGTTTTCTTCCATCAATTGTGGGCGAGGGAGGAATTGGAATCCTTGCAGGCAATAGGGTATTGCAGGAGAAGGAATCAATCAAATCAGCATATGTGTCCAGGATTGATTCGGCGGCTTCACGTGTGTAAATATAATCACGGCAGGTTACTTCCAAGATGCAAGTACCAGATTCAGTGGGAGTGATGTGGAATGAAATATCGTACGGTGGATTACCCATGGCGCTTTGCTCATAATTAAGCTCGAAGTCTGCCACAGACATTTTGGTGATTTCACCAACGCGGTAGTTCATCGCCACTTGGAAGATTGGAGTGTGGGAAGAAGCCCGTTGAATTTTGAGAGTGTCCACAATGACACTGGAGGGCACAGAAGAGTTTGAAAGTGCAAGTAAAGCCTTTTTGGATGTTTTCTGGTAGACGTTCGCAAAAGTGTCCTCCTGGGCGACAGCAACCTGAACAGGCACTACATTCACAAAGTAGCCTATGGTATTGGCGAACTGTCGCTGTTTGCGGTTTGCGTCGCCTATGCCGATGCAAATATTTTCCACGTTCAACAATCTGGCAAGAAGAACGTTGAGTGTCGCCAGGAAAAAGTGGAAGGATGTTCCTCGAAGGCCAACACTTGTCTTCTTAATCTTGTCCACTGTGATTTTACCTATCTCCCGCCTCATCGTATGCGCCGTGTAATCATCGATTGGCACTCGTTGTTTGATTTTGGCAAATGGAAGGAGAGGCATGACGGCTGGTAACGGGGACAACTCACGCTTCCAATAATCGAGTTCTTGGGTGAAGGTGCCATCTCGGATAGCACGATTCTGAATTACAGAGTAATCGATGTATTGGACAGCACTGGTGGGCGGAGTTCCCAGTTCATAGAAAGATTTCAAATCGCGTAGGAAAACGGACCAGCTGACACCATCCATGATGATGTGATGATAGGCGAATATCACGGTGTGCTGCTCTGATCCAACAGACACCACGGTGACTTGGAACGTCTCACCTTCCTCCAACCGCCAGTTGAGGGATGCAGCATTTTCAAATTCCCGCGATACAGTGGCAGTATCTAATGTCTCAATATGGCGGAAGAATGGCAGAGGTTCATTCATAACCGCCTGGAGCAACTGGCCACGGACAGGGTCTGCGAAGAATGCGGTGCGCAGCATCTCATGCCAAGAAACAGTCTGAGAGAGAGCTCGCTCAAACCTCGCAAGCTGGAAGTTCCCCTTGACCTCATACGAGATAACAACATTGTACTGCGATGGATCTTTCATGTAGCTTCCTCCAAGCCAAATCAGTGACTGATAGGGCGACATCTCCTCGACTCGTTGGTATTTCTGAGAAATTGGTGAACTTGAGGACTTGGCATATGTAACCTGGAGAGTGTTGGAAACGCTTGTGGATGTCTCTGAGTCACCTAGTTCAGACTGCGTCGTTTCGGCAGAGCTGCTGGGGCCAAGCTTTGACCCAGAGGTCTGTGAATTTGAGCTCTCAGTTGACCCTACAGGCTGTTGTCCGACACTATCTTGTGCTGCCGAATCCAGTAAGTGTGTTACAGCGCTGTCACAGAGCTCGAATGTAGTGAATTCCAAAATATTGGACGCTGGAATATGGAAGCTTAGCTCTTGGAAGAACCAATCTGCGATCTCAACAGCCAACAAAGAATCGAACCCAAGATCGATGAGTGGCTTATGGGTGTCCAGCGTGTTTGGAGAAAGATGTAGCATAGACTGAACTTTTGCCGAGAGTCTTTGTTCAAGAATGTGGAAAGCGTGATCCTTGGACTTGGAGTTGTCCAGTTGCTCAATCACACTTGAATTCGGCGATATACTTTGCTGCTGTTGCTCATCTGGTGCCGTGTCTTTAGTCACGAAGTGTGACAGGAAGGGATCTGAGCACCAGGGAATGTTTGGGTCACTGGCAGATTTCTTGAATTGCTGGAGTCCAAGTACAATTTCCGGGCTACCTGCAGAGTCACAGGAACTGGAAACGATTGCCTCTGCAAAGGAGTGATGAATATCTGGCTCGGACAATGGAGCATATCCGAGCTTCGCCATGCGCTGAATGTTATGTTTGCTTTGCCTTGCCATATAACCCAGATCAACGACCATGCCCATGTATATCACCGAGGCTGCCAATCCTTTCTTCCTCCGCTGTTCAACCAAACCAGGTATGGAGAGACTATCAGCGGGGAGGTTCAACCACCGCGATGTTCCCATGACAGTACCAAGAGTGGATACAACAACGAAGAAGTCCAAGGTGGGCTGAGAGAAAAATTCGTCGAGATATGCTACTCCTTGGACAGCTGCAGCCGATGGGTTACTCGAGTCATCAACCTTATCCTCAGATGGATTGGGGGAGAGGCCCATTAAAGCATAACACACGCCGGCAACAGGTGGCATGGTGCGGGTGACCGTTTTGCAAACCTCTAAAACGGAATCACGGCTGGAGAAGTCCGCTTTCATCACTTTCACATCTGCCCCAAGAGCTGAGATCTCCTCTAGCGATGCTTGACTAATCTGTGTGTTCCTACCGATCAGAGCGAAGTTTCGTGCCCCATTTCTTGCCATCCATGAGAGAAGGGATGATACAGGTGACATTGTCATGTCAACCATGCAGTAGGTCTTGGATGACGAGAACAAGGCACTGGGGTCTAAAGGCTGGATCTGAACAGCTAGAGGGCTTGAATGAGTCCAGTCTATCATTGTAGTATAGCTGTACGTGGAATCTGGTGATCCATCCAGCTGCTCCAGACCAAGAATGTTGGTAGACCCCCGAGGTAGAGTGTGCAGGTTGGTTTTAGCGTCACTGAGGGAATCCATAATCATCTTTCTTCGGTTCGCTGACTGGCGGAATAGGTCGAAGATGTTTTGTCGGGCATTTTCGTATAGCTTGACAAGAATGGTTCGCAGGCTATCATCACAAGATGTTGACAGGTCAAAGAAGCAAGACACATCCTTCGGCAAAACATCCTCCACATCTTGGCGAGATGCCCGTGGGTGGATTGATATTGTTCCAGGGGCGGACTTTTTGAGGCCTGATGTCACAAAATAAGTACGTCGGCGTTGCCCAGCATGAGATGTTTTGATGGCCGTGATAAGGATATCGGACGCAGAATATATAAGAATAGACCCTTCATCATGTGTCGAAGTTGCTATCAAGCTTGCGAGGATGTAGCTAGCCGTAGCTTGGAATAACTCTGGAGTCAAATGATCAGTGTTGAAAATACATGTCTCGGATGGGTTTGCCTCAATAGCAGAAGTGGCGTTGTTGGAAAAGCCGATTGCAGTGCGTTTGTCCTGGGTGGTACCCAGCCACAAGAAGAATGCCTTTGAAATTTCTTTGAAGAGAGGAATGGACAACCTTGTCTTAACGGGAATAGACCCTCCAGCCCCTTTAGGAGTTTGAGAAGATTGCAAACACAAACGGCCAGCGGGGCCCACTTTGATCTCCACGGGGTGCTGATTAACGTCGATCTTTTGAAACACCTGTCGTCGTCCGGCATTATACCTTTCATTTCTTTCATGATCCTTGACAAGGCGTGGAATGCGAATGTTCTCACCGTCAAAATGGATTTCTAATTCATTCACCCACAGCCTATCCTTCTCAGTGAGCCATGGGAGACGAGACCACGAGAGACGAAGGAAGACCTCGACCACGGTTGAATGCAGAGAAGCGCTGACCTCTGCCACGTCCAAGAATTGCAAATTGACATCTGGCGTTCTCGATTTGATTGAGCGCCCCACGCTCATAGTCATATTTGCCTGTGATAGCTCTGACAGACGTCCGGCCGTGAGCCAGAGGACGCACTTGGATTTCCTGAATAACGCCTGCAATGCCTGCAATCTGTGCTGGGTATTTGCGCCTGAGAAAAATGGGTTGTCTAGCTCTGTTGCGGAGATGACCGAGGTATCTTCTGAAAGACGAGACGTGTCCAAGCTTTCGATGTCATCAATGATCTTGATCGCAGTTCCAGGAGAGCGAAGGGAATTTTTGAGGCTGTGTACTAAGCGAGACACCGGCAATGTTGCTCCCCCAATGATGACCACCTGCCCTGTCACTGGAACTGGGCTCATCAAGATCGACGGTTCCCGAAGCATCATCATACAGTCATCCACAGCTTGGGAAACGATCAAGTTGAAACAGTGCTTGTCTGAACGTCCCACGTCTTGGGATATCCCATTCACACCAGCAAATCCATTCAACCGTAGAACTTTATCCCATTCAACTGCTGAAACGGGCCGCCTTTGCTCGTGCCCCTCCCACCACTCAGGTATGAGACCCATAACAGAAAGCGGTGTTGCCATCTGGTCAGCACGATCAATGAAAATGAGATATCCACCAGGCTTTAGCAGTGATCGGATGTGCTGAAGGCCTTTCGTTGATGCGTGTGCTGCATGGAGAACGTTGGCCACAATCACAAGGTCATAAGCCTCGGCTTCAAATCCTTGATCGACGACATCGGTTTCGATTTCCATTACCTGGAAGGATATGCGGTGGGCAGTCTCAGAAATCGTTTTAGCAGCCTTCTCAGCAAGTTCTGAAGACGCGTCGGTTAAACAGTAAGAAGAATATGCATCGCCGGCGACTTTCAGTATTTTGTTCGTGACTATCCCGGTCCCAGCGCCAACCTCAAGTATGTTCATCCGAGGATGCTTGTGTACAATGCGCTTGATGACGTCGCATATGCTCTTGTGCATGGGAGCAAAGATGACTTCATCCAAGCACAAGTTCTCGAGCGGGTACTTATTCAAAACTTCCATTGCATCAATCTCCCGGCGTAGGATTGCTGGCAGAAGCGGTCCAAGGTGGTTAATGAGGTCACACTCGGCCTTTCCAGCGATCATCCTTTCAGACATGCCAGTGATGTATTGTTCCGAATCGTCGAGCCACTGGGGTTTCAAGACAGGGTGCCGATTGTCTTTGACAGCATCAACAACACGCTTAACTTCAGAGTAAAACAGTTGATGGTGGTTCAGGAGGTCCGGAACCTCGGATGGATCGATCTCACACAGCATACGTTGGAAGTAGAACAAGGCCGATCTCTCCATCGTCTCTACCGCCTCCTCCTCATCTGTGTCAGGGCTCGTCTGATTTATTTGTATAGAGCCGAGGGATGGGTCGATTCCCCACACTGTATGCGAGAAAATATTCCGATCGTCCAAAGGACTCGGCTCTTCCACAGATCTGAAAGCTAACCCCTCCACTTGGACCATTGTGTGTCCATCTGGATGAAAAAGTGAGACATTACCCTCGATCAGAGTGGCGTTCGACTCTGTCACGGAAGTATCAATGTCAAATTTGACAACCTCCCCAACGGGATATCGCGAATGACTCGGGTTGATAAACAGGCGCGAGATTTCCATGGGAATAAATGGGGTCCGGGTGGTGTTGCTGAATGGCGACGAGAAGGCCCCCATGGTTGATTGGAATGCGACCTCCAGGGCAACAGGGTGGAACAAGTAATCCGAGGACAGCGTTCCCTCCGTCCAGGAGGCGGAAGCTTTGGCATGGTTTAATTTCCGGCTCATGGAATCAATGCCCCTGAATAGGCCAGTGTATTCAAGCCCCACTGACTGCAATAGCTCATAGAAATTGGCAGGATCAACAAGTGTAAGATTCTGTCGCTTGGATTTCCTAGCTGGTAGCTCATCCACGTTGGAGACACCAAAGTGAAGAATAACTCGCGCAGTACACATTCGCTCCAACGTTGTACTATCAGCTGGGCAGATTTCACAGGTGAAATTGGCTACGAGTCGGGCCTGTGAATGACTTTCGACACCAGGATGCGGAGTGCTGAGTGTGGTGATACACTCAGTCCCTATACTTCCATCTTCCAATGTGATGCTCTTCACAATTCTTAGATCCTGTATCTCCACGAGCGCAAGGGGCCTTTCCGCAGCCAAAGCAGCAGCTGTTTCCAATGCAAGACTAACATAACCGGCAGCGGGAAAGACAACCCTTCCGATGTGTTTGTTGCCGTGCAGCCAGGGGATCTCATTCAAGTGAAGGATATTTCTCCAGCGCATGTTGCTTTCTGAATCATCGGGAGCCCGTCGGCCCAACAGCGGATGTGGGCGTGGATCCCTGAGTCGATACCTTCGCGAGATTCGGGATTCTCTCCAGTGTGACCTGCTGTGGTCCCATGAGTATGTCGGCAAGTCCTTGACCATCCTTGGTGCTTTGTGGTTGCACGCTCTATAGTACCGGTCTAGGTTGACACATTGGGGTCCGAAATGCTGCCACATGAAGCCCACAGCTAACGAGGCAGCCTTCATGTCATCAACTCCACGCTGGAGCAATGACAGATATGGAACCTTCTGGGCTAGAACGACATCCAAGGTCTGCAAGACAGGGCTTTTGAGAGCAGGGTGCGGTCCAACTTCAATGCACAGACTAAATTTGCCTTCGTTCAAAAGACACTGCTCAACTGCCTGGGAGAAACGCACAGGTTTCAACATGTTGTCAACCCAGTATTGACCGGTCAATGCTGATAGGTCCCCAGTCAGGAAGCCGGCATTATCTTGCACGCTTGAAATCCAGGTACAATTTATCTTTGGTGGTTGGACATGTATATTACATGCCCTCAATGATTCCAAATACGCATCAGCATAAGGGTTCATATGATGTGAATGGTACGCTACTTCAACCTTGAGGATTCTGGCAAATATCTTCTTCTGGTCAAAATGCTGTTTGGCTTCATTGATTGCGTCGTAGTCTCCAGACAAAGTTATGCTAGCCGGTCCGTTGCTCGCGGCGACCACAAGTCGGCCGAAGAACGATGACTGGTTGCAGAAAGCAACTGCATCTTTGAAGGTGATACCAACTGCCATCATACCGCCGACCTGGTCCCCACCAGAGGCCCTGGGTACCTTTACGTGCAGTCCACGGTAATAGGCAATCTTGATGGCATCCTTAGCGGAAATGACCCCCGCCGCATATGCTGCTGCAATCTCTCCCGAGGAATGGCCAACGACAACGTCAAGATGGATGCCAGCAGCAGAAAGAAGATCACAGACTGCAATCTCAATGGCGGTTGTCAGTGGCTGGCTTAACTCTGCTTCTGACAGGCGGGAGGAGGCCACGTCGGCCATAAGCTCTTCTTTAAGGGACCATGATGGTCCATCGGACAGGTCAGCTAGACCGCGCTCACAGCGGTTGATGGAGTCATGAAATGTTGGGGACGATAGAATGAGTGACCGCCCCATAGCTGCCCACTGAGCGCCTTGGCCTGTGAACACACCAAGGATTCGGCATGGTTCGCTTTGATTCCTTCTGCTGAAAGTTCCAGCCTCGCTGTACGAGCTGCATTCTCGTTCTGTGACTGCTTTGTCTATTGCTTCGAGGAGTTCCCCATGACTGTCTGCAGTGAATGACTGTTTAAGTGAGAACGAGCTTTTCTTGGTACTGAGTACCCACGCAAGGTCATTGAGATTAACTGATGGGTTCAACTTGATGTAGCTCGCCACACTTTTGATATTTCCCAGCAAGGATGATTTGGATTGGGCGGAGAAGACGAAAGGCCCCGATGTCGCGTATTCTCTTGCGGTTTTCTCTTCGCAAAGGGTTCGACGGGAACTAAGCGAGGGAGCTGAGTAGCTTTCAACGATGGCGTGTGCGTTTGTTCCTCCAAAACCGAATGAATTTACACTGGCACGCAACGGGCTGCCAGGAGCCACTGGAGGCCAACGGAAGTTCTTTGTTGGAATTAGAAGATGATCATAAAATGGTTCGATATTAGGGTTGAGTTTGTTGAAGTGCAGATTCGCAGTTACGGTCTGGTTTCTGATGCACGCCACAGTTTTCAAAAGACCGGCGAGGCCAGCACAGCCCTCCAGGTGTCCGACAACTGTCTTGATAGATCCAACAAACAGTTTGTCTTCTTGGTTTCTCGCAGGTGAAGCTTTATCAGGGAAGAACGCCTTCTGGATTGCCTCGGCTTCGACAGGGTCGCCGGCAAGTGTACCAGTTCCATGACATTCGAAGTATTGACAGCGGTCGTTGACCGGATCCAGACCACTGTTGGCGTATGTCTGTTTGATCAAGGCTGCTTGGGCCTCAGCATCTGGCATAGTGATGCCGGGAGAACGGCCATCAGAGTTCACCAGCGTCTCCCGAACAATGGCCTCGATCTCATCGCCATCTGCGAGAGCTTGACCTAAGGTCTTCAGAACCACAGCGGCGCATCCTTCGCCACGAGCGTAACCATCAGCATTTTGGTCCCACATTTGGCATCTCGACGTAGGCGATAACATATGAAGCTTGGATTCACCGATGTAGGTGTCCGGGTCTAGTATCAAGTTCACTCCGCCTACAATCGCGATGTTTGATTCACCGTTGCGTAGACATTGGACTGCCTGGTGCAATGCCACAAGCGAGCTGGAGCAGGCAGTGTTAATGGACATGGACGGCCCTTTCAAATTAAAACAATAGGAGATTCTGTTCGCCAAGATGCTGGGCGCGGTACCGGTGGCATGCCACCGACCGATGGTGTCTAGATCCCGTGTTTGGATATCATGAAAATCCGACGTCATGACACCCACGAAGACAGCCGTTGAAGATCCTTGCATTTGTTCCAGTGTATATCCCGCTCTTTCGAACGCTTCGTACGTTGTCTCTAAGAGAATCCTTTGTTGTGGGTCCATTCCGTCCGCTTCGGCGGGATTGATATTGAAGAACGAAGCATCAAACTTCTGATGGTTGTCATCGAGGAGATATGATTTATTCGCGACGTTTGTACTGCCATGGTGCTCTCCATTTGGGTGGTAGAAGCTTGAAAGGTTCAATTTGTCGTCATCGAATTCAGACAGTACATCAGTCGGGTTGCGTAGAAGTTCCCATAGCTTCGCTGGCGAGCTGGCGCTACCTGGAAAACGGCAGGCAGTGCCTACGATGGCAATGGGTTCTTTCATCGAAGATGACTTTGTGGTTGAACTAATCATACCTCGCAGCACGGTCACGAAGAACTAGTTATGGAAGTATACAAATGACAAGATCTAATGAGAGAGTATGTGCCGCGAAAAGAAGGATGATCTGGGCTGCTGCACACTGCGTGTAATAATATAGATAACCTACTCAGGTATCCACAAATCAAATGTCAAATAGTACTCTGTTCTATCGCCATAACCCACCCGCGGACTTCCATTCAACACCATGTACGGAGTAAGCTCGGGATACGCACCCATGTGCCTTCTCCCTTCACCAACCACTATATCAATTTACAAGGTGAGGGAGAATAAACCTAGCTACATCAGGTTAATGCGGTGATAATCATAATCATGCCGATGGGAGAGATCAGATGCAGGGTTGCAGGTGTACCCACTGCATGTGCATCATTGGCGGAGTCGACATTCCTTCCAGAGTTAGGGTACCCTTACATGGAAGATGCATTGCATGAATTACTATCTCCAATTGACGTTAGTATGTACGAAGTACTCCGTAGCCATTCCAGCGTTTCAAAGCTGAAAATTACAACACCACAGTTTCAACCAACCAGGGGTGTGATAGGGGTGCGTACACGGCGCAGCCTAAACGTGTCTCGCTAGAAAGGAAACGCCAAGAAGGAATGTAGCAAGTATAGGTCCGAGGCTAGCTTATCGTACAGGCTCTAGTCTCACCATATACCCTTGTAAAGCTACCACTCGATCGACATAGGATATAACCAAGCTTGTAAATATGGTTTATTGCTGACTCGCATGATATTGACCTGAAAGATTGTTGTCCGAGCGGTGCAGCGTTGAAAACTGCCTTGCCGCAAACCCTTTTCCTTTTGTTCAAAACTATTATATTGTTGTGTACGACAGATAGTATCGTCCCAAACACCAGTCAGTTCCAAGCCTAAGTGACCGTATCCACACATCCAGGTTCATCCTACAACATAATTGCCCAGTATGACTCGCGAGCAGAACGAGATTCAGACACCACTCCAAGTGTTGAGTCGGAGCTTCAATTTCACCAGCACCGATGAGGCAAAATGGTGGCATAGCACAGCGCCAATGTTTGCAACCTTGATGGAAAAGTCCAGCTACGATGTGCACGCCCAGTACCAATTTCTGTGCCTGCACCGCGAGTTCGTTATCCCAGCACTGGGTCCTTACCCCACCAAGGGGAGCCCTATGCATTGGAAAAGCACGCTGACTCGCTTTGGACTTCCCTTTGAGCTGAGCTACAACTACACAAAATCGCTGGTCCGTTTTGCATTTGAGCCACTGGGTCCGTTGACTGGCACTGAAGAGGACCCATTCAATACCCAACCCATTGGTCAATGTTTGAAGAGGTTCAAAACCGTCCTTCCCAAGCTTGACCTCGAATGGTTTGATCTCTTTATTCGAGAGCTCGTTGTTTCAGATGAGGACATCAAGGTTATTCGCGACAAAAACCTACCGGTTCCCATCTTCAAAACCCAAAACAAACTTGCTGCTGATCTGGCTCCCAATGGTGATATGCTACTCAAAACATACATATATCCCAGGATTAAGGCTATGGCAAACGGTGTTCCCAAGGAACATTTGATGTTTAATGCAATCAGGAAAGCCGACACTTCTGGCAAGCTAGCTGCTCCATTGTCGGTTCTGGAAGAATTCATGGGATCGCGGGAAACTTTAATTGCCCATTTCCTTTCCTGCGATCTTGTAAAGCCATCTGAGTCGCGAATCAAACTCTATTGTTTCGAAACCCAGCTTGACTTCGAGACAATTTCCGGAATCTGGACTTTGGATGGCCGCCGTACGGATCCCGAGACACAGGCAGGTCTAGGCTGGCTGAAGGATCTTTGGGAATTGTTGCCTATTGCCAAGGGACGCGCCACCCTCCCTAATTGCTTCTACGAACTAGGCGAATCGCCGGTGGAGCAACTTCCCTTCATTATCAATTTCGCCCTTTACCCCAACAGAGCACTGCCCGAACCCCAAATCTACTTCCCGGTATTTGGTAACAATGACAAAGCAACTGCTGAAGGGCTTTCGACCTTCTTCGATCGTGTAGGCGTGTCCAGCTTGCCCAAGTTCTACGCCCCCGATTTGGCTGCATACTAGTAAGTCTTCTTGCTTTTATCTCAATCCCACATAACACATCAGTGACCAACAAATCCCACAGCCCAGACCAGGATCTCGCACAGACAACTCATCATCAAGCGTGGGTTTCCTACGCCACCAAGGCAAACAAACCCTACATGAGTGTTTATATGCACAGCTTTGAGGCTATGGGTAAAGGCTTTGGGGCCTTCGGGAAATCGGCCTCTTGACCAAGAGTACTACGGAATGTGTGCACCAAAACGCAACTGGTTCAACACCTAGCGTGCAGGTTCAGCTTTTCATACTCCGTATTCAGCTCTCATGTCACGTAGTACGGTGGGTAAGTACGCCATTATCAACAATGTATCGAAACTTCGCTCGATTCCTCTAATTTTCTCACATTCCTCGTAAATGCTGGCACGCTTAAGATTTGGTCAATTAATCCCTGATCCTTTTAAAAAGAAATCGCATTTGACTGGCGAACTATAATTATCTATTACATGTCCAGGATCTCACTCTTGTACGAGTACTTGTTTACATCTGCTCGTTTTACGGCGGGTTTCCCACCGCAGTAGATAGATCTGCACATTGAGTGGGACTCTGCCAGGAAGGAAAGAAGGAGATCTTTGATCTACGCAATTATTGACCAATACAGTGCTAGTTTCAAGGTCACACAGAGGGATAATAAATTACTGTGAATGGCCGTGAGGGTCAGCTCACGGCCGGTATGGATACACAAGGTTAGACTAACGCCACCCGCAGAACCTGTCGATCCTATAGATGCAACATCGTATTAGCCTTTGCGACAAGAGCCTTCCTTTAAGGCGCACGTGGGCCTTCAGCTATAGAAGATCTGAAATGAGATTACACTATCGACGCCATGGGATTACCACCTACATACTCCACTCCTCCCACCATGTCCGGGCCAGACCTGTAGGTCAGGTGCAGCACGTAGTTACAGGGTTCCAGTTGAACTCCTAGGAGCGTACAAGGCCTAAAATGGCCGCCAAGGGTTTATATATCCCAGCCACAGCGACTCAGGTGTTGAATGTTTGAAGGCATGGCGTATGTGTCATATGCCTTTGGATAAGATCTTCAACTAAACAGGAATGTTTCTCCTGGTTACATTGCAGTGTCAATCAATCGAGGCTGGTTAAAAACAAGAATTTCATTTCCCATGCATACAATGATAGACTAACTCCGTTGCGGTGTCTTTTAAGAGACACCTAGTGAAATGAGATGCATGTGTTCGACTGAGACTCGCATAATGTTGTTGGTATGCATAATGAACTGTACTCTAATGAAGTCTAATGGAGCATACCCAACGGAAATTGCACTTGAATCCAGCCAGCCCTGTTTTCAGCTGGTGGCGATCCCCGAGGGTCTCCGAAGTGGACACCCAGCGGTGCAGCCAGCAGTCGGCGGCATCGCGCCATGTCGACTATGGGCCATTAGAGCCGTTATAGAATTGTCTAGAACCTACTGCCTGACATGTTTGCAATTATACCATATGACTGGTAATTTCCAGACTATTTACTCATTCACCGTGTTGTGATGATATTCCACTGCATGCAGCTTTCCGGATAGCTATGTCATTTCACAATTTGCCATATGCAAGGAACTAATGCCCTGACATACCCAGTAATAGTTGGAGATCCTCACTATGCAGCTGTTGGATTATTGTCTGTCTTGCGGAGACTCACTATTCACCGAATGGACTATCCACGTTTAGATTGTAGAATATATATAGGATAACTACCAGGGCTGTCTAGCATCGGATACGCAGCTGATTGCCCCTTCGCCATCCAGCCGTACTTATTTTTCTTCTTATCCATCCTTCCAAAATGGGTCACACCAGTTTTGGCCTTGGTGGGCTCCTAAGCTTCGCCTTGCTGAACTCCCCTTTTCTACATGCCCAGGCTACCCCTGATGTTATCACTCGCGACGTAGTGATTGTTGGAGGTGGTGCCTCTGGAACATACGCTGGAGTGCGCCTGAAGGAAATGGGTAAAACATTTACCCTCATCGAGCGCAATAGTCTCCTTGGTGGACATGGAGAGACCTTCTATACCAATGACGATAAGCCTATCAACTACGGCGTCGAAGGATATTTCAACAACAGTGTTACCTTGGACTACCTCGCCAAACTCCAAGTTCCGTATGAGCTTCGAGTACCAGCTCCGGCAGAAGATGATTACATCAATTTGAGGACTGGGAAAAAGGTCGACGCACCTGAAGCATCGAAAAATCAGTCGGCTGCGCTTCACCAATGGATGGACTCAATCTCCCAATTCAAATTCCTTGAGGATGGCTCTTACAATTTCCCTGACCCAGTACCAGAGGACCTCCTGCTGCCCTTGCGTGACTTTATCGCCAAGTACAAGCTGGATGATGCGGTGTGGGGAGTCTTCTCCCATGGCTCTGGAAACATTCTCGATATGGCTACCCTTTACGTTATCCAATACATCGGAGTTCCTCATGCCAAGGCATTCTTGAACGGGTACATCCGGCCAAGCCACGGAATCGCCGACCTCTACACAAGAGCCACCAAGGTCATCGGCTCTGACGTCATATTCAACTCCCAAATCTCGCAGGTCGATCGATCTCGGGACGGTGTGAAAGTCGTTGTGCGAAGCTCTGATGGGAAGACTCAGCGCATCCATGCGAAGAAGCTTCTTGTTACCATCCCACCTACCACTCGCCATCTCACCGGTTTCTCTCTGGATAACCGAGAATCCAGCCTTTTCACAAAGTGGCACTACCAATCATACTATGCCGCCCTAATCAATGAAACTGGTATTCCCGATGGCCACAACCTTATCAATATTGATCCCAGTAACCCTTTTTCTGTTCCCTACGAGCCATTCATTTGGCGCGTTGATGCCCAAAGGGTTCCCGGATACCACACCATCAAGCTGGTTGGCAACGAGCAGTTCTCGGAGAAGGACGCTAGGGAACTCCTGGAAAGCAGCATCGAGCGCCTAGGCCAAGTGGGTACATTCCCTGCAACCAAGCCTCGCATTGTTAAATGGGGGGACCACACTCCAGTGACCATGAGCGCTTCGGCCGAGGACATCCGTGCCGGTTTCTACAAGAACTTGTACGCGTTGCAGGGTCATCAAAGTACCTTTTACACAGGAGCTTCGTGGTGTTCCGATTATTCGACTCTCCTCTGGGGATTTACTGAAGACGTGTTGAAGAAAATGTTTTCCTGAGATGTGGGGCGTGACTTTCAAGACAAGGGGGGGGGAAATGAATTGTGTGTCAATAGTACGCAGGTTCACTTAGGGATCCATGCAACTGTCTACAATATACATGGTTCGACTACTCCAACAGATAAAGTCTTTTGTCTAAAACCATGTTCTAGAATTCTAAAAGTAGATTTCATCTAACCATAGCTATATGTGATACGTTGGAGAAAAACTTTTGATTGGACAATCTTCGTTTTGTGGAGTTGCAAACTGTTGAGACCTTGGTGGATCGTGTAGTTAACTACGGAGTTCTCCGTATGGCTATGTCGGATACCAAGGTTGAATTACATTTGACAGGGGGTTATAGAAAACTATCGTACGAGGCATATGTAATTTCATTTGTCATATCTACAGGGCTGTTAACCTCAAATATGTGTTGTCATTTTATATGCCTGCTAGCACGGGCGAGCAAGGGCGCTAATGTATGCACGCCACCAATAATATTTTCAAATAAAATTCAATAAAAAGGCTGGGGGTTACTGGTAGGCAACCTTGAAAGTGATGATTTTAGTTGGATTGGTACAACAGGGTAAAAAGCAAGATTGAAGGATCCCTTCTAGCCCTTGTCGTGACAGGGCTACGCAGCATGAGACTGCATTGAGCGCTGTCTGAGCAAGTTCTTTTCACCCTTGTAGATAATCCCTGAAGGTGATAAATCACAATTGAATCAATAGCATGAGCTAAATATTACACCAGCCCTTACGGACTAAACGCTATGCTGTTATGAGGGCTGCTTGCGAAACTATATATCTGACGGAGCTGATGGTCTTGTACCGTATAGGGTGATAATAACCGAGGATTGCTTTCTACATTGTCTTAAATATATAAAAGAAATGTCGTTAGGTACCAAGACTGAGTAAATTATTACGACATTAACGCCCCCAAGAAACAGCGCATACGTGATGTGGAGGAAAAGTTGTTGGCTGTAGAATCTACGAAAAAGCAGGACGTTTACACCCATAAAAATGTAGCAAACAACCAAACACTATAGTAATTAAAATTGCATTATGCAGAGTCAATATCACTTTTCCAGCGATAAAATGTCAACAAAGCAGCCATCGGGGTGCCTTGAACGGTATTTTGACCCGATTTCACCGTGCCACAGGTACAAATTTGATGTTCAGCGGCTTTGTACTCCAAACATTAAACACAAGTGCTTCCTCCCATCTTTGTGACCCAGGAGTTAATTCCCAATCAAACTCCCAGATCAGACGAGCCAGTACCCAACGAATTTCCAGCCTGGCAAGGTTAGTGGCGATGCAGTTTCGAGGGCCATAGCTGAACGCCTGCATTGCATGGCGATCGTCGTTCTTATACGCGACATCCCCGAGCCATCTTTCGGGTATGTAACTTTCAGGGTCAACAAAATTTTGCTTGGAGTGGTTGATACAGAAGTGTGCGATGCCGACTTGTGTACCCCCAGGGATCCAATGTCCGTCGATAACACCACCGCCGCGAGGAACACGACGGGGAAAGACAGCCGGACCGGGAGGAAAGATTCGCAGCGACTCGTTGATGCACGCATTGAGATATTTGAGTTGATTTGTGGTGACGGAGTTGATGTCATCGGCGCTTGTGAACATGCTACGGATCTCGTCAATCACTTTGCGCTTGGCGTCCGTGTTCTGGGTTAGGAAGTATAAGGTGGCGGAGAGCGCTGTGGCAGTTGTTTCACTGCCAGCTATAATGAGTGTAGAACAGTTGCCGTTGATTTCGTATCGTTCGAGACCATTTTTGGGATCGAAGAGGTTAGTGGTCAGATCCTTGTAGTCGATCTTTCGATCCATTCGATGCTGGACCTTTTCGTCGGTGAACTTGCGGTGGGTGACAAATTTATCCCGCAAGGACTTGGGTACAAACCACATTAAGATGTGGAATGCCCAGGGATAGTACCCTACGGCGTGGGTCATGGCTCGAAGCTTCATTACTTCTAGAATCATTTCTACCCAGGGGTGGTATTGGGAGTTTTCTAGACATCCGTAGGTCTCGCCAAATGCCAGCTCCCCGATCAGGTCAAATGTCGCATACTGATAGTCATATAGGTTAGCTACGGGTCTGTGATGTGGCTCTGGTAGCTTACATTGAACCAAGATGTCATCTCAGGTGTCTTCCCGGCTGCGACCTCAACATGCAGCTTTTCAATTAATAGGTCGATATTTCGTTTAATCACCGGTTCTTGTTCTCTCAATGCCGCGTCTGAGAATCCTTTAGCGAGAAGCCGTCGGTAAAATCGATGGAGCTCGCCATCGACCGTAACAATTGAGTGTGGTGCTGTCGGGCCTTTGTAGAGGGGCGTGGTCTTGTCCATCTCGAGCTTCCCGGGCTGAAGGCCGTAGATATCATCCCATGCGCGGCTGGATGTGAATAGCAACTCATCGGGAGCAATACGCAATATCGGTCCGTATTTCTCATGTGCTTTGGAGAGAGTTGAGACGATGCCTCCCGTGCAGAGTTGGTACGAGTGCCACAAACGGGTCACAGCTGCTAGTTTTGGACCCGGATATTTCGCGAGAGGATGAAACGTGAGGCTATATATTATAGACAGAATGTAATACTAGCAATATCAAGTTAGCCAGTATGATTAGGCCATAGTTAATTCTCATATATATACCGTCGCCCAGCAGAGAAAAAGTGATTTGGCAACCATACCGACTGACAAAGTCTCAAAGGCCGGGTGGTTGGCATTGTTCGTCAGATAGCGTACAAGCCCCTCTACAATGTGTCCCATGTCGACCAGGTCTGGTAGGAAGAAACACAACCCTTAGAGATGGCTTCGAGTAATTGTTGGTATTTTTTGGGGGTGAAAAGGACTAACCGACTAACTGGCTTTGCTGGAAAATGGTAAAAACAAAGATACACACTAGTATTATCGGTTCTGTGAAGAAAGGTGGCAGCATATATACACCGCTTGTGAGTGGTGTGTAACTATAAAGCAGGGGTCAAATGCCTGATCTACACAATGACAACTCGATGCCTTATTCTGGCCTGAGCCTGGTCTGGATTACGAATTTCGAACAGAAAATTAAAAATACCTCCCAGGCTGCTGCATTCCTTAGAAGCACCTTGGCACCTGGGCATGACATAGCTGGAGCCAGCCCTATCGGCCTTCCGCTTTTGGCGGAAAAAGGGGGCTTGTGTCCAAATGATACATCATATATGGTTCGAGTAGTGTGGGAGCGCCCAGGAATCAAGCATTAACAAGGCGTTAAGGCGTCACAACCGTTATTACTTCGTACTCAGAATATAACTAAATCATGGGTTTGACCCCTGGTGCCGAGTTTACACCTTCGCACACCGACGCTATGCATTGATTAATTATGTATACTGTACGGAGGACTCCGTACTTCCACTTGCATAATTTCAGTACACGTCTTGAAAGCAAAAGCAAAATCCAGTTCACTAGTAGCAATTTAGCAGCAGTGCTCCATGCAATGCAACCCCCTCCCGGCAAGCACACACAATCGTGGATGCTAGGGGGTATCGATCCACCCCAGATAGTGACGTGTCATGCATACTGTGAATCTGATCGTTAACCCTGTAGATCCATGATCTACAAGTATCCTTGAGATCTCCCTTATCACAGAGATCATCTCGCCCCCCATTCTCCCCAGTATATATTCGGAATATCGGCTGACTGTACTGTCTGTTGTGTGCCCAATCAAGAAATTTGCAACCTCTATTCCGTATCAATTTCAAAACTCATCATGAAGATCGGGCTCCTTATTTTGCGCCAAGATGTTCAACATGTAAGCGATGCAGACACAATTTTGTATACCTTTGACAAAACTGATATTCTGTTGCAGACACAACAGGGTGGAAGCGCTGTCGATGCCCGTTACTATATCACACATGCCCGCCATGAATTTGAAACTTGTTACATCAGTAAATCAAACGCAGAAGAAGATATCGATGAAATCTGCAGCAATAAATTTGACATGTTCTTAAACTATATGGTTCGTATAGCCAAATGGGAGAGAAGCAATGTTGCTGACCACTCCGAACAGGTGGCCAAGTCGGAAGATGCTGTGAGAGTGGCAGCAATTACCAAGTACCTAGAGGCGAAAGGTGTCCCTCTTCTGAATAACCAAACTGGTGCCGGTGAAGGTGTAAAGAGGTCCGTGGTACGCAATATCAATGGACTGAATCCCACATTTGCCGCAGGCCAAAACTGGCTTTGTCTCGTCATGGATATGGGCCTTGAGACGAAGGTTTTTACACCAGGCCAGCAGGTTTCTGCTCACTGTCTAGATAGAAAAGTCTCGCACCCCGCGTCGGCAAACTTCACGTTAATGACGGACGTGACCTTGAAAGCTGAACTGGAGTCAATTACCTTGGATTTATTTAGGGCAACATGTAGTGGTTTTGCCTGCATTGGGATTGAACTGGTATCACATGGCAATGCTGTATCATTGGAGGGCCGGATCTGCCCTCCTCGAGCATTTAGCCCAAGGGAAGCATCCACATACGAGGACCTAGTGATTGAAAAGGAATTCCCTGGTGGACATATGGCATTTATCGACATGTTAGTCGCTAGCAAGGAAATGCGATCAGGCCAAGATAGTGATCGGAATCGGCATCTCGCCAGTGTTTATGACGGGTTTGCTCCACGCTATTCTGCTGCTCGAGCCAACACCGGACTCAGTCGTATGCAGGAAGACCTGAGCAGAGACTATGATTTCTCTGGGACTGTATTGGATCTTGCGTGTGGGAGTGGTGAGTTCGGAGCCATCCTACATGATAAGGGCATCGCTGCCAAGATCACAGGCAGTGACCTCTCCTCGGGTATGACCCAGTCATCATATATCCAGGATCACTATGAGAAGCCACTGTTGATTGGACCGATGGATGAACTGATCATGGTAAGACCTGAGCCCTCGGTAGACATGTCGGCATGGTTATTAATCTACAAGTAGAGCGTGAATAACTTCGATCATGTTGTTTGTTTTGCGGCATTCCAATTTCTAGACCCAGTTCATCTAACAGCCTTTTTGGCACGGATGTTCATGGTTGCGAAGCGATCTGTGACTGCAATCCATGAGGATCTCACTGAGGCGTACATTGAAAATATGAAAAAGCGAAACGGGGAACTATGTACGAACTTCAATCATGTCTCAACACTAGAGGAGTTTGGTGTTCCTAAGGGTTGGAAACAGGTTCGCATGGAAAGATTCCCCTTGTATGATAACCCGAATCTTGGTGAAACTGTGTACGGATTTGTGATCCGATTCGAAAGACTGTGATTGAGGTTTATTGTGTCGGGGATATATATGTTGCGCAGAGGTGATCAATATCAAAGAGTGTGATAGACTTGAGATATAAACACTTTTTGGTTTTTCTTTTCAAGTTTTGTAACGAATTTGCGTAATTTAAATCATTATTCATTAACGATACTAGGATTTTGGGCTACTATGGATGTATAAACAAGACAAGAAAGCGACCATCTCATCGAAATTGTCCGGTACCCCCTGAAGGATGCATAGAAGGCCTTTTTGGTAACACAAAAATGCCGGTATCCGAGACAAGCTGTAATTTCATACAGAAAGAGCAAGGGATAAAAGTAACCCATGCGAGGAATGTGATTGCCATTAGTACTATTGCTTTCTATAATGCTCTAAGTAGTTGAATGTTCTTGTTTCCCAAATCTGTTCTTGTCGATATATTTTTTAAACCTTTTGGTGTGGCCTCTACTTTTGTGTAGAGACCAGGTCTGTCCACTATATCTCCAAGGTCCATGTAATGATTTAGCTAACATTATTATTCCTGACGAAGTCCAAGATTGCCAAGAATATGGGTTATCAAGAAGATTTGCCAAGCAACAGTCACAATCTAAAGTCCGATGATGAAGAAGCACTCGCAGAAAAAACATCACACTCACCCCTCAACAATACCACCCCCGACCTTGGCTGGGATGGGCCAACAGATCCCGCACGGCCAGTTAACTGGTCAAAGACGAAGAAATGGCTGAATATGTTCAGTATCGCCTATCTCACTTTTCTCACACCTTTGACGTCTTCCATTGTTGCACCGGCGCAGGGACTCGTGCTGAAAGAGTTCCATACAACGAACAAGACTTTGTCATCATTCGTCGTCTCGATATATCTAGTAGGGTTTGCCATCGGGCCGCTCTTTCTCGCTCCCCTCTCGGAAATGTACGGTCGACTGCGCATATATCAGATTGGCACCTTGATATTTGTTATTTGGAATGTTGCTGGCGCTTTGGCACCCAACATCGGCGCTCTGTTAGTCTTTCGCCTTTTTGCAGGAATTTCGGGTAGCAGCCCAGTCACCCTAGGTGCAGGATCTGTCGCGGATATGTTCATCCGGGAAGAGAGAGGAGCAGCCCTATCGATATATGGTCTCGGTCCGCTCCTAGGTCCTGTAATTGGTCCAATCGCAGGAGGCTATCTCTCACAAGCCCAAGGCTGGCGATGGGTATTCTGGCTGCTTGCCATTGTGGTGAGTACCATAACTTTTGTCATCAGAACAGATACTGACTCAGTTTCCATTTAGTCGGGTGTCGCCGTCATTATGGTGTCTATCTTTCAATCCGAGACTTACGAGCCCGTTCTTCTACGACGACGTGTGACTAGAATCCGAAAAGAAATGGGGAATCCAGATATAATCTCTGGACAGGATCTGAAGGTGGATTCCAGGAAGCTTTTTATTCAGGCGATTTCCAGGCCAACAAAGATACTTCTCCTCACACCAAATGCGGCCTTATTCTCGCTGTATACTGGTAAGCCGGATTACCCTTAGGACGAAGAATGGAACTTAATTGTTTGGTACAACAGGAATTGTTTTCGGCTACCTCTACCTCCTTTTTACGACAGTCACCGATCTATACCAAACAACGTACAATTTCAGTCAAGGCGCCACTGGACTCGTTTTTATCGGCATTGGTGTCGGATCCCTAGTCGGATTAACATTTTTCGGGGCCTTGTCAGATAAAATCCAAAACCACCTCATAGCAAAAAACAACGGCCAAGCCGAGCCAGAATTTCGTCTTCCGATTCTCATCCTAGCAAGCTTCCTGCTCCCGATCGGTCTGTTCTGGTATGGCTGGTCCGCTTATATGCATGCCCATTGGATTATGCCGATCATCGGGCTGGGCTGGATTGGCTGCGGGATTATCGCCACCCTCATGCCCATCCAAGCATATCTGATTGACGCCTTCGGCGAATACGCGGCCTCCGCTGTCGCGGCGAATACGGTTGTGCGGTCTTTAGTAGGTGCTTTCTTGCCGCTTGCTGGACCTTCGATGTATGCGGCGTTGGGGCAGGGGTGGGGCAACTCGTTGCTTGGGTTTATTGCGTTGTGCATGCTACCTGTTCCCGTTGTGTTTTATATTTATGGAAAGCGGATTCGGATGAGTCCACGTTCTCAAATATCTCTGTGATATTAAGGCGTGATTGTGAGTAATGCTAGAAGAAGAAATGAGGAAGATTACCTGCGGAGAGGAAACTATAGACGAATAGATCAATTCATCCTAAGCTCCCTAGAGGCCAAAGGCCTTGTTGCTACCTGCTAAATCCTTAATAGACTAGAGTTGCTATAGTAGGTGGACAATATATAGTTTACGGTTATGAGTAAGACTAGACCCAAAGTGTGTTCATATAAACTCATATTTGGAACGGCGACGAGTAAGAACGCCAAATAACAAGTCACCCGGGGAGCTGGGGAATAGCCATAGTTAGTCGGCAAGGATGCTACCTCCATGAGAAGTAGAGTTCCGAAAATGATCCATCCCTATTTGTACTTTCGCAGCAATCCATTAGATTGAAAGTCGCTCCACCTTGTTCTTAGTCTGCTCAATGATGTGAGCCAGCTCACTGGCATCGTTCGAGTTCATAGTGATCGCGCTGATTGGCCGACTAATACCGCACGCTCGACCCATCGCCTGCTTGCTAGGTACAAACACATATAGGACGTTTTTGCTTTCACGTAGCGCCGGAATATTCATTAATATTGCGAGAGGAACGGTGTCAGCCGCGAGAACGACGATCTCCGAGATGCCTCGGGTTAGAGACTTCATGACTAGACATGTATCAGCTCTATGACCAACTGAAAGAGTTGTGAAAGTACATACCTTCATTTGCACCTTTCTTGACCTGGTCGTAATGCATCGCTTGTTGAAGCAAATTCAGGAGTTTTTGTGTCAAGGCAGCGTCTGCCAGAGGCCATGCTGAAGAGTGTTCGATTAGAGAATCAAAAAGTGAAAGGTGACGTAGACTTACCGGTGGGTTTTTGGTGTGACATTTAGTAGAGGCCACGAGACTGTGAAAGGTGAAAGAGAGGCAGCTGAAAGACGTCAAGAGCCAGAAACGTTGTTTGCGTAGGAACCTTGAGTAATTGACATCCCATACATTTCCTCTGAGATCCCCTAAAAGACTTGTAAAAACGACTACACATATATGTATCCACGGATGTACTAACAGAATACATTTGGATGCCTGCATAAGTGGTCGACTTTCTGAATATCTCAAAAGATCATTCGTTACAGAGGAATAGTAACAGAATTGTAGAGGTCCAACACGTACTAACAAGGAGATCAAAGACGCAAATATGAGTTTTGTCCTTGGACTGGATTCTATAATCTTGAGGACCGTTGCAACATTAGATGAGCCTGCCCGAGAGCTCCCTATTTCTCCACCAGTTGGTAGTTACGAAGACGACATTATTCGGGCATAGGCCAAAGTAAGAAATTGGATCTAATGCTAAAATTGGTTTATATTCATATATGTTGTACCTTTTAGATTTCCTTGGATTGCGAAAATGCGTGGTTACGAGTACGACCTGAAACACACCCGCCCCCCCTGGGGCCCGAGACCCGCCAATTATTCCGCCAATTAAGCTTCGCCAGGCTACGTATAACTACTGATTTAGCAATTATTTGCATTTATTATATAGTGACCTATATGAGAATATAAAGAGAATTATATATATTTACTTTCCTAGTGTGTAGCCATGATTGGGGGAATTATAAAGATAAAAGAGTTTATGCGAAGTTTAACCTAAAAGTTCATATAAAACAATCTCAATGGGGCTCTCATTTGTAAAATGATCCATAGGAGAACAATAACAGCATATATAGTAGACTTTTCCGATTACTCAACTGACGCTCTATGGTATTTAATGTGATCGCAGCAACCTAGACAATCACTTCAATCTAAGGGAAACACTATTATATTGACCGCGGCTATACTCCGTACCACTTCAAGGTTTCTTTTCGGCATTGGAATTAGCCTTAATGGTGTTTCAGAGATGGGCTTGCCGACGATCTCCTTCCTAAAGCTAAATAGCCATGGACCGATCGGCGCATCTCCACCGGGCCCTCTTATTCACACTTCCGAAACTGCATCCACTCTCATTTCGGCCAATGTACGAGTAGAGCTAAGGAGGCGTTGAACGGAACAAACCAAACCCAAAATCACCGTTATATAAACATCATTTGTCCTGTTTATCTCTCATCCATTCCTCTACTTGCCTTTCTTTTTTCACTTCATACTTCTGTTCGCTTTTGTTTATCGTCACTCTTTATATACATTCTAAATCAACTTCTAAAATGAAGTACGCATTCGTTCTCACGGCTATTGCCGCTATTGCTTCCAAGGTCGCCGCTGTCGGTGTTTCTGGCACTCCTGAAGGTTTCGCTTCTTCCGCCACTGGTGGCGGTGATGCCACCCCAGTCTACCCTATCTCCACCGATGAGCTGGTCTCTTACCTCGGTGATGATAAGGCCCGTGTTATTGTTCTGAGCAAGACGTTCGTAGAAACATCCCCTGTTGTGGACGTACGACAGCTGACAATGGCGGAATGCTAGATTCGATTTCACCGATACTGAGGGCACCACTACGACCTCCGGTTGCACTCCATGGGGTACTGGCTCTACCTGCCAGGTTGCCATCAACAAAGATGACTGGTGCACCAACTACGAGCCTGACGCCGCTACCACTACTGTCACCTAGTAGGTAACCCATCATCTGGTTATAATAGACATTCCCTCAATGCTAACACGGCTCCCAGCAACAACGCTGGTATGCTCGGTATCACCGTTGGCTCTAACAAATCCTTGATTGGCGAGGGCAAGACCGGTGTTATCAAGGGCCGTGGTCTACGTATGGTCAATGGCGTCTCGAACGTCATCATCCAGTATGTTCAATCCCTGTCTCGGCTTTTTGCACAAAAGGTTCGTTGGAATCCACGCTGACTGGTTTATCATAGGAACATCGCTGTCACCGACATCAATCCCCAGTACGTCTGGGGTGGTGATGCCATCACCCTCAATCAGGCCGACCTAATCTGGATTGATCACGTCACGGTAGGTTATTACCTCAGTACAGACATTATCAGCGGTCCAATAGACTTACTCCATAATCCAGACTGCTCGCATTGGTCGTCAACACTACGTCCTGGGCACCGAAGCTGACAACCGTGTGTCTATCACCAACAACTACATCGATGGTGAATCCGATTACTCTGCCACCTGCGACGGTCACCACTACTGGAACGTGTACCTTGATGGCTCCAGCGATAAGGTTACCTTCAAGGGCAACTACCTTTACAAGACTAGCGGTCGCGCACCTAAGGTCCAGGGCAACACCTACCTTCATGCGGTCAACAACTACTGGGACGAGAACTCCGGCCACGCCTTCGAGATTGGCACTGGTGGCTACGTTCTTGCGGAGGGTAACTATTTCTCTAATGTCAAGGCTGTTCTCGAGGAATCCTCCTTCCAGGGTGCTCTCTTTGCCTCGGACAGTGCCTCTAGCACCTGTGAGGCCTCCATTGGTCGCTCCTGCGTCGCCAACGTTGCCGGGGGTACACTTTCTGGTTCCTCCAACACCGTTCTGGAGAACTTGAAGGGCGAAACTCTCGCCACTGCATCTGGTGCTAGCACCGACCCCGCTGGCAGCGCCGGCCAGGGTAATCTGTAAATAGTGTCCTGCGCTTTTGTTGGGGATTTCTCGAAATTTTCGGCGGGACAATTACGACAACGCCTTCGCTACGTCCCCGTTTTCGGAAAAAGGCAAGGAACAGAAATCGATTCTAGTGTATTGGAGCTATATGCCTGACTGACCTCCGCGGAAATGAGAGGAGAGGAGATCATCTGACTACGACTACGGTCCTGACCCCAGCAGTCTTAGTTTAGTGTCTGTGTCACCCTAATCAACGATGTTCAAGGCAAAACCCGGGTGATTGCGTTCGTATTGTGTATGAAGCATAATACACAAGATGCACAGCGTGCTTGTAGATAGGATACTCGAAACTTGTTCATTAGGACCATTCCGCTTTGCCGATTACTTTATTAGGTCTCCTTTGAGACTAACTCTATGCCCAGAGCGTCCGAAAAAAGTGGCATAATACTAACAAAGCGCCACTTAGCTAGTTGAGTACAAGTGTCGGAGACAGTGACGACTCTAAGAATGGTCTTGAATCTGTTTAGCAAAGTCTCGAAAGCAATGTTTTATCATTGCCTTTTCTTTTGTATCCCTGAGAGTATGCGGACGCGGTTTTGCACTAACCGAGGCTTCCCTAACGGTTTCCAAGTTGCTCCATTATAAGCTACACTTTCTAAAGTATGTTAGAATTTAAGCCTTTTTATAAGGTCTAATATCAACCCGAAACACCTGTCACCCATCCTGTCATTTGCTCTAACTATCCACGTGGTGTCCGCGTTACCCACCTGCACTTGCTGCACAGACGACCCACTTTTTGGTACTATTTGTAAACATTCAGGGGTTATATGAATGGGAAATAAAACCAGTTCACCACTTGGTCGGTAGAATACCCTTTCGTATCAAGTCATCGGTCCCGCGGGTTCAGCATATAGCTTAAGTCGCCACAACGATCATTCTCAGGCAGCAATGTCTTCAACCGGATCAAGAAGGCGTCTCTGCAGCTTCTTCAAACCTCCTTCCTGAGAGAGAACACGAGCGACTTCGTTGATGTCCTGAGTTGCGAGTTCATACACATCACAATAAAGCACATCCCAGAGGTAGAGTTTATCGCCAGATTGGAAAATTATTGTAGAAGCGTCGTCATCCTCTAATATTGGTCGGCCTGGGGCAAGGCCATAGCCTCGAGCAATCTTTTGGCCCGATGAATCGACACCGTCCCACTCGTATTCAAAGCTGGGGCTCCCGGGACGTGCCGTCCAGCCTGGGGGGACGATGAACTTTTGAAAATGATACTCGTAAGTGACTCAAATTCTGCTAGTAGGGTTTCGAAATTTGCTTATTGGAGGCACAAGAAGCACTTTAGTGGTACATTTTGCGGGAGAACGAGTAGGTAACGTGGTCTCGGAGGGTAAGGAAGCATATACCGCGTGGCTTGCATTAGTGGCATGTAAAAAACTCACAGGTAATGGAGTAACTCCGCCAAGCTGCGACATGATATTCGTAATAGAATATCTGTTAGGGCGTGTGAGAAAGGGCTGTTGATCTAATTGCTTGAGCTTCAATAGGTGGAGATTGACATAGATGTGGGTCTTCGGAGAAATCAATCTCTCACGTGATCCATCACTCCACTCCAGGTATCCATGGATGTTTCCCTTCCATCCATCCAATCAGAATCACTATGTCTACGGCTCATTTTTCCCATACCTTCTTTCAGGAGACTGCATCAACGATCATGATGATGCTCTAGTGGTATCAGTACAAGACCTGCGACATATGTTTCGTGTGCCTAGTATGTATTTCCACTTGGGGAGAAAATTATGATCAGCTACCTATTTTCTAACAACGAGTGCGTTGAGTGGGGCAACAAAGCCACTGCAGCTAAGCGTGCCTCGATCGAACTTAAAGTGATAGACACCAACGATTGCCTCGAACCCACCACCCTCTCCAGGATTAGCTGCTGACAAGCGAAGGCTGAGCTGGCAGACGAAACTACTCCTAACTTCGCCGCATCTTGATGGACTTGGCACCAACTGAACTTTAGAGAAAAGAAATTAATGAAAGGCTGTACCAAGAGCCTAAGAGAAGCGCCGACTTCTGAGTGCAATCCAAGCCTCTCCCCGTCGTTTAGAAGGAAACAATACTCTTGCAACATTTTCCAAACACAATCAAATATCAGGAGACGTTGATTGGCAACATGTCAACCCCTGAATCCCCACACAAGTGAGTTTTATTCCTGGTCATTTATGTGAAGAAGACAGCTCACCTTGGTCAAGCTACCGACCGACCGAATATACCGTCAGGTTACTCCGTACAATGTACTTATATGGGACGAAAAAGGCTTTTTACGCGAAAGGCCTGGATTGCGTGTTCCCCTACAGCAGCACATAAAGCCATAGACATACGACTCGATCGCCAGATTAATAGTCTATGCGATTCTACGCTAAACTTGCCCCATTAAGGATTTCTCTATCTGCCCCTTCATATCAATTGGCGCTTGCATCTTACAAAAGTCACTGTGATGGTTGAGGCGGTAGACAATTAGTTTATTTGACGTCATACGTCGATTATGCACCTGCAGAAGTGGTTGGCTGAATGATCGGCGAATTGAGGGGAAAAAACCCCCACGAAGACGAAAAAGATAGATCGGATTCTCTTGGGCTTGGCCTAGATCAAGTGAAAGCAAGCCAGTGCGTGGGTATCCCGCAGCTTAGCTCCTTTATGCAATGGATTGATCGTGTTAGGATTTAATTTGACCCCCGCTAGTAGACCGCAGCAGAACGGCTCCCCCGCCCCGATTTCCTTTTGGTGCATTTCCTTTCATTTCCTTTTGGCCCATGAATTGGGTGGCCTCCAGCTCCTTGATCGCTCCTTAAGCTGATATACCTGTGTACTGTCTTATGGAGTATAGTATGGCACCCAGTTCCATCCATAAAGTTGAACAAACACATCAAGCAGCAGTATAATTGAGCCATTAGCCACATAATCCGTACTATGATGCCATCTGTTTTCAGGCTAATACTCCCGTATCAGCTCGTGCTCTAGCTGCCTTATTCGGGTTGCAATGGACCCGTCCATGCATGCACAGTGGCAAAGTTGTAGTGGTAGTCCACTGGGCTGGCAGGATTGACTTTCTAAAGCTGCAGTATCATCTTCCTTTTCTGAGACAGATATGTGCCTTTCAGCTTTGCTGGATGTCCACTCGTAGTAACTTGTCATGACGAGAGACGGATGGTTCTTGGCATGAAGCTGCCATGGCTATAAGTAGGCCTCCGAAGTTCCCCATAAACACCAAGCACACAAATCATTTTTTCAAAGAATTTAGCTTTCATACAATAAACGATTTCCATCATGGCTGCCTTGACCAGTTCCGACTATGCCGCTGTATCTGATGGCACCAAAATCTACCTCTATTATCAAAACGGTGCATCCCAGATCCTTGAGGTTACCTCTTCGGATGGATCCAGCTGGACGGAGAGTCCTAACCCAGTTGCTGATAAACTGAATCCCGCCGGATCTCCTATAACAGCCTACTATGTGGCGAATGACGGCGCTGAGGGGAACAAGCCCTCTGTATGGAAGACTTCCACCTGTCTCTGTGATGTTTGGCTAATTAAGTTGTTTATAGATCCACCTCTTCTTTATCGACGCATCTGGAATTCTTCATGAGAAGGTCAAGTCCCTCCCGCATGGCACTTCATGGAAGGATAAGGAGTTCGCTTCTCAGATCGAGAAATCTCCCGCTACAACATCGCGGCTGTCTAGTGGAATCTGTCATGACGGCCCTAAGCCCGCTCACCAGTGGCTATTTTTCGAAGAGTAAGTAATACACCATACCGTGGTTTTGAAGTTTCGGAGAAATGCACTATACTCACATAGAGGCAGGTTCAATACGGCCACAGGTGTTACCGAAATATCTGAGCTTCGATGTGGCGATGACAGCGGATTCCAGTGGAGGTATCGAAAGGGTCTCTCGGAGGGAGCCGCCACTGCTCTTCCTGGAACTCAATTGGCTACAAATCTCACTGATACCACCACCCACTTGTTTTTTCAAAGGCATGACGGTGAAATCTTTGAATATCTTGGCAGTTACGATAAATGGCATTGTAAGTGTGGCTCTTGAACCATCTATCTAAACCTGTGACTATTTCTAACATGATACACAGCCCAGAAACCTATTCTTAAAAGTGGGGAGGTTGAAATCAGCACTCCTCTCGCCGCCATCAGTTCAAAGGCCACGGACAAGCCCTATCTCTTTTATGTGACTAAAACCTCTCCATACGAGGTCATGGCTTACACCGACGGCACAAAAACAAAGGTTGGGCTTTATGTTCCAGGCACCAAGTTGGGCGCTGTCAGTTTCGGTGGAAAGATCTACCTCTTCCAGAAACCCCTCGACCACCCGGCAAGTGTTTGGACTAGAGTTTATGACGGTAACTCTTGGAAGTTGGGCTCTAAAGTCGTTGAGTAGATAAATAGTCCTTTACAATAGATAACTTGGATGATGACTATATGGGCCATTGTTATTGGATTATGCCCTTCGATTTCTCGTGTCCAATATCGTTTTATTGTGGAGTTAATTCCCTTACGCAGTGTGTTTCCTCTTATTTTTTGTTTCTTTTTTACAGCCTAGTCTGTTTGCAACAGTCATTTCTGCATTGTTTAGTTACTCCCCGGCACTTTCCTGGGCAACTGTCGTTATCATTATTAGATCTAGTTCTATATTCATTCAACTTCCTGGACTGAGTTACTATTTTCTCTTAGTACAGTAGGTCAGTGTGATATGCAGGACCGGATATTCTAGGATTTAAGCCGATTTTGCCTCATACGCTCGAGATCTAACAGCCTTTGAGTCGTCAATGTTGGAGTATGGATACTTCACCCAACTAGGGTGAATGGGATGCATCACAAATAGTACGTTTGGCATATTGGAATCCACTTGTCCCCTCATTTGAGCTCCACTATGCAATTGAACGATATTCAAGCCGCGATGAGGTCCTAATCTCCACTTCTCTACAGAAGGCATCTACAAACTAAGTCAAATGGTTCGCTTTGCCAGCCCGTACGTATAATTCATCTTAAGTCAATAATTGCTACATTATAGTAGGAAAGGGTACACAGACTGGCTGGCTAGAGATAAGATCATTGACAGGGCTGCTAGTATGGACCATATAACATCTCCCAGTTTATCCAACGTGAGCCTAGAACATCCAGGGAGCGCTCACAGCTTAGGACTTCTTCCTCGATGACATACATTTGCACCAACATATGTCCAGGAAAGGTCTTGGGCTTTTGCGCCCTTGCCTCGCACAGTGATCTTTTTCTTGTTCCCAGGTACCAGATCAAATCCGTTGTCACTCAGCCTCAAGCCTTCCCTCTCCTCGAACACAAATCCTTTAACAGGGAGATCCGCCGATACAGTGAGCTCGTCCTGCAATGGCGAGGTTTCAACCCTGACATTTCGGTTTGAAAAGTCCAGATATTTTAGGGGCTGCGGCCAAGCCGTGTCAGTTGCCATAACCAGTCCATTAACATACAACTCTGCGTGGATGATGAATTGGTCCAAGTTCTCATGGACCGCACTGTCACAACTCGTGGACATCCTCACGCAGTGATTCCCGAGGATCTCTGTTGTGGCATTCGGGTTTGCTAGTGTCGTGATATTGATACTATCACTAACCAGGTTACCCGTCCGTATGGAAACAAACTTGACCTTCACCTCTACTTCAACTGCCTCCTGCCGGCTACTCGCAATCCATAAGTCGAACTCGCATGAGTTGGTTGACATAGGATCGGCATGACCCGAAGTCCACACCGGGCAGTTACGAGATACACCAACGTCCAGTGGCCTCAAAGCTCGAGATATGGCGTAGAACGCAGGCTTTTTGACCAAGTAGTAATCGACGATGGCCCACGACATGGTTGGCCAACAATCGTTCAGCTGCCACACAAGGACACCTCCACACCTTCGAGCTCCTGGTTGTCCCCAGCTCCGCCTCCAGGCCTTATATGCGTAGCGCATGGTTTCAGCTTGGAGGACCTGGGTGATGTGTGTGAAGGCTGTGAGGTCGGACGGCACTATGAAGTTCTCGGCAACGTACGTCATCAAACGGCGCTCATGATCGCCAGCTTTGTTTCGGAAGTCCATCATCATTGAGCCAGGGTGTTGTTGGCGCGGGTCGGTGATGACTCGGCGAAGGGACTCAACATGAGGGTAGGCTTCCATCCCAAACTCACTCACGAAACGTCCGACGAGGTCAGCGGAATCTTGGTATCTGCTCATTTGGCCGTGCCAGACTATGTTCTATCAGAATGATACGTTCGAATCGGACTTGGACAGAGAACTCACTGTTCCACTGGTGAATATCGCCTACAGTTGGGTCACTTGTGTGTTTGCCATCGCCCCAGGGGCTTCCAGGGTGGTAGATCATTGATGGGTCCTCTTCTTGTACCCATTTTGGCAGCAGATGCTCATAGATATAACGTGCCGGGAACGTCGATTGGCGCCAAGACTCCGGGTCAGTGTCATTTTGGTCATATTCAAGCTTATATCTTTCCTGGACCTGATAATCCTCGTTGTTTCCGGCCCAGATTACCACAGATGGGTGGGATCTCAGCCTCCTAATGTTTTGTCGTGCTTCTTCCTCAATAGATTTCAGAAAGGAGGAATAAGCTGGGTAACTCGCGCAGACGAAGGCAAAGTCATGCCAGACCAAGATGCCTAATGAATCGCATGCTTCGATGAAGGCATCGTCCTCATAGATTCCACCGCCCCACACACGAATCATTATTTGATTGGACTCCACCATCAGTTTCATCCAGTCTAGATAACGATCTTTGGAGACTTGGGCAAGATAACTGTCGGCTGGGATCCAGCATGACCCGCCGGAAAATATGTCGACACCGTTGATCCGGAAGTAGAAAGACTTGCCAAACTCGTCTTTTTCTTGCACTAGTTCACACCGTCGGAACCCAACAAGTTTAATTTGCTCGTCTAGTTTGATAGCCCCACGGATGAGATCCGCGGACAGTTGGTAGCGGGGCTGCGATCCATAACCATGTGGGTACCACAGAGAAGGATTATCAAGCTGAAATGCGGCCCTTACCAACCCACCAGGCCCAATATCACATTTCTGCTGAAAAACCACCTTTTCATCAGCAAGCAGCGACAAAACGACACTGTCACCCTCCTGTGCACCCGTCCCAACCCGTGCATACAGGTTTCCAGAGCAAGTCTTGTTGTCTGCAGATAAGTTGTATTGGGTCCATACATCATCGACCCTGGCAATGTACTGCTCAAGTACAACAGGACGCCAAGGTCCCGCAGTCATCAAGATAGGACCCCAGTCCCAGCCCCAGTTGTACTGTGCTTTACGTACAGGGATGCGACTTGCTTCAGTCTGGCGAACGTGAAAGGTGTGCTCTGGGTGTTGATCGACGAGCTCTCGTCCACGAAGGAGCGCGGAATGGAACATAATCTGGAGCTCATTCTCTTGACCCGGTCGAAGGAACTCGGAAATTTCCACCCGATATGAAGTGTGCATGTTCTCCGACTGTAAGAGTATGATTCCATTTAGAGTCACAGTAGCAAAGGTGTCGAGGCCGAGGAACACCAAATCCGTTGTGGAGTCTTCGCGAGACGGCGCCGTGAAGTTTGTACGGTAAACCCAATCTTTCTCTGCGATCCATTGTACCGCGAGTTCATTAGCATCCACAAACGGATCGGGAATTCTAATAATCAATTAGTATTGGAATACTTTGGAATGCTGTCCAGGAGCACCGCCTACCTTTTGTTGTCAATGAGATCAATGTGGACTTGGCTGGGAACCTGTTTCACAGGAAGCCAACAATCATTGGAAATGTCATCCACCTGCTTCATAGACCAACCGGTCTTCAACTCTCGTCTGGACTTCTGCATCACGTTGAAATAAGTCCGTGTTAGGCGGTCTGAATCTAGCGACCCATGGAACTTGAGGCCACTTTATCCCTACTGCCGAGAGCAACTGGGAAAGATGCGGCATTTTGAAACCGCGGCCAATTCCAACGTGGGGGCATTCGGAAGAGGGGAATTGGACTACTCCAAGGGTTGTATAGTGAGAGCTGTGGAGTATAAACCAATGCCGATGTTGTCCCGCTCTCCCAAAATGGCACGGGAATTTGAAACCCCGAACAACACGGAGAGCACGGAATGTGGGGAAGGGATCTTCATGAAATATCCCCGATCCCACAGAAGATGGAGAAAATGAACATTGAAAAAAGGAACCTCGCCCAAATGCTATTAGACAATTAGAATCAATATGTCGGACGTCATGCTTACGCTGTCGGATAGTAAGTCTCACTGAATCAAATTTGGCCAATTGCTGACCACATCAGTACAACCCCACAGAGTTGAAGGTGACTGCTGGATCGCAATCCATGGCAGTGTTTACGATGTAAGCCCTGAATCCATGCCCGCATGATTGCATCTCTAACATTACCAGGTTAGTGGGTTCTTAAACAGCCATCCCGGGGGGAAAGCAATCATCCTCCGACATGCTGGCACCGATGCAACCCGTGCTTTTGAAGATGTACATCCAGCTGAGCTTCTTGATGAATATTTGACTTCTGATCAAGTATTGGGCAAATTTGAGTCCATGCCTCAGCATCTTAAGCAAGATGCACAGACTGAGCATATTCCCGCTCCTCCTCTGGATACGATTTTGAGTATCGCAGAGATGGAAGGGCTAGCTTTAAGGCGTCTTACCCCCAAGGCTCTTGCATACTACGCATCCGGTACGGATGATGAGATCACAAAATACGCAAATGGAAATATCTTCAAGTCTATTCTCCTTCGACCGAGGGTTTTTGTGGATTGCACCGACTGCTCGCTGTCGACCACTATAATGGGGAACCAGGTCGGACTTCCAATATTCATTGCCCCGGCCGCCATGGCGAAGTTGGCACACCCGTTGGGCGAGATGGGCATTGCTGCAGCTTGTTCTCGTCTCAACGTTCTCCAAATTATAAGCAAGAATGCATCTGTATCTGTGGCTGATATCGTGAGTGCGGGCCCCGATGCGGTGTTTGCCTGGCAGCTTTATGTTCTCAAGGATATCAAAGCAACAGAGCGGACCTTGGCTCAGATAAAGGGAATACCACAAATCAAATTCATTGTCTTGACTCTTGATGCCCCGTTTCCGGGGAAGCGCGAGGCAGATGAGCGTTATAAGGCGGGAGAAGTTGCTGGAGGAGGGCCTGCACAAGTTTGGGGGACAGAATCCGCCCTTACCTGGCGCAAAACGCTGACATGGCTTTCTGCCCAGACCGACCTTCCGATTGTCCTCAAGGGTATTCAAACTCATGAGGATGCGTACATGGCAACTATGTTCCCGGCTGTTAAGGGTATCATTCTCTCCAACCATGGGGGACGGGCATTGGATACGGCCAACACACCCATGCAAGTTTTGTTGGAAATCAGGAAATTTTGCCCTCAAGTATTTGAGCAGCTAGAAGTTCTTATTGATGGGGGAATTAAGAGAGGTACAGATGTTGTCAAGGCGCTGGCTTTGGGTGCAAATGGCGTTGGGCTTGGCCGGGCCGCGCTCTATGGCCTAGCTGTTGGTGGAGAGGACGGCGTTTACAGATCTTTACAGAGTCCGTCATCTCCTTTTTGTTCCATATGGTATTTATGATGCTAATATACTATCATAGTTCTCGCGGATGAGGCAGCGACAGCTATGAGACTCCTCGGTGTCAGCAGTGTGAGGGATCTTCGGCCACAGCATGTGAGTTCCAGCATCGACATTGAATCGAGTGGGCGCAAGTCGAGCCAACAACTGATTGTAAAATTCATAGGTCAACACTTCGATGTTGGATGCTCAGCTTTACGATGGACCCTCTGACTTAGGCACAGTGGAGAATAACTTAATGGCTAAATTATAGACTGATTTGTAACTATTCCTTTTATTATATCCTACAATTGATCAGAAAGCTTTTCTCCTCTTTTTTTTCCCGCTTGCTACAATCTTGCCTTATGTTTGAGTGACAAGACATTTTTACTATTAAACTGCCAATGGAAACCATGAATGCTAGTGTGATCGATTTATGTTCCAACTATCCATACTGATAGGTTCCCACCAGATTCGGCAACTATATGCCATCATTTGTCTATACGGCACTAATTGAATGAACATTTATCATCTTCAAATTGTAGTTACTTATAAAAAAAACATAATATAAAGTCAAGACTAGTGAGTGGCAAAAGGATCAACAGAGATGATTCCAATTCCGGACTTCAAACATGTGTTCGATATTTCCGCCCATAACGAAGGTTTGAATCTCCGTGCGACAATTTGGGACTAGCGTTTAGCTAAAAAAATATTGGGGGCATCCCCGTGGGGATTGAAAGTCTACTTCGCATTATACGAGCATATTCTAGGCATTCGGTACTGTTATAAGAGTCTTCCGATGGCCTGCATTCGTGCACATCCCCGGGCATTAACATCACATCTTCTTTGGAGCTGTGTGTCCATTAAGGATCAATTCTTGTGAATTCTTTTTTCTATCTTTTGCAACCCTGATCACATTTTAACTGGTGGAGAGCCAGTTCATTATTTCCATTATGAGTAAAGTAAAGGAAGAACCTACCCTGAAGGAGGTTGAGAATATGGAATCCATTGAAACATACGCAGCCATCATGGCAGCGCACAAACCGAATCCCCGAGGTCCAGGCTACATCAAGCTATATATCCTATCAGCCGTTATATTCCTGTGTTCAACTATGAACGGTGAGTCTGCCGCGTCAAAATAACCGTGGTCTGACTTTCTAACACAGTATAGGATTTGACAGTTCGTTGATGGGATCTATCAACGCGCTTCCGAACTACATTAGGTATTTTGGCTTGTCGGAGAATGGCAACGCCAGTACTGGCATTGTCTTTGCTATTTTCCAGGTAATAAAATACTAGCTCACATGCTCCCACCTATATTGACTTTTGTTAGGTTGGTCAAATGTGCGGTGCACTATTCATCTGGATGGCCGACTGGTACGGACGAACATGGCACATTTTCTTCGGCTGTCTGGGTGTCTGCGTCGGCACCATTGTCACAGCTTTTGCATCAAATCTCCCTACTTTCATCGCCGGAAGATTTATTCTGTCATTCTTCGCAACATGCGCACATACTGCTGCTCCCCTTTATCTGGTCGAGCTTGCTCCACCGGCTTATCGGGGAACCATCGCAGGAATGTATAACACTTTCTATAATGTGGTATGTAATAGAAACACGCGCAGAATATGGGATATCCTTCGACTAACTTTGGCCTTTGCAAGGGCTCTGTGTTTTCAACATCGGCAGTGTACGCATGCCACAAATACCTTGCCGACCAGGGTGATTTGGATTGGCGAATCCCACTTTGGCTTCAGATGGTATGCCCAGGGCTTGTCTGTCTAGCTATCAAATTTTTCCCTGAATCTCCGCGATGGTATGTCGAAATGTTCCATTGTTGACTTCTTGTCTTGCCTCATTTACCGAAAACATGTGCTAGTGCTAAGCTAACCGTTGCTAAAGGCTCATGTCCCATGATCGACACGACGAGGCGAAGGCAATCATTGCTACGTATCACACAAATGGTGACAGTGACCATCCGCTCGTTTCACTACAGATGAGCCAAATCCTCGCAACTGTCGACCTCGACCATAAAGCTAGTTGGAAAGACCTGCTGGATCTCCGGGTGCTTGTTGAGTCCCGTTCTAGCCGTTACAGACTCATGCTCAACATTGCCTTCTCTTGGTTCGGCCAATTCAGTGGAAATAAGTACGTTAAAAGTCCTGGATACTGGCTTTCCGGATATCTAACAATATGGCCAGTATCGTATCCTATTACCTGCCCATCATGCTCAGTGGCATTGGCATCACAGACACCAACATGAAATTGATTCTCAACATCGTGTATTCGGTCGTTGGGTGGGTTGCTTCCATCTTAGGATCACGTCTACACGATGTTGTCGGACGTCGCAAGATGCTTATTACAACCACGGCCGGTATGGCAATTTGTCTGGCAATCGTAGCAGCGTGCTCCGCCGGCTACACTGAGTATGGCAACACGACGGCATCGACCGTTAGCATTGTCTTCATCTTCCTCTTTGGTTCAATCTTTGCTTGCGGCTATACCCCAATGCAGCCTATATATCCCGCTGAAGTTGTGAGCAACAAAATGCGAGCCAAGGCCATGGGCACATTCAAATTGACGGCCGGAGCCGCTGGGTTTCTCAATACCTTTGTTGGTCCTATTGCGCTATCAAGTGTAAGACAAGTCCTCGCACCCTTCCTTTACACCGCACTACTAATCTATTATCTAGATTGGGTACTGGTTCTATGTGTTCTTTGTGTTCTGGGATACTTTTGAGTTGAGCTTTATATACTTCTTCTTTGTCGAGACCAAGGGTATCACACTCGAGGAGCTGGACATCATATTTGAGGCAAAGAACCCACGAAAGGCCAGTGTTGAAGCTGCAAAGGCTAGAAAGCGAATCATTGTGGCGGGAAGAACTGAAGTATGAATTGATGCTCTGTAAATATATATTTTGCGGTCTTTCTTCCAAATATATGCCAAGTTTGGTATTATAGTTATCTTGGGTATGGTTTAATCAAGGAGATTTTTAGCTGTTCCTAATATATGTTATGAAGTTACCTGAAACTTGAAATCCCACGTGGAGTTGTAGGTAGAGTTGGGGTTAAGAGGTCTTGCATCAACCCCGAGGATCGGCTTCCGGAAAAACCTGCCACAATGTTTATTCCCCACAAAACTTCCCCATCTTCTCATCCGCTTTGCCAATACGGCAATATGCCCCTGAGCAAAGATTACGACAGTCCTGACAGAATGGGATCCCCTGTTCCATTATGTTCCACACGTTTGAAACCCAACACCCGGGAGAATCTGCGACTCCAAGACTCCAACCACCGCGCAGGGTGAACAGGTCATGTTCAGAATGTACCCGCCGAAAGGTGAAATGCGACGGGGGAAATCCTTGTACAAGTTGCCAGTACTACCAGATATCCGAAGCTTGCGCCTATAGACAACGGACCAGGCGTCAGGCAACGAGCAGGAGGTATGTGATGCTAATCCATGCAAAGTGTTTCTCTTGGGGTTCAATAAATCATGTTGCTGATACATGCATCTCGCTTCTTACAGCGCCTATGAGAAAGCCACAGATACTCTACGTCGTCAGGATAGAGTTCTTCGACTGCTTTTTCCTAATTTCTCCTTGGACGAATTGGTTGAAAAGGATCGATCGGAACTCATTCTGCTATTGTCGCGCGACTCAGCAGAAGACGGACCCTCGGATCACCATAGTGACGCGCTCCCTGTCGATAGATCATCCGCTATTTCCGGCCGACTTGAAGATCCGCATGACTCACCGGAGGAGTCTGATAGGGGAGAATCGGGAGAGGAAAGGTGCTGGGACGAGTCTGCGCACAACCCCGCCACCATTGCGGCTAGCGACGATATCAATGCAATCAGTCTGGCGGGCGACCGACATCGCCGCTCATATCTGGGAATATGCTCCGTGAGTGCTGTTTTGCGGGCGTTGTTTCGACTTTGCCCTGCCGCGAAAGACCGCATTGTGGAACAATCGAAGATTTTGCCCGGCATCCAACAAGAGCTTAATAGGCCCTCTATTTTGAATCCGCATATTGGGTTTCCGGTGCCGCCTGATTCTATACGAGAGCTGCGTTACATTGGATTTTACTTCGAGAATATTCATGCCGTAACACCTTTCTTGCATGAGGAATCCTTTCGGGCGACCTTCGCTGCTGGCGATCGCCAGACCCCGGCATGGTTGGGTCTCTGCAATATGGTGCTCACAATGGGTTCCATTGCTTCGGGAAGTGACACTGCTCACATATACTATTACGATCGAGCCCGGTCCTACATTGACCTGGACTCACTTGGATCTGGTAACTTGGAAACTTTGCAAGCTCTATGCCTGCTGGGCGGGTACTATCTGCATTACCGAAACTCCCCCAACATGGCATACGCGATTCTCGGTGCTTCCCAACGGCTGGCCATAGCATTGGGGCTACATAGAGAGTCCCCGACACGTGTCGATCACCAGGATCCTGATGTTGCCCAACGCCACGCCGTTCGGCTCGAAAGTAGACGGCGTACTTGGTGGAGTCTGTACTGCCTTGACACATGGGCTAGTATGACACTAGGTCGTCCTACGTGTGGACGCTGGGATAGTACCACGATGAACACGTCATTGCCCACTCCTCTTGATTCCGACGATCATTTTGCGGCCTCTTTGAGAGCTAGCACCCAGTTCTGCCATATTAGCAACCGTCTCCAGCATCGTTTCGCCCAAACCACCAGGATTAGTATATCGGAAGCTCAAAGCCTTGATCACGAACTTCAAGAGTGGTATCGGTCACTATCCCCCATTCTCAAGGAGACCATGAATACGCCACCTCGCATAACCATGGCGCGCGAGTTCCTACGCAATAGATATCATAACGTGCGTCTAATGCTGTCCCGGTGCTTTCTTCTCTACAAGGCGTATGGAGATCCTGAAAGACACTGCATGGGTCAAGCAGAAGAGCAGATGGCCGACCTCTGCCGTGCAACAGCTGCGGAGGCTATCGATGCGATTGCGCTTCATTGGGTTCCCAATCGAACGCAGGTCTGGAACTCTGCTTGGTATCTGTTCCAAGCTTGCATGGTTCCCCTCCTTTCTATTGCTATGGCTGCATCCTTCAACGGAGCACTTGGTTCCAACGACGTCATATCCTCGTATTCAAGCTTAAACAAAGCGCTTGAAATCTTTGCAGAAATGAGACCTTGGATGCGGGCGTCTGACTGTGCTGCAGACATCGTGGCTGTCCTATTTCAGGCAGTTTCTCAGGGTGCCGAGGGGACCGAGCGTACGCCGTCGGTGATTGACGGAGGGTCTCATCTGTTCGGTTGGGACGATGAAATTTTGACGGATATGGACTGGAGCATGATTTTCAGTGACGAGAACATATCGCAAAGCTTATTTTCATTGACATGAGCTCTACCTGAACCAAGACGGTTGAAAACACTATATTGTCATGCTCTTGGTAAGTGACTGCCGTAGGGTGCAGTTGTTTCTATCCATGGATAAAGTATTTCACAAGCGAGTGCCCCACAATTGTTATTGTATTGTTTGACGGCGGAGCGAAGGCGGAGCCTTTGCGGCCTTATCTACCTCCCTCCAAACCCTCCCATGGGGTATAGGACGTGCTAAGCTTCGAAATTATGTACACGGAGTGTATAGTAGGCAACCAAGTCTTTGTGATTGGGTTGGTAAGCTACCCCTATCTGACCTGTGAAATGGGGACCTCGGGAAAATAGCATCATGTGTTGCCTAGCGGTAAAAACCGCCCTTCGTGATGAAGGCCGTAGCCTACAGAATTGACGTCCCTCAGAACTACAGAATTTTCGTCTCCGAGGATAGGATAATCGATTGGCCCACTATTCTTCATCCCTACTGAAGGAATGCCAGTGGCGTTCTACTATTACGCCACCCTGCGGGCCGGGTGGCCCATGAGCACTCGCTATACTCTGATTTATGCTCAAGGCCCATAGGGGTCCGGGGCCGCCCCCGATCCCGCGTAATCTCTCGCTTAGGGGCTGCGTGGCTATACCCTTTTAGTGGGCAGTGGCATGGTTGTGAACGATCTAAAATCTGACTGTACGGCGTATTTATGGTCCGTTGATCCTGTACCCCGCACTTACCCTCCCGCACTTACACTCTTAGCTCTATACGTTGGACTTTGACAGCGGCATGGAGTCGGGTTGACCCGCAGTACACCAATGATCAACACGGAGGCAAACTTACGACTGCAGTCATTGTTACATTGAGAATCCTCGTGGCGCAAGCTGGCCTATGCGGGCCAAGTGGAACTAAACTGACACAAGCAATTTACCATCCTTGTCAGTAATAGGCCCGCGGAAACAGGGAGGAGAATTGGCTTTTTTCGTTCACAATATCTAAACAAGCCTCAAGATTAAACGAGAAAAATGGATTCAATTGGGGGCCAATCTGGGTCTAAATTTGGTCGGAAGGGATCCACTTCCTGAATCGCGTTAGGCATCCCATCTGCCCTTCCCGTCACTATTTAGTTATGTTTATGAACAAATATGCTCCTATGCTCCTTCACCAGCAAAATGTTCCCAGAACGATACTCATGCGATCGTTGCCGCCAGCAAAAGGTCCGATGCCTTAAGAACTGGGAACTATCAACGGCCGTTAGCGGCCGCAACCATCTTACCCCATGCGAGCGATGTATAAAGGCGGACGTACCATGTGTGTACAGCTGTATGTCATGTGTCTCCCTTGCACATTATGTATTTTTGTTCTTGGACTGATCAATCGCGTCGTTCACAGCGAGACCGAAAGGCAGACGAGAAAAGGGGAAAGACGTCCTATCCCCAAGAGGAAATCCACATCTCAGTCAGCATCTCTCAAGCGTGCTCTCAGGTAGCGATGTTGCATATGATCTCAACGACCTGATGATGCCGTCGCTTGACACGACCATGGGCTGCATGGACGATGGCGACCCACACAGCTGGATCAACAACAATGACCTCACATATAATACAGAGAGTTACGACAGGACCCAAGAGGGCCCAGGGACCAACCCAACACTCTCTCGGGATGAAGGCAAAGAGACCTTGACAGGGCAGCTGATGAAACTGAGCAACCGGGCCATGGGCGCCACACGAGAACTTGAATGCGCAGTCATTACTACGTCTTTAACAGTAAACTCCCCTGTAGTGAATGAAGCATTCGAGGCCGCGAATGCTTTAGTGCACATCATCAACAGTATCCCTCCGGTGAACTGCCCATATGGCTCCTCGCAACCTTTGTCCCGCGATGGAAACGAGCGACAACTGCCTACCGAACACAGTACAATTTTTCTAGCTCTGGCGTCTTATCAGCACGTCCTAGCCCTCTTCCACGCAGTTTGTGACTTTATTAAGAGATCCTTGGGGTGCATAGCTCAAGGGACCGAGCTGCAACAACAAACTTTGCACGGCGCTGGGTCGTCCTCTGCGCAGTTCATCATGGTTCTGCAGCTCATCATGCACCTACTCAACCGCATAGGTCGCAGCCTTCGAATGGGAAACCGAGAGAATACTAACCAACACGATTTGAGGTTTGGGCCTGGTGGCGGTGGAGATGGCAGCAGCTTAGAAAGTATTGTGGGCTCTGCTCAGGTCATGCTCAAAACCCTACCTGATGAGCACGTCAAGCTTAGCGAGGTCATTCAGGAACTTCAGGCTTGCATAGAGGAAAGAGTTTATGTCTAGTGTTAGAATCTACGATGTAGATGAGAATGAGATCATGAAGCACAATATTTGTATTGCAGCTGTGTAGCAATTTATTCGGAGGTGACGTTGCCTGCAGAAACCACTTGAAGAAAGTGATAATGAATAGCAATATTTTCGATCCGGGTTCGACGAAAAGGTTTGATCATTTGATTGTTGATCAGGCGTAGGCTGCAAATTAGATTCATCAGCCTTTCTGATTCATAGAGAATATTTGGCAGCGAGGATACGTATGGAGTAGAATTGGCTGATCTAGAAGATCAAGGTCCAATTGGACGGGAACTAGCAGTAGATGGAAACCTTGGAATCCACCATGAGGTCCACCATGAGGTCCACCGTTAGGCCCACCGGCCCCCTCCTTTTGCGTCTTTCCATTGTAGCCAAGGAATTGGGGGAATAAAAAAAATAAGACGCGTGTCGAGAACTGCCGGAAATAATTACTGAAGGAATAGACACTGCAGGCACTATATGAGCGGAATTAACGGGATTAACAAATTGACGGACTTAACGGAATTAACGGCCGTAGGCAAAAGCTGCAATTGATATTTGGGCATGTACCATACCAAGCCCCTATAATGCTTGTTACCAAAATAACTGGACCCTCGCGAATAAGGGTCTCATAGCTATTATCTCCGTAAATTTGAATAGCCCATAATTTATAAAGCTTACTCCGTAGTAACCTTAACCTTAAAGCGTCAAGCGGAGTCTCATATCAAGAGCAATTAATGTACAAACATGTCTACAACACTTCCACCTACCTTACCAGACAGCAACGGCAACAGCAATCTCGAAGCAATGGGAGAGAAATTGCATAATCTCGAGCCCGAAAAAGATAAGGAGACAGATGAGTCTAACAAGCCGTCCACGACATCCTCATCTATCAATGGTGCAGACGATGGTCCTGCTACTGAAGAAAAAGCTGTGGTTGAGCCAAAACCGGTGATGGAATATCCAAAAGGCATCGAAGCCTTGTTCATCATGGTTGCACTCGTGCTCAGTATCACCCTTTGTTCTCTGGATCAGGTGAGTTCTACTCCAAGTTTCTCGTAGAGTCGTCTTTTGCCAATGCAATATATGACACGGCAGTAAGCTGATACTCTCAATTTAGACCATTGTTGCAACGGCTATTCCAAAAATTACCGATCAATTCCATAGCCTCGACGATATCTCGTGGTACGGCTCAGCTTATTTCATGACACTCGGAGCCTTCCAGTCAACCTGGGGCAAAGTGTATAAATACTTCCCCCTCAAGGCTAGTTTCCTAGTGGCCATCTTCATCTTTGAACTTGGGAGTTTGATCGCCGCTGTCGCCCCAAACTCAACGACTCTGATTGTTGGACGTGCCATCTCCGGTCTCGGTGCCTCAGGTATCGCGCCTGGAGTATACACGATTTCTGCATTTGCTGCTGAGCCCACCAAAAGAGCTACCTACACGGGAGTTATTGGTGTGTCATATGGTGTCGCCGCTGTCTGCGGACCTCTCATTGGTGGAGGGCTTACAAAAGGGGCATCCTGGAGGTGGTGAGTCAAATCTCTACTGCTTTATTTTTGTTACGAAACTTGGGACTATTTCCTGTTGTCAAATCCTGTCATGACTGGGACTGACCTGATTTGAACAACTATAGGTGCTTCTATATCAATCTTCCAGTCGGTGGTTTGGCCGCTTTCGTCATCCTGCTCACCTTCAAGACCCCTGCAGCCGCTAAAGTGGTCCAGGCTACGATGAAGGAAAAGCTTCTAAACACGGACCCTATTGCAACAGTGCTTACAATGGGTGCGCTGGCCTGCTTGCTTCTAGCTCTCCAGTACGGTGGTGTATCCCATGCGTGGAATTCTAGCGTTGTTATCGGTTTGCTCGTCGGCTTCGTTGTTATAGTTATTGCACTTATAATCGCAGAAATATGGCAAGGAGAACGCGCCATGCTGACGCCACGCATTATGGCCAAAAGGACCGTCTGGGCCAGCAGCGTATGGGGCTTCTTCTTCGCTGGTGCGTATTTTGTCACGCTCTATTACCTGCCCATTTATTTCCAAAGCGTCGACAACGTCAGTCCGATTGGCTCCGGTGTGCGTAATATTCCTCTCATCATCATGTTCGGCATTGCCACATACGGCTCAGGCAGAGCCATCACGAAGACAGGTATTGCAACTCCTTATATGGTGGTTGCCTCTGTGATTGTTACCATCGCCTCTGGTCTACTGTATACCCTCGACGTTGGGACCTCGACAGGAAAATGGGTTGGGTATCAGATCTTGGCCGGCTTCGGATACGGTCTCGCCCTCCAAGTCCCCGTCGTCGTTGCGCAGGCTTTTGCTGAGCCAAGTGACATAGCCCCTACAACCGCGATTATCATCTGTAAGTCCCCTTTGCCCTGTCCTAGGATTTCGTCAATTTTCTTTGTTTCCTTGTATCCCAATGCTAATTGTATTCCTCGTACACAGTCGCTCGTTCTGTCGGCGGCACACTTTTGCTCTCGGCCGCGCAATCCGGCTTCGTCAACCAGATCGTGCGCAAGCTTGCCGACACCGCACCAAGCGTCGATCCCGCCCTAGTCACTAGTACCGGTGCCACTGATGTACATCGGCTATTTTCCGGGGCCGAGCTGGACGGTGTTATCCATGCCTACGCATGGGGTATCAAGGTCGTTTTCGCAATTACCATTGCAGCCTGCGGCCTCACTGTCCCCTTCAGCTTGTGCAACAAATGGACCAATGTTAACGCGAAGAAGAAGGCCAGTGCTGCTTAAACCTTCTGTTCAAACGATTATGTCAACGGGGTAAGAGCCGTTTGCTTGTTATGGAAATTGTTCATCATGTACGATAATTCGGAGCTTAGAGAGACGGCGGAATGGAGGAATGCATTGAAGGAGGGATTCGATGGTATTCAAGGCTGGCTATTTAATGCACTGAAGTAGGACTAGTGTTCCACAAAAATTATTCTTTGAGTGAGATCGTTGCCAAACCTTCAGGTGCAATGATAAGATAAAAACATTGCTTTAGTGTACAGTGACTTTCAGCATGTTTGAGTCACTAACCTTGGTGGCCTGCAACAACTGCATGTTTATACCTTGCGCAGTGATGCTATTCTGTAGGCTCTTAGATTCTTTCAGTGCAAAGTTCAAGAAATCTGGCGATAAGGCAACCTTTGATATCTTTTTTTTTGCCTACGTTATACTTTTTTCAAGACTACTTTCTTAACACAAGCCAATTTAATTGATTGCGTGAGTATATAAAAAATCTATTACCTACGTTACCTATCGAAAGTTTAATGCACTGATTCCTGCCTAGGGCAGAAATGGAGACAAATCAATTTCGCTGTTTGTTCTCCTCTTCTTTTTTCCCCTCGCCCGTCCATCATTTATCAATAACAATCAATACGCTGCATATCACATCAGGGTCCACTGTATCTGCATTCTAAGACTATGACTTGCCCCCCTTACGCAACACAGGCGACACAAATACTTCATTGCCAGTCCAGGTGGCCTCCACACCCGGCGGCATGCCCAAAGCCTTGGCCTTCTGCATCCAATCGCGTACTGGTAGGACGTTGACCTTGGTACCGAGCCTGTCGTTGTACATGCTCGCGAGATCTGATAGCACATATCTGTTTTCGCTGCAGTAATTGTGCACGGCAAACGGTTCGCAGGGGTCATGAGCATATGCCTTGGCCAGAAATTCGGGCACCACGTCGCTGACATCGATGATGTCAAGCTCTCCCTGCCATTGCTTAGGGTCAAGCGCCGGTACGGCCCGCATCTTGGTGCAGTATTTGTCTAGGGCCACCAAGGGAATCTCTTCGGGCGCATCAGGCCCCATGATGTTGGGGAAGCGGTGCACAACGGCCGGAAGTCCCTCCGCTTTCTCCAACAGTATCTCGCCCATCCATTTACTGGCAGCATAACCGATGGCGTTTTTCAGCAGCGAATCGGCATCAGCTGGCGGCCAAAAGCTGGATGGCAGCACCTCAGCTAGCTCGTTGGTATCCTTTTGAAGCATGGCCACCGAGGACGACGAGACAAAGTGTACGGGGACGCTGCGTGGCGTAGCCATAGCTAGTAGATATTGTGTTGAGACGACATTAGCAGCCCGCATCATTTCATACGACTTGAGATGGGCGACATCCGCCCCCACATGGATGATCAGGTCTGCTGTTTGGCAGAGGCGCTTGAAGTCATCAGTGGAGAGGCCCAGCATCGGCTTGACCAGGTCGCCTTTGTACTCGCGGATCTTTGCGTCCTTGACGCGCAGAGGACGTGAGCGGAGGCAAAGACAGTGCACCTCTGCAATGTTGCTGTCTGCCACGAGGTTGCGTAGCATGTGCGTACCCAGGAACCCTGTGCATCCCGTGAGGACCACACGTCGTCCGCTGCTCCGAGGATCGTCCTTGACCAAGTCTGCACCTGCCGGAATGAGAGAAGGTATCCCGTCGATGAGCCCAGCCACTTCCTTCTTCCAATCCATTTCTGGATCGTCATGAGTCTTAGTAGCTGTCTGCGACTCTGCCTGGGACCCTGTACGAAGATTTCGCCATCCTACTAGTGCGTCTTCGCATACTCGTGATAGAGTGTGGTTGGTTGACATAAGCTTCAACACAGGCACGTCAACACCCAGCTCTTTCAGGAACCAGTCGCGAATGCGAACCGAAACGAGCGAGTCAACTCCATGATCGGCCACGGGCATGTCAACGTCTATCTGGGCGGGGTCAAGCTGGAGCATGCTGCCGAGGGACTGCGAAAAGCACTTTACCAAGATTGCTAGACCTTCCTTTGGATCCTCGGTTGTCGCCAGCTGAGCCTCAACCTTAATGTTCCCATCAGGTTGTTTCTGACTGGTGTCCTCTTCTTGCGCGCCTTCCTGCAGAAGATAGCATGACAACCGAGGGTCTTCGTGCCACGCCTCGGTAAACACCTTCCTTATACCAGTGATGAGCTCGGATGGCAGGTCTGAGTCAGGGCGTCCGCACTCAATGCCTTTGGCTAGCATATCGTGCAAATCTGTCTCGCCTTGTCTATCTAACTGTGGTAGGAGAGACTTCTCAATAGCAGCATTCCGCTTCTTGTCTGAACGGTAAATGTAGCCCAGTCCGGTGAGGAGCCCAATGACGACAACGGAGCCCGCCAGTCCACGTCCCCGCCGACGTCGCACGAGACTTGCCATATAATGGTTTGCCGCACTATACGCGGACTGGCCGATGTTTCCAACAATTGATGTTGCAGAAGAAAGTCCTATGAAGAAGTCCAACGCCTCATCTTCACCAAAGAGCTCGTCAAGATTGCGAGTTCCGGCAACCTTCGGCGCTAGCACCGCCTCGAAGTCATCCCAAGACGTCTCGAGGAAGGCGCGGTCCCGAAGCACCATGGCACCGTTGATAATACCTCCAATTGGCGGCATACTGGACTTGATCTCGGTATATGCTGCTCTTAGGCCTTCCTTGTTCGTAATGTCCACTGGCACAACGCGCAACACGGCTCCATTTTTCGACATGAGTTCGAACACTCCGGCCGGAACATCGGGATGCCGGCTGGTCAACACGACGTTTCGAGCCCCGTTATCTACCATCCATATAGCAATGGAGATCCCAAGGTCTCCCGTCATGCCGAAAAGAATGTACGTCTTGTCGGCGGCGAACATGCCCTTCTGCTTGACAGGGCTAGTCTCAGCAGGTATTTTATCGGCAGTGTGTTGTTCCGCCACCGCCGTAGCTGTATCCGGAGGCGCAAGATCGGTCAACTGGGTGACTTGGCCATTCTTCGTTGTGGACTGACGATTGATCCTATCTAGAGGCAGAACCCTGGGAATATAGAGGGCGCCATCTCTAAGTGCGAGATGGGGTTCGTGAGTCCAGAGGATTTCGCTTGGATTAGGCTGATTCATTCCAGTGAGTCTGAGAAGAAGGGTAGCCAGCAGAGATGGTTCAAGCGATGTTGGGTCGTCGACGTCGAGGAATTGAAGCCGCAAATCACTACGTTCAGCCAGCAGCGTGCGCCCCAACCCCACCGTCACATTGGCCAGTGGATTCTTGCCCGAGGCCGCCCCTGAGGTTACCCACAAAACAGCACTGGCGTTACGGAAGAGAGTCTGCATAGCTTCGAATCTGGCCACAGTCATTTCACTGAAGACAGGACTATCCAGGTCGCAAAGGCAGAGCACGACTGCTCCGATGGGACAATTGATATCCTCCAGGCCTTCAATATCACACTGCAGAACACCCTCGATTGAAGCAAGGAGGCCCTGCGATTTGGATGCAAGTTCCGACGTCACGTCGCTGACGACCAAAACACTGTCGAGTGGCCGGCCTGCGGGACGTGAGGCAACAGAAAGCGGCTCCCGAAGCTCCTGGAAGGTCTCGTCTGTTGCCTGGGATATGATAACGGAACAGAAGGAAGGCGTTGAGCTTGTGTCGACGCCTGAAAATCCCGTTTCTTTAAGCAAATTGTCCCATTCATCGAGACTGAGTGTGGGTGCCCAGACGCGGCCTTCGTCAATGCCCAGGAACCACCCAGGAAGCGTGCCCATGATTAGTTGTATAGGAAGATGATTAGTTGTGATCTCTAGCAACACCAAATAACCGCCTGGTCGAAGCAGGCGACGACAGTTGCTGACCGTTTCTTTTAAGCTTCGTGTCGCGTGCAGAGCGTTGGAGGCTATAACCATGTCATGCGCCCCCTCCTCGAATCCTTGGTCCAATGGATCTTTCTCAATATTCAGCAGCTTGAACGACATTTTGGCGGTATGCTGGCTGAACTTTGCCTTTGCAGGTTCAAAGAAGCCGGCTGAGATGTCAGTATACATGTAAGATGCATATTGATCACCCACAGCCGAAAGCACAGCTTGAGTGGTACCGCCCGTTCCAGCTCCAACCTCGAGCACCTTCATACGCGGGTATTGATGCGCGAGTTGCTTGACTAAGGGCCCTAAATCAAGGTTGCCGTCGGCAAAGCCAACTCCTTCCACATACAAGCGGTCGAGCATGTCGTCCTTCAAAAGAACCTGAAGGGCAGGCATAATTCCACGAGCAATGGCTGCCAAGTTTTTCCCCACGGCATGCAGTATGAGCATATCGTTGTTTCCCGCTGCAATATAGGGAGCGCACCATTCCTGCACATCTTCCAGTGTGTCGTTCGCCCACTCTGCCTCAATATCGGGAACCTTGCCTGCTTCAATTTGGGGAAATAGGTGGTCCCTGACCCACTTCATCATGTGCCGCCGATGTTTGCCCATGACTAACAGCTCGGAAGGCTTGATTTGACTGCGAAGCCTTCGCAGGTAGAAATGGGCCGTGCGCACCAGAAGCTTCCGCAACACTTCATCTTCAGGAGAGAACTTGGTCTTGAGGCTGGGCTCAATTCCGTAAGCCGCATCCCGCACCCATGTTTCGCTTGCATAGAGCCGGCGGTCCCGGCTCTGGTTCAAGGGGGTCCACTGGACTCCACGCATTTGAACTTGGACAGTCTCATCGCTTGCGTTGAAAAGGTCAACATCACCCGTCAGTCCCTTTTCTGCCGATGAAATTAGGCGGCTGTCAGCCATAAGTAAATCTGGAGAGGCGGCTGTCATGTTGATACGGACACAATCGATGCCCGTGGGAAGATATACCGCCCCAAGTCTTCCATCTTCTGGGTACGAAAAGGCGGCAAGTATGCCTTGAATGGTGGTATCAAGGACTGCAGGGTGCACAGATGGACGGACTGAACTGGATTCAGGAGGGTTTGGTACAGATACCACGGCATGGTTGAGGTGGCGATCTACCGAGGTAGCTCTGAAAGCACCGGAATAGTTGTAACCCACTTTGGACAGATGTGAGTAAAATTGGTCCATATCTAAAGTGTTCATGGGAAGCAGAGGCCTATCCCGGCTGGACAGGGCCTCAGGAGGGCCCAGCAAAAGTCGCACGCTACCGCTGAAATGTGCGGTGAGTCCGTTCACAGGGCCGTCCAGCTTGGTCCCGTCGATATCCCCGCTGTAGCAGGCCACTTCGGCGGTAATGCAGCTGTCAGTCTGGCTCGTAACGCGTATGGTGAAGAGAACTTCCAGGCCCGAAGAATCTTCCAACATGCCCATGGTGCGCACAATCTCAATATCGTGTAGCTCGACTAGCTGCAGTGTTTGCTGGTCATTGACGAGGCGCACGGCAGCCTCGTACGCCATTGTCACATATCCCGTTGCCGGGAAAAGGACCTGGCCCTGTATAACATGGCCATTCACCCATGGGAGCTCGCTCAGCTTGAAGACCTGGCGCCAGTGAACCTCCCGCCTACCGTCCTCGCCCAGTGTGGTCGGACGGCCGAGCAGCTCGTGTAGACGCTGGCCATTGCGGAAGAGGCGAGATGCTCTCGACTCACGCCAGACAAGGCTATCATGATCCCAGGGATAGGTTGGCAGGCCCTTGAGAATGCTGGGCTTCTTAGGGCCAGTTAGTGGCAAAGCCCGTTGCATACCGTCGAAGGTAATTAGAGGGCGTGATGACGGGAAGGACGTCCATATCAGTCCCAAGCTATCGGAAAAAGCTTCAACCGCACCCTGTCCGCGATTAAGGACACCACAATACGGGAAATTCAGGCCAGTCAACGACTTGATCACCTCGGAGGCTGGTCCCTTCAGAGCTGGATGTGGTCCTACCTCGAGTGCGAGGTCTAAGACGGAGGATTCCTCAGACAAGGCTCGGCTCACTGCCTGTGAGAATTGCACCGTGTTGGTCAGGTTATCGACCCAGTACTGTCCCTCGAGCAGTTCCATGCTTTGCTCGCTGTTGAAGGAGCGACTGCGGCCATTCGGTCCCCAAACACTAGAATACCACTGGCACTTTTTGGACCCCTTCAGGGCCTTGACTCCACAGTTGCGCAGCGACTCAAGGTAAGGCTCGGCACATGGCAGCATGTGGTGAGAATGATATGCTGTGTCCACCGCCAGCATGCGAGCAAATATTTTGTCTTGATCTAACCGCACCTTAGCCTCGTCAATAAGAATGGCATCTCCAGCCAGTGTGCAGCTTGTCGGGGAGTTGCTAGCGGCCACCCTGAGATTCGCGCCATATTCGTTGCAGAATGCCGACGCTGCTTCTAAGCCCATACCCACAGCCATCATCTTGCCACGCTTGCCGTCTAATCCCTGCGCCAGGCCGGAATGTAATCCTCTATAGTAGGCAACACGAATAGCATCCCGAGCATCAAGGTACCCTGCGGCATAGGCAGCTGCGATTTCTCCAGATGAGTGGCCAACAACAGCCGCAAAGTCAACACCGGCCGCGTGGAGGACATCCACTAGAGCGATCTGGATGGCAGTGCAGATTGGCTGGGAGATGACAGCTATGCCGACGCGGGATGTCTCCTTGGGCGCAGAAAGTTCGTCGATCAGGGTCCAGTCAGGTCGATCGCTGTCAGGAAGCGCGTCGAGGCTCTGCTGCAGCCGGTCCATAGTCTTGCGGAAAACAGATGATGACTCGTAGAGCTCCTTGCCCATGGTGGCCCACTGAGCACCTTGCCCAGTAAAGACACCGAGGATGCGAGGCGGCAGGGCCTTTGGAATTGCTGGGGTTCGTACGGTCTTCTTGAGCGCTTCTGCGCGGGCTTCAAGCTTCTCAGCAAGCTGTTCAGCAGATATAGCGGAAAAGGAAGCCCGGAAGAGGAATTCAGCCCTCTGAAACAGAGTGCGGGCAAGTCGACCAAGATCCGTATTAGGATGCTCCCGTAGGTAGCCGGCCAGCGCTGTAGCTTTTGCTGCCAGTGCCTGAGCCGAGTTGGCAGACAGGACTATGAGTCCACCTGGATGCGACTTGCACATATAGCGGTCGTAGGCTCCATCCCAACTCTCAATGATAGCGTGGGAATTAGTCCCGCCAAAGCCGAAACTATTCACACTCACACGGCGCGGCTCACCGTAGGCAAGGGTGGGCCAGGGTGTCAAATCTGTCGGAACGCAGAGGTTCTTATAGAATGGCCGAATCTTTGGATTTAGCTCTTGGAAATGGAGGTTACCTGGAATCTGGCCGTTTTGAACTGCCAATGACGCTTTGAGCACTCCAGCCAGGCCTGCAGTGCCCTCGGTGTGGCCAATAACGGTTTTGATCGAACCAACAAAGAGCTGGCCATCGTTCTGGCCTCTGTTTGGAGGGAAAAAAGTGTCATGTATAGCCCGTGCCTCGATAGCTAGCGCACATCAGCATCGTAGTCCATCGGCCATGCAGATTATATACTTACGATCACCTGCCGGCGTGCCAGTGCCATGGGCCTCAAAGTAATGGGGGCGATCGCGTACCGGGTCCAGCCCGCACCTCATGTATGTGTCTCGAATAAGTTGAGACTGTGACTCTGCACTAGGCATTGTAATACCTATATCACGGTTATTACAGTTGATAATGGAAAGACCATGGCAAACAAACCTGGCGTCCGACCATCCGAGTTCACACCGGTTTCGCGGATGATACACTCGATGTCATCACCGTCAGCAATGGCTTGGCTAAGAGTTTTGAGAATAACAGAGGCGAACCCCTCTCCTCGTGTATATCCATCAGCAGAGGAATCCCACATGTAAGATCGCCCGTTGGGAGACAACATGTTTAACTTGTATGCACTTGTCAGCTTAAACTACAACGATGTGCTCATTTCATAGCAGAACATACATTTGAATAAGCGATGAAAAGCTCAGGCCCAAGAATGAGATTTGCTCCAGCTGCAACGGCCATATTTATCTCTCCACTTCGAAGGGAAAGGACTGCTTGGTGCAAGGCCACGAGTGACGACGAACAAGCCGTATCGCACGCAACCGACGGGCCTCTCCAGTCAAAAAAGTACGATAGACGGTTAGCTAGGATTGCCATGGAACCACCAGTTGCGTAGTATTGCGGTAGGCTGTCGAAGCCACGCATGGAAACAAACTGGTAGTCGAAGCACGTCGCTCCGACGAAAACGCCAGTAGATGATCCTTGAAGCTGAGGGATTGAGTATCCTGCCGATTCCACGCCTTCATAAACAGTCTCAAGAAGACACCGCTGCTGGGGGTCCATCGCTTCGACCTCCTTGGGGCTGATATTAAAGAAATCGCGGTCGAAGAGTCGCGGTTCATCTTGTAAAAGATAGGCATACTTTGTATTCGTGCTCTGTTCGTACATTAGTTACCCTCGGTTCAAATATAAAATTTGGAATGACCAAAGCTGACATACTCCATGGTGCTGGCTGTTTTTGTTATAAAACGCCTCGGTATCGAACCGACTGGGCGGGATTTCTCGCACTAGATCTGTTGGGTTCTTGAGGAGCCCCCAAAGCTTCGATGGGGAATTAGCACCACCTGGAAAGCGGCAAGAACTTCCCACTACCGCAATAGGCTCCCGTAGCGGTGTGATGTTAGATACGCTCCCCATGATCAAAGTTGTGTTGAATCAATCAATTGGACTGGGAAAAATGGTTGGCAACTTGCATTAGCTTGTATGGAAATTCAAATGGAGGATCCAAGCTTTGTGCATTCCGGATGTGACCGTGGTTAAGTCTAGCTGCGTCAGGGATACCATATGGACACGGACACACGTGGCTGTCAGCTGCCGACCCGTTTTTTCGGTTTGCACAAGATCATACCAAAGGCCGATCCACTTTGTTGATCCGTGGGTTCGGTAAGCTTTGTGGGTCGGCGGTCCGCTCCGGTCCGATCGGTGCTGGAGCCAATCGGACAGGCGACTAAGACTCAACCTCCGATATCCCGATCCGTCTACCGACTCAGATCCGAGCAACATTATCAATATGAACGCGGAGTTTATTCCCCCAGCTTCAATAGCTTCGTCCGAGATTTTGAGCGATCATTCATAGAAACCTACCTTTTGTTCTGGAAGGCCAAATACAAATTGCTCTCGTCCTCAAGTTCTCAACTCGAGACCGCATCCTTTCTAAGGATTTATATCATCATGACCGTGAAACAGGAGCGTAAAGACGTCGAATTCAAAACCTTTGATGGCTTGACTTTGCGCGGCTCGCTGTACGTCGGCCCTAAGGGCGGTCCTGCAGTGATTGTCAATGGCGCAGTAAGTCAACCCTAAACGGAGACGCCTCATAAGATATGCCCAGAGAAACTATCCCGACTGTTACTTACGTGAGGCTATTAGTTCATGTGCCCAAAGGAAATTTTTGTGGACGGCATAGCAGCTTGGTTCGGACGTAACGGCCTAACGGCTCTTGTCTACGACGCCCGTACTATAGGCACGAGCGACGGCCTACCTCGAAATGACCTTGACCCGCAGAAGATGGCAGAAGACAACTCAGATGCAGTCACAGTATGTATTCACCGCAGACTTCCGACTTCTATTGCCCTACAATTCAATGTACTAATGAATCGGGAACAGTTCTTGCAGAAAGAGGGATGGGTGGACCCGAACCGCATAGCCATATGGGGCTTCTTCTATAGCTCTGGTATAGCACTCGAGGCCGCAGCTTTTGACAAGCGCGTAAAGGCCGTCATAGCGCAAGGTCTGATGCCCGAGTGGTACCTGACTGAGGAAGACCAAGAGGACCTCGTGGCCCGTGCAGTCGAGGATCGGGCGAACCAGCTTCGCGGCGATCCGCCCGGATATTTGCCCCTTCTCAATGAAAAGGGCGAGCATTTAATGCTCTTCAAATATCTGGACAAAATGACACCGGAGCAAAAGGCCCATCTACCCAACTGGGTCCACGGGGCTAAGAAGAATGCCCCGACCTTTAAGGACAGTCTGACCCTCCAAAGCTTCTACCGCCACGCCAAGTGGAAGCCCGTGAATCTGTTCCAGTCCGTCAGCCCCACCCCCGTTATGATTCTAACGCCCGAGAATGACGAGATCGTGCCGCCCGAGTATCAGAAGAGCATATTCGACAGCCTGCAATCACCGCTGAAGAAGTTCCATATTGTAAAGGATAGAGGACACTCGGACTTTTTAAGCGTTGACCTTGAGGAGCTGTTGACCCCACAGCTAGCGTTTCTTAAAGAAGCTTTGAAATTCTGAGTTAGGAAGTGCTTCTGAATGTTATTCTTTTGATTTGTACACACCAATGGTGATTATGCTGTGTATCTCGGTAGATTCTTAGTTTGATGTCGTTAATATCGAGGATAAATCGATGAGAAAGCTCGTGGATACGGACTCGATAAATACCGCACATTTGCGTCTGTGCTGTCAAAGTATTAAAATGTGCTGTGAATATGCATCCGGGTTGCATATTCTGTCCTAAGTTCAGCATATAGATATAGCTGTTTGCCGTTATTGATAACAAGTCCACAGTAGGCAGACCAATTAGACGTGACGATCAAAACACAATTTTTGGCGGTGCTGAGAATTGATTATGCTCCTGTGATGACTTTGCGCACGTTGGCGCGTCGGAAAAGCTCTGGGGCGCCCCACTGTGGGGCGCTGTGTCGGGGCCAGGGGTAACAAGGCCGAAGATTGGTTTGGTAAAACGATAATTGTATTCGGAAATGAGACAAGGACTCATAACCTCTTAGAGATGGAGGAGATATTGTCAATATAGTTGATTCATTGAGGAAAACAAGGAGAGAGGAGGAGCTAGCTACTGGAAGTCCTGACAAGCAAGGTCATGTGATCAACAATCTGCCCTAATTAAGTTCTCCGTACTCCGTTCATTTGGTGACCTGTGACTCGTTTGACTACCAATTGCTTGATTGGTGGGTATTGGTAGCGACATCAACAGTTAAGCCTGTAGGGCGGAATTTAGCGCTAAACCCTAGCATTCTTGGTGGTTCCACGCCACACATTTTAATGACTGCACAAGCATCATCACCATAATGAAACTCCTCGTCAAGAAGTCTACACATACATATTTTCAAGCCTCCTACTATGGCTCATCTAGCTACCTACCTAATATGCATGTTCCAAACTAACGTATTTCACAAACTTCACAAGCGAGTCACCCACTTCAAAACACATAGTAAATGTGATAATTTACAACTTTATATTTCAACAATGATAGCTTATATAGAGTTTACCTAACGAGTTAATACTTTTTAGGTGATATCTAGCCTCTCTTTCAAAAAAAAATTATTGACGACTTGATGATTGCGATATATATATTCAGGATTCGTTTGGAAGTGCTGCCACTTTCCTGGTTGACCTCTATAATTTCTGGACCATCCAAATTAACGCGTTTTTCACGTTTTTAAACGTGATATAAAAATATAACTAGTAAATAATTCTAAGTTATTTAAATTAATAAAATATTACCTTATGCATAATAGTGAGAAACGGTGATAAACGTAGAATAATTAAAAAAAAACTAAAATGGGGGTTCAACTTTGTATGTTTGCATTGTTTGGTGCCAATTGGGCTCGTGGCCCACCAGTGGGCCTAGGATGGGGCCCAAAACCCAGCGCATTAGTGGGTTGGGTTGGACTGGGTTGTGGGCTTTACGGGCTTTGTGGTGGTCTGTCTATTTCAAGCCTCAAGCATCGTAACTTTCGGTACCATGATAATGTAGCTTTTAGATTTTC